>NC_133483.1:15019633-15336449 GCF_025370935.1 Choristoneura fumiferana | reverse complement strand
TAGAGACCTATAACTTTATTCGTATGTACATAAACCAAGTCATGTGGTGTACCACCTTAAAGTTGATAAACGTTTGCATGTCAATTCAATTCTTGAAAGTATAGCTCCATCGATGCTATCGATGATTCCGCCAATGTCGAGGTTGGAAAGACCTAATCAGTTTAGCCGACGTTTGCTGTCATAAAACAATAATGCTAATAGACGTGTCTGTCAACTTGGAAAGTTCGACTTTAGCGACGCTATTCATGTTCATAGGAACTATTTTTATTCATTTGATAGGAACTTATTTAAAAAATTGAATAGACCACTTTGGCTGATGGTACGTACATTAAAGTTAATCCTGCATTACTATCTTGCTTGCAAGTTGCAAGTCAAAAATTACACCTACATTCAATGATCGATCTACTTGAATTTTAGTACGGATATACGGCACTACTTTTTAAATAATCTCGTATCCCTCTCGGACCCTCAACATAACGTTCATTAATGTTCATGAAATTTAATTCACTCAGAAATAATATCGATTTTGAGATATGGTCAAGGACTTTAATTCATGAGCCACCTCCCCTGGCCCTTCACCTGAGATAGAACCTTTTCAAAAGGAAGTCATTACGATTTTCCTTGTTAATTAATGCGATGTCACTATGACGTTTACTGTGAAATGGTTCCATGGTGGCTCATGGACCAAAGTCCTTTTACCGTATGAGGTTTTTAAAAGTAGTGACTTTACATAGAAAAATGATCCTGCAAGTGCTTTTTCAAAAAATAACTTAACCAAGTTCGAAAAGTATAAAAACCCTTAAAAATTTTCATTTTAAAGTTGAATATCTCAAAACCAACTAATTAATTTTTATAAATCATAGCTAAGAACCACCGCAAGGAAACTACTTTCACGTCAAAAAACACATCCAAATCGGTCTATCCGCTTGTGAGCTACGATGCTACAAACTTATTAACCCTTTGTTGCATTGGGGTAAAAAAAACATCCTAGGCTATATACGTCCCTTGCTGGGCACAGGCTCTCTGAATTAGAGACTTGGCCGTAGTTCCACGCGGGCCCGGTGTTGATTTGGAACTTCACACACACCATTGAATTGCTTCGCAGGTTTGTGCAGGTTTCCACACGATATTTTCCTTCACCATGAAGCTCGTGTAAAATTTCAAATGTAATTTCGCACATGAATTTCGAAAGCTCGAAGTGCGAGCCAGGGTTTGGACCCACGAGCTCTGCTTCAGAGGTAATAGGTCAAACCATACGGGTTAATTTTTACTCAGCCAAAAAGGTACCGGTGCATTAAATGTAGCATTTTAACGAAATATTTGATTTTGGCTTTTTATTTGCCCATTTCGACGTTACAAAACAAAAACCGTTTCAATTCTCACTTTTATTTACATTTGCCACATTCGACACACATTAACACCACATAAAACATTACTGAAATAGCCAAAGTTACGCATATTAGTTGTAATTAGCAACAGATAACAATGCCTGCATTGTGTTTTAAACTATTGTTTGTTAAGATATGTTTCTTCGCAGTGTACGCCAAGGCCGGCCAACAATTTCCATTACCGCAGCAGTTCCCGGTTCAGACTACGATGGGTTCGATCCCGACGACTATCAATTTATCCCAACCAGTTCTATTAGATTATTAATAAATTATTTATAAATATTTTTTTAAGAAGTGAAATCACTTGTAAATATGCGACTGTAATTGAAAACTATTGCTTATAATAGACTTGTTTTATTTTGAAAAATGAGATTTTTATACATTGTTTTATTAAACACCCGGAGTAAAAAAAGTATCTGACTTTTCGTCAAAATATTTTTTACAGATAATTTCCCAGTCTTTCATATGGACGAAAGATTTCCATATCCTGTAGAACTCTATGGATTAGGTTAGTTTTATTATTAACAATTGTGAAGTCTAACCGTTTCAAAAAAATATTATTTATTTATTTATCGTATGGGATACGTGTCACTGCAAAACTGTGTAAGAAATACAAATTAATAAATCTAGATTTCTTAAAACATTCCACGGCTTTCCAAAAATAGATGATAGTTGATAATGGTAGTTTTCGCAGGGTCACGCTGTGTACCCTATTCTATTTTTTATAACATAATTCAAAAGACAGATGCCAAACTGACGTACCCTCGTAGAGTCCCTCCTACTGTAACGCAAACTATCGATACTTTTTCATGTACCTAGTGCTAAAAGTGGCAATACCATTATTTTTGGTTTAAGCGTTACGCTATCGAACTGAAAGTCCTATTTGAATTTTAAAATATAATTTACTAGCATTAACCCGCGGTTCTCTCCCGCATTAGAATTAGCTTAATGCCGTTTTACTGAACTGTTGTGTATTACCTATGCCCTGCCCGTGCAATTTTTGAAATATACAACGACAACAGTTTATTTACACGATTCTTGTTACCATGGCAACGCAATAAAATAAATGTCTTACTTATGAAAAACCTGATACAACTTCTACACTATTATTGATTTTCTTCGGGCCGATTTTTCAATCCTCAGATAAACAACCAGATAGTATTTATTCCACAGATAGCAAAGAATTGAATTTTTCCATCGTCAGATAAGGTTTATTCGACGAATAAACCGATTATCTGATGAATGAAATGAACTTTATCTGTCCCTTTGACAGCCAGATAACCCGCTGTTCATCCGATAGTTACATTTCAAAACATATGGTCAACAGTTGGTGTAAATAATAGGTACGTTTGCATTTTGGTTAGTTCTTTATTCATATTAAATATATTGACCCAGATAACTCAAGTCTTAAATCGAGTTTAGCCCGACATGTTTCGGGCTAATCCGTAGCCCTTCGTCTTCGGAGCAACGCGACTCGGCGGCTGCTGCAACACGCGCACATGTCGGGCTAAACTCGATTTAAGACGTGAGTTATCCGGGTCAATATATTTAATATGAATGAGTCTCACGGTAGTTTCATGTTCTTTATTCATATTTCGTATATTAAGTACAAATCGAAAGTGTTATTATTGTGGATATTTTTGATAGCATTGTTGATCTAGTTATGAAAAAGAGGTTAAGTATAATAATTGAATTTATAAATCCATCGAGGAAGTTGTTGGTGAGGGTACAATATGATCTACTCGTATGGTGATGTATGAAATCATTAATTTGTCAGTCTCAATTTGAAAATGCTGAAAATATTTTACAGAGACATTTGGTCCAGTCAAACTTGTCCAATCATCTACACTGAAATAATTTGCATTAATTTATAATACAGTGATGATGTATGATAATTATAATTATTGTATTAATTATAATTTCAGCAAGACCGCCCTAGGTATGCTTTCAACTACGGAGTTGCAGACCACACCACCGGGGACGTGAAATCGCAGCACGAATCGAGAGACGGTGATGTTGTTAAAGGTCTGTATCATCTTTGTGTTTATAACTGTGGGTAGGTTCAAATACAAAATCGGATGGTGTAAAATATTTTTTTTTTGTAAAAAATAATAATAATTTGACACCAAATAATGGAATATAAAAACCGGCCAAGAGCGTGTCGGACACGCCCAAAATAGGGTTCCATTAAGAAAAAATAAGTAATATTTTTCTAAGGATTTCGTATTTTATACGGAATATTCCAAGTTTAGGTATATTTTATACCTTAGGCTGCTATTTAGGAGTAAAACTACTAATAATTATTCTCAAGCAAACTTAGCCATTATAGTTTTCCTTGAAAGTTTGATATACTTACTACACTCCTGAATTTTTCAAATTTCTCCACCCAGTGGTTTAGATTTTAGAGGGGGGGGGGGGGGTCGGGGACGCTCGATTTTAATGAAAATTTGCACTTTAAAGTTGAATATTTCGCAAAAAATCAATGAATCGAAAACCTAATGGTTTTAAAAGACCTATGCAACGATACCCCACACTATAGGGTTGGATGAGAAAAAAAAAATCACCCCACTTTACGTCTATGGGAGATAGGTACCCTAAAAAATTTTTTTTTAGTTTGTTATCGTACTATTTTGTCGGCATACTTTACATATTATATCCATGCAAAATTACAGCTTTCTAGCATTGACCCTGAGCAAAGCCGCGGACGGAGGGACAGACAGACAGACAGACAGATAGACAGACATGGCGAAACTATAAGGAATCCGTTTTTGCCATTTTGGCTCCGGTACCCTAAAAAAAGGAAGGTATTTAGCCTAATATATAATATATATACATAATAAAATAATTGAGCCTTTCGTAAGGGTTTCAAATTAATAAGGCACTAATTATTGAGGCATTACTAATCCAAGATACCTTGGCGAGAAACCCGGCATAGGTATATCCCGCGAAAACTTTGACTTCACTTTACTTAATCAGTTAATGCAGGGCTGCTACGAAACTCGAAACTCGAAGTTCGTGTCGTATCGTCCCTCGCGCTCTCGTATTAAATAGTATAAGTGTCAGAGGGACTGTACGATACGACACGAACTTCGAGTTTCGAGTTTTGTAGTAGCCCTGCTGAGACAGAGATATGCGAAACCGCCTTCTTAGCTCTGTCTTTTTTGGACAGGAGTCTCTCGATGGAGAAATAAAAAAATAGCATGCTTTTCTACTAGAGTAAGTAATTACAATCGGGGCACCTATACTCCTGACGCATCTATCACTGTTTTACCCTCAAAATCAGCCATTCACAATACTTTAAGCAGATTTTTTTGTCTTGATAAATTTTTTATGTTATCTAAGTTTCTTTCTACAATTATTATTTCGGTGTATAATAAGTACTATTTATTAAAAAAACCAAAGGTTATTTAGCTACTATCCATGAAATTTCAGATAGAATGCCCAGACATACTTAAATTTTTATTCAATTATATAATAATGGTGTTATACGAGTAGACAATGCACAGATCAGTAATAGTTCATAACACAATCGAATTTCCCATGGCGTTATGGCGTATCAGATACAGCTTTATCTTCATCTCTGGCTGATGTTAGTTATCGCATTGTTTGCACAATTCAACAAAGGTAGTACTAAAACAATAGCACCAAACCAGTGATATATTAAAATAATTTAACTATAAGTATGAGACATTAGGGCTCTTTATGATCCTTTATAAATGACAATCAATGATTACATTATACTGAGCGGAAACAAATCAAGCCCTCAAATGTATGCAATACGAGTAGTAGGTAATTTTATATGTAGATTGGGCCAAATTTTCTGCCGCTGAGTATATAAGACTAACGAAACATGAGAACTGCGCCTGCAGTAGTTGCCTAACTTCTACTGGGTGATTCTAGACATAAGTAGAACCAACCCCACACTCTCAATAATTGATAATGGATCGTTCACAATCACATTTAAGTATAAACTTCACCCCCACCCTTAGTTGCAGTGTGTGAACATAGTAAACAATTTAGCTCTTTTTTTTTAACACAAGTTTTTGGTATTTCATTTTAAATACAAGCTTTTTTTATTGCTGACTGTACCTACTTGTATTGTCACCCAAACTACATTTTCTCAAAAATGTCCGTAAAAGTTGACATTATTCTTTACATATCAGAAAGTGAAGTGCATAGTTTATGGTCAGCAAAAAATTAAAAAGTTAAAAAGATTGCAGGCGCGCTAATTTATTATTGTCGAGCTAGCGCGCCTGCAATCAGTCACAACTTTTTTTTTAAGTTAAAAAGGCCATGGAAATGTTGGCACAAGTCGTATACAGCCAAATCTAATGGGCGGTATCAGATATTTTGTTGGAACTTCAGACTTTTTTTATTGGGTCTGAAACAGCTTGTGGTGTTTTCGGTGGAAAAATACAGCTGCATTTTATTTTTAATGAAAAAAGGCGGGAAAGCATAAGAAAAATAATTGGAATAAAATTAAATGTTATGATATATTTTGAGAAAAAGTTTAGTCTATTTCAGAATTATTCATCATTTTTGAGAAAAGCTTTATATTAGTCTCGGCTGGAATAGCAATTGCTGGCTTCGTTTTAGTTAAACGGACTCGCAAGCTCGTCCGTTTAATACTCATACTCAGCCAGCAATTGGCTACTTCCAGGCCACGACAATAATCTACTATTGCATACCAAATTTAAAGTCGATGCTATTAACCGTTGAAGAGTTCCGTCCTGTGGAGACGATTCTGGCCTGGTCACTACCAGATTATTGTATTGTCACGCAATTTACGAGGGGCGGCTGAAAAGTTCTAAGCCTAAGGTACTTTGAGGTTGCATATGTGTTAGCCGCGTAGCGGTACTGGCCACTAAAAAGACCATTAAAAAAGTAAACAATTGAAAGAAAAGAATGTCTTGTTTCTTTTATTACATTTCGAGATATCCGACGATAAAGGTGAAGGTGAATTATCAACGCATAATTACGAAAATTGAGCGATTATATTGAAATTAAAAATAGTAAAAAAAATCGGCATATTTTTCTCTATCTTAGGCTTAGAACTTTTCAGCCGTCCCTCGTACCTACATAGTATACCAAATTTCAAGTCAATCCAACTACACAGACAGACAACGGGACAGGTGAAACTAAATAAAAGCTTGTAAAAATAGCATTAATCTCACTAATATTGGTGCGTTATAGCGACGTAAAGTAATCCGGAAGAATCGGTCCCGCTTACATCTCATGCATCACCCTCTATCGCCAACATCCTTTCGTTACCGCACCTAACTCTTCCATCAAAAATTTTCAGGTCAATATTCTTTAGTAGAGCCGGACGGCTCAGTTCGTACAGTGGACTACACGGCCGACCCTGTCCACGGGTTCAATGCAGTCGTATCAAAGTCCGCACCAAACCTCCACGCCCCACCACCACCTCAACCGCATTCAATACCCCAAGTACCCATTGTACAATATGTGGAGAAGCCTGTACCAGTCCCAGTATATACGAAGCAGATTTACGCATCGCCGGCGCCTTTCCGTAAGTATTATATTAGAGACCTATACCTTATTCGTATGTACCATAAACCAAGTCATGTGGTGTACCACCTTAAAGTTGATAAACGTTTGCATGTCAATTCAATTCTTGAAAGTATAGCTCCATCGATGCTATCGATGATTCCGCCAATGTCGAGGTTGGAAAAGACACTATCAGTTTAGCCGACGTTTGCATGTCATAAAACAATAATGCTAATAGACGTGTCTGTCAACTTGAAAGTTCGACTTTAGCGACCTATTCATTTCATAGGAACTCATTTTTATTCATTTGATAGGAACTTATTTAAAAATTGATAGACCACTTTGGCTGATGGTACGTACATAAAGTACTCCTGCATTTCTAATCTTGCAAGTTGCAAGTCAAAAATTACACCTATAATCAATGATCGGATCTACTTGAATTTTAGTACGGATATCGGCACTACTTTTAAATAATCTCGTATCCCTCACCCTCAACATAACGTTCATTTATGTTCATGAAATTTAGTTCACTCAGAATAATCATCGATTTTGAGATATGGTCAAGGACTTTAATTCATGAGCCACCATAGAACTTTTCAAAGGAAAAGTCATTACAATTTTCCTTGTTAATTAATGCGATGTCACTATGACGTTTACTGTGAAATGGTTCCATGGTGGCTCATGGACCAAAGTCCTTTTACCGTATGAGGTTTTTAAAAGTAGTGACTACGTAGATAAAATGACTCCTGCAAGTGCTTTTAAAAATAACTTAACCAAGTTTGAAAAGTATAAAAACCCTCAAAATTTTCATTTTAAAGTTGAATATCTCAAAACCAACTAAATTAATTTTTATAAATCATAGCTAAGAACCACCGCAAGGAAACTCACTTTCACGTCAAAAAACACATCCAAATCGGTCTATCCGCTTGTGAGCTACGATGCTACAAACTTATTAACCCTTTGTTGCATTGGGGGTAAAAAAAACATCCTAGGCTATATACGTCCCCTTGCTGGGCACAGGCCTCCTCTGAATTAGAGGACTTGGGCCGTAGTTCCCACGCGGGCCCGGTGTTGATTTGGAACTTCACACACACCATTGAATTGCTTCGCAGGTTTGTGCAGGTTTCCACACGAGGTTTTCCTTCACCATAAAGCTCGTGGTAAATTTCAAATGTAATTTCGCACATGAATTTCGAAAGCTCGAGGTGCGAGCCGGGGTTTGGACCCACGAGCTCTGCTTCAGAGGTAATTGGTCAAACCATACGGGTTAATTTTTACTCAGCCAAAAAGGTACCCATTAAATGTAACATTTTAACGAAATATTTGGTTATGGCTTTTTATTTGCCCATTTCGACGTTACAAAACAAAAACCGTTTCAATTCTCACTTTTATTTACATTTGCCACATTCGACACACATTAACACCACATAAAACATTACTGAAATAGCCAAAGTTACGCATATTAGTTGTAATTAGCAACAGATAACAATGCCTGCTATTGTGTTTTAAACTATTGTTTGTTAAGATATGTTTCTTCGCAGTGTACGCCAAGGCCGGCCAACAATTTCCATTACCGCAGCAGTTCCCGGTTCCAGACTACGATGGGTTCGATCCCGACGACTACCAATTTTATCCCAACCAGTTCTATTAGATTATTAATAAATTATTTATAAATATTTTTTAAGAAGTGAAATCACTTGTAAATATGCGACTGTAATTGAAAACTATTGCTTATAATAGACTTGTTTTATTTTGAAAAATCAGATTTTTATACATTGTTTTATTAAACAACCCGGAGTAAAAAAAGTATCCTGACTTTTCGTCAAAATATTTTTCCCAGATAATTTCCCAAGTCTTTCATATGGACGAAAGATTTCCATATCCTGTAGAACTCTATGGATTAGGTTAGTTTTATTATTAACAATTGTGAAGTACTAACCGTTTCAAAAAAATATTATTTATTTATTTATCGTATGGGATACGTGTCACTGCAAAACTGTGTAAGAAATACAAATTAAAACTAAAATCTAGATTTCTTAAAACATTCCACGGCTTTCTCCAAAAATAAGGTGATAGTTGATAATGGTAGTTTTCGCAGCAGACGGTCACGCTGTGTACCCTACATTCTATTTGTTCTAACATGATTCAAAAGACAGATGCCAAACTGACGTAACCACTTTGCCACTCGTAGAGTCCCTCCTACTGTTACTCAAACTATCGATACTTTTTCATGTACCTAGTGCTAAAAGTGGCAATACCATTCGCTATCGAACTGAAAGTCTTATTTGAATTTTAAAATATAATTTACTAGCATTAACCCGCGGTTTCTCCCGCATTAGAATTAGCTTAATGCCGTTCTTACTGAACTGTTGTACCTATGCCCTGCCCGTGCAATTTTTGAAATATACAACGACAACAGTTTACTTACACGATTCTTGTTACCATGGCAACGCAATAAATAAATGTCTTACAGCCTTATTCATAAAAAATCCTTAATTGAGGTTTGATCGGTCTGTTACTTAGCAGACTGATTAAGCTTGTTAGCCGGTTGTCAGGAAGTATGATTCATAAACGCTTGCTAGCAGTCTGCTAGTTGTTGAGCTGCTGATAGACGGATTAGACGCGTTATGTTGGCCACCTCGACAAATCAAAGACAAAAAATAGCCTCATCGATAATTTAAAAAAAAATGACAGCAGTGACAGCAGCAGGAAAAAATTAATAAAAAGCGAGATGTTTGTTTTCTCGCCATTTCCGATCCGCATGTTTATGTTTAAGAGCAAAAAGCCGTAATTATGTTAATCATCCTAAACTTTTTTTCATATTTATTGTTAATTTATTGTTGCTAATTTGGAGGATTTTTAAATTTATACAAATTCTTGAAAATAAATTTTCCTGTTTTTTTTTTTAATCTTTGCGTAGCCCTGCCTTCACTATAAATATCTTCGGTATGGTTTTTTGCTCTTGTCAAAGTCAGCTGTTCAAACTTGTGGCGGCCATTTTGTGACTTAGCCGGGAGATAAAGGAGAGTCTACGGTACTCTTAACTTTAGCAGAGCCTTGATTGACTGATTAGCGCTAACAGACGTTTATGAATCATGTTTTTTAGCATCGGGCCTTCAAGGAGCCTTCAAGGAGGCTCTAACTTTTTATGAATAAGGCTGTTAGAGTTTGGCCTGAAAAAGGTTGCAGTAACAATTTAAAAGGGCAACGTTCGCTTGCAGAACGCCATCTATTGATTGCAAACGACGTTAACACGTCATCTTGAGAGCCGAGGTACGGTACGCCACCGTTCTTGGACAGCGCCCTCTATTCTTGTTTAAACTTAAAATATTATACCACGGGAACGCATTACCGGGATATCAAGTATCCCATGTCTCAATGCAGATCTTTGTTTATCTGTACGCCAAGTTTCATGTTAATCCGTTCAGCCGTTATTGCGTGATTCAGTAACAAACATCTAAACCTCCAAACATCTTCACAAACTTCCACATTTATAATATTAGTAGGATAGGGTTCTACACGTGGAGTGTCACTTTCCGACTCTGACGAACAATTTATTAAATTAATAATATGTTTGTTTATTTTACTGCTTGTATTTTACCGATAACCCCCACCTCTAGCAATTGCGGCCTATTGAAACAACATTGTAAAGGCGTTTAATAAAAAAGTAAGGTAATATATAGGTAGAGTCATTCACGATGATGCATGCCGTGGTTCTTATTACAGTGTTATTAATGACTAATATTGACAAAATCACGCTTCTTCGTGGATGGCACTAGGTATAACACAGTGCCTACGCAGTAACTTAACAATTTGTTAGCGAATTTGAGTTCAAATATTCGAACAATCAGCAGTTTTAATGTGATTTAATTTTTTCAAGCATTATATCTTAGTTAGAAGAAATAAAAAAATTAGTTACCGTACCGCCTTACAAAGTTACATAATCATCATGTGTCATTTGAATCATGTTAGAAAAAATAGAGTATAGTTGCCTGCGAGATGACTAGCGCACAGTTTACGATTTTCACGACGTTCGTCTTCAATTTGGGCATCACGGATTGGTAAGCCGGCCATATCTTGAGTGATTTATTTTCCGATGTTTTTAATACTTATTATCCTATTCCTGACGAAGACAAATCCAAAGCTCAAAAAACATAAAAATTGGTCCAGCCCTTCTTGAGTTATAAATGGTGTAACTAACACGATTTTGTTTTATATATAGACTAGCGGACCGGCAGACGTTGTGAATATGAATGTGAATATGTGATGTGAAAATACGAAATCCTTAGAAAAATATTCCTTAATTTTTTCGTAACGGCTACGGAACCCTATCTTGGGCGTGTCTGACACGCTCTTGACCGGTTTTTATTTATCTTACACTCCACTAATAAATATTTATTTGAGATTCAATTTGGAGAAAAATGATGAAATTAGTCTTAGATATTATAGTAATGGGCGTCATAAACGCATTTCGTAGGTATAGTAAACATATTTGATTTTCAGATAGATTTTTTTATTTACCTATTATTTTATTTATTATTTTCCATTGTTCATCATCAAATACCAAAAAATTAACAACCCATAGTTATATGAGGTGAAAACAGGATACTAGAAGAAATTAACCAAATGAACTTTATGTTCAGTTGCTGCAACAATGCAAGGTTTCTTGTCAACTTCCAAAACAGTCAAATCAAGAATCGGGTCTGTGTCAATCTTAATCTTCTTTGAATGTTTGATCCGCTTTTCCAGTTGCCATTCGTAGGACCGAGCGACACATGACTTTCGGCGGAAATTACCGAATTCACGCGATCGGGATATAATATGGTATTTTTCTACTCCTATACTGTAATCTGTGATTTACTTAATCACGAACAGTAATATAACAGGATACATAACAAGATTCTGGAAAAGTCTATATTGTCTATTCCCCATAACAACACTGTATCGTAATGTTGCTAAAACGATACTGCAACCACTTACTTTTTTTTCTTAATTCATACATTCGGGCATGCTAAGGTGCAGCCAGTTATATTACATATTTCATATGGCTTTTATACAAAATAAAAACTTTCCGAACATAATCCATAGCCTGCGAACATAAGCAACGCGTATTTTAACATCATCACTGGCAAATAAACGTTAATCAAAAACAAAATTTTCATATTTATGTCTTACCTTCTTTTTGCGTTTGCCATACTTTTTACTAAAGTATGAAAACGTTTACAGTTTACTATTTCTCTAATTTTGTATTGTAATTACTAAGTACCCAGTCGAAGAAAAAGTATTGTATGCAACGTTGTTTAAGTCAAAAAAAGCTCGTGGCGACTTTTTCTTACGATGTTCGCTAAAGCTCACATCGTAACTCGCCCACTCACCTTTTTTGAACCCTGTTATACAACTGTTGCATAAAATACTATTACCACATACTTAATATCTGTAGCAGGCTTACAGCTACAGTTCTTAACTAGTGTTGATTTTATAAACTTGATATAAGTTCAAAGGTCAAATGTGGTTGTCAACGAGCCAAATGATTCAGTGCGTTAGGTAGGTATAAATATCGAATATTTGTTACCCTGTCTGTGGGTTTTACCAAGTACTCCCATTTTTAATACACATCCCACTAAATTATAAATACGAAAGTTTGTAAGTCTGTTTGTTTTATTGTTTGTACTTCACCATGCCTAAACCGCAACCGCTGAACTGACTTAGATGAAATTCGGTATAGGTAGGTACAGGTAGTTTGAATCCCGAGACAAATTGCATAGTTCCCGCGGGATAGCAATAAAAATTCTACGCAGACAGAGTCGCGGGTATCATACTAGTTATGAATAAACATGACAGAGCTACTAGCGTAGGTTAAAATCACAGGCTCAAATTAAGCTATAAAGAACTTACAGGTTATTGCGTTTACTGTTTTATTCTCCACCTAATTATTAGCACTAAGTTTCAATATTCCGAGTTAAAATTTAATAAAGATTACGTCTTCCTTTATTAAACAGGAATAGTTTACACTTTTTTCCTCGCCCTCTATTAGATAAAGGGAAGTATCTCAGTCACATTTGTACAACAAATGGAATCTTAAAATGAAAATTTTCCAAAAAGCGTTTCGCTTTCCGATAGATCATTAAATTAGTTATCAAATTATTTTGAAATTATGGCCATGGCTTATTTGTGAGCAAAGCGTTTAAAAACCAAATAATGTTTTCAAGACCTATGAAATACGATCCTCATTCTTGGACCAATCAGTATGGAATACACGCCAAGTACACGGGACAGTTACTTTATTTTCGTTTAATAGGTCGACGCGTTGGACTATTTATAAAGAGGAGAATAATTAGTAACTTCCTATAATATTTGTAACTTTATCGGTCTGTTTTTTTGTACTTACTCGGCGTGTTGTTTGAATAATATTTCTACTGTATCTACAATAAGATTTCATCGCCTTTCCCCAAACGAAATCCTAAATGTTATTCTAATTTTTTTTTAGTTTATTTATAAAGCTTAGAGCATGAAATCAATTCATACATGATACTGCACGACTATTTTCACACTGAGGAAGCAATAAAATTCGTCCTTAGTGTAATTACGCAGTAACTAAGATTATTCGATAGTGATGACCCGTTACGTAACCGATTATATTATCGGGTCATTGACTCCAGGTGGCCTTGGCCTTGACATCCTGTGAGGTCATCGACGTTGGTAAGTTTTCAGTGGGAATTTTCCATAAATGTAGTAAAATTTTGTAAAAATTTCAGAGCATCACTATTAAAATAAGTGATAAGCTCGTAATAAGTAAAAAGTTGAGTGCGAATGGAAATCAAACCGTGAATTGCTCTTCAGTGCTCCGTTGCTTGGCTGCACGGCCGTTGGTTTTTTATCGTTTTTTTTTAATGTATATACTTACCAAACTTAAATTAAAGAAAACATTAAATTAAAAAATCAAAAAAACCCGACTGCCTAAACTAAAAGGAAGAAAATAAGTCTAGTGGTCTAGAACTCTGTTAAGTAGCTAATTTAAAGTTCAACAGTCGGGACCCCTACTTTTTTTTTTTATTCGACTGGATGGCAAACGAGCAAAACTTATTTTCTTCCTTTTAGTTTTGGCAGTCGGGTTTTTTATTTTTTTAATTTAATGTTTTATTTTACACTTTTTTGATATTAATGTGAAAACGGTAGATTAAAAGTATTATAACCCATATATATTTAGAATTGGCTAATTATTAGCTTTCATTTGATGCCCATATTGTTACAATACAATTTTTTTTTCATTCCTCCGCCATTTTTTTGATCGCAGACGCCATATTGAAATATTATAGCCTATGCCACTCCGACCGTTATGACGAATCCAATAATACCTCATATGTTTAAATCCGTATGGCCGTTTAGGCTGCAACGAGGACCAAAGAAATGGACATACATACCCACATACATACATACATATGCTCGAAAAACATAACCCTCCTTCGGGCAGTCGGGTAAAAATCAGCTCCTCCCCGTAAAAAGGCAATATGTTTCACATGAAAATTTTTGCTATTTTATTCTCACTGTTAGTTACAGCGCCTGTTATAAAGCTCTAGCAAATACCTATAATGTCAGAGTAACGGGCTAGCAAAGTTTAAGTTATTATTCTGAAAGTGCTCTAAAATTTTCAGGTGGCCTACCACGCTCCCTTAACACGATTCAGTTTAGGCTCTAAACTGAACTGCATCGCTATTTCGTACCACGACGTTACTTTTGCGATTCAGTTCAAGCACGGTTCAGCGACAGCGATACAGACATTTTCATTCACTCACTTCAAGCAGTTTTCGTACCATGACGCTTAACTTGAGTGGGAATTGAATCGTTTCAGTGTCAAATTTAGCGATTCAGTATAAGTTACTCATTCTGTCATTTATTTTGGATCGCTTTTTTTCAACTAATTAATTTCAAGAAATTTTAAACTTTTATTCAAGTTTTATAACTTTTCATAGGTACCAACATCATTGTGCTTCTTAACTCCTTTCAGTGAGAAAAGAGACTCGTGGATTAGTGACAGCGTAAACATTATTTGTAATCAACACAACGGTTGCTAGGAACACGGAATGACATAGAGTTATGGTTTTCCAAAATAAAGAGGTTTTAGTATACAATATTTGGTTTGCATATAGCGGCATCAGTTTTGCGACTTAGCGTTTCAGTTTCGGACCAGAGACAATATCGGTCTTTCATTCTCTTGTAAACCATTGAGACTCAGCTCTGAGAAATAAACGTCGTGGTACCAATTTCGACGATTCAGCTTAGGTGCCTAAATTGAACTGCTCTGCGTTTGGATCGTTTATGAAAAGATCATGGTAGCCCACCAGCTCTGTCAGAGGTATAATATTTTACCATAAAGAATGGAATAATGCAATTGCCATGATGTTTAGTTGTTAAAAAAGGGCAGTATTGCTATAATTATATTGCGTCACGAGTACTTCAAATAGTTATTTATATGACTGATACCTAATGCCTAATTATGTACAGTTGCATACATAATTTTATCTACATGCATATCATAAGTTTTCTACAATATGTTCAGATATACCTGCATTTTTCGAGTTAGTGGTTCTTGTTTGTAGGCAGGCATAAAACCTCAGTTTCAATAAATGAACGACATTGACAGTTATAGTTTTTTAAATTCATAAACAATTTAGACTTGAGTCTATTTTAATTCACAAACCGATTGTAATATTCGCAATTCAAAAAAACGTATGGAACAATAATTTTAGTATTGAATGAAACTACAAATATTAACATAACGACGTTTAGTTAATAAACATAATTTTTGTTTTTTTGAGATGTTCAAAATTTGAATGTAATCAGTGTCACTTACCGGCACTATAATGTAAACATTAAGATGCAACCACAGATAGAAGTTTCTTAATGTAAGAAGGTCATTTGCTTATCGTCTCTGATTATATTTATTAGGAAGTTATGATATGGATGTAGAATAAACTATGTTTACTTCCAGAACATTCACAATTTGTAAGTTATTTCGAGTTCAATAGTGACTTTTAAAAATGGAATAGGAATGCAATGCAAACTCATCTTCAGGGAGCGAAACTTTGACGCCGGTGAGAGCCGTATGACGTCAAGCTTCATACAGAGTGTTTTTATCTAGATTATAGATGATAATCACTAACAACTTATTGGCCTGTTTAGTTTACGGATATTTTATTGACCAGTAATTATAAATGTCACTATTTTAATATGTTGTGTATATTTTGTAAAAACACCCTATATTTGCGTCATAATGACGTCACCGGCATCAAAGTTTCGCTCCCTGCTTATCTTCAATTATCTAATACTTACATATCTACTTGTAATAAGTGCAGTGTTAATACAAAACGAATACTAATGATTTGTACCTAACTGGTAATTTATTTATTCCTCGACATGAAGTCTTAATTTAACCATGATGTTTTCCTATTATAACACTTGATGCATGCCAGCTGTAGCATAATAATTAGTAAATGAATCAATTATTTTTCGGGAAGAATTTTAAGCCGACGTAAAATAATGTAGAACCCTCTTTTGCTGTAAGAGATGCAGACGTTCAAGAATTTTTAAATTGCGAGGGTCATGACCTATAATGATGGCAAACTTCATACCTACCAATGCAGCTGGAATTCGATAACAATCATGCCATGATTTCTAAAGAATTTACCAAGATCACGCACTTGGTGCGATGCCTTATAAGAATATTTGATATAAAACGAAGAAAATTAATATGAAGTACTAACATCAATTGAACGTTGAATGTTTTTAACGCAAGTTTATTTCAGCTAGTTGATTGCCGTCCACTCCTAAAACCAAAATTTGATCAGTTCGTCGTTAAAATCGGAGTAATTTATTACTTGATTTAAGCATGTAAAGTCGTTTTGGAGAATATAGATTACACCAATGTATTACATAATAATATAATGATGAAAGTACTTCCCTTCCCAAACGATTAATACCTATGGAGGATTCACATCCGCGATTAATGATTTTAAAATATATTTTTTTGTTCGTATTATCATCAGATTGGCCCAAGCATGATCGGTTGCTCTAGGTACCTATAATAAATGCATTTCGTAGGTATTGCAAAGTATTTGATTTTCATTTACCTACCTATTATTTTATTTATTATTTAACATTGTTTTTATCTGTACCTGTATTTTCTGTACTGATTACTATGTCTTGGTGTGCAATAAAGAGTTATTGTATTGTATTATTTATCGCAAAATTGCAAAAAATTAGCAACCCATAGTTATACATATAAAAAGAAAACAGGATACTAGAAGAAATTAACCAAATGAACTTTATGTTCAGTGGCTGCAACAATGCAAGGTTTCTTGTCAACTTCCAAAACAGTCAAATCAAGAATCGGGTCAGTGTCAACCTGAATCTTCTTTGAATGTTTGATCCGCTTTTCCAGGTCCATCACATGGCCGTAGTAAGAAATATGAAGCAAATGAATGGAACCGTCTTCTAGACCAAACATCAGAATTTGAGCGTGAAGTGCTATTGACTTGACGTTGCATCCGAAGTGCTGACCCAAGTTGTACTCGTGCCATTGGCTTTCGTAGTAATTGGTCGATCCAATACAGTTTTTGCTGATCCCAAAGAAGTATAAAACTGTCGGCATAGTCAATCTATGTAAAGAAGCACCCAAATTTTTCGGCAACCTATGCCAATCTTGTTTCTGTTCAAATTCCAGCTCAATCAACTTTCCACCTTCTATCTTCCCTTCGTACAGAAACTTTACTGTGCGACCTTTCGCCAATGCCATTGCTGTCATATATTTTCCTTCAACAGCGTGCGCAATAAGTTTTTCGTCGTCCCTGAGGTTTAAATTTAGTGTTGGGCCAGGTGATATATGGTTACCAACTCTCTCATACGAGGTTAGGATTCCTCCCATATCGCCTATGCAGAAATGCCGGCATTCTCCAGAGCTGATTATGTTGGCGAAGAAACCATTTGTGGCGATCTCAATTTTGTTTTGAAGGTCCCAAAACTTTAAGGCGTAGTCGTCGCCTACGGATACAAGCAGAACGTCACCATTGGAATACCAAAATTCAATCTGAATTAAGTTGCTGCCGTGGTGTGCTACGTAAAATGGCTGATATATGCTATCAATAGTGTAACTTGCAATAGAACCGTTAACAAAAGCAATTGCTATGAACTTATCAAAGGTACGGATGCACGAAATACCCCCAAAATTTGACGTTGGGACGATGGCGTCCTTCGTGTACGGATTGACCAAAACCTTCTGCCATTTCTTGTAAGAAAAATATGTCCCTCGCCACAGTACCGGATCGTGAATATCTATCCAATTCGACGCCAGGTAATAGGGGTAGGCTCGCTGCATTGTCATTTCCAGGCACTCGTATGAAATGGCTTCTTTGGCTAATTTTTTCCACTTCTTGTTTAAGAGGTCTTCTATCAGGTCGTAAAAGCGATGGCATACCAACCTTAGTTCCATCAACTTCGGCCTGTCTGTCATTTTGAATATTTTCAACCATATTTCATTTGGCAAGGTCACCTCCTCCATGGGAACCTAAATGGACAAAGAGAGCAAAATCAAAATGTGTAAGTAATGTATAAAATATAGAGCAATCACTTCTATTTATATGTATAACTGTGCCGGCTTACCCAAGGCATGTCTGTGTATAAGTTAAACAAAATTCACTATTAAATTTGTTATCTTAACGTTTATTGACAAAGAACAAATGAAATGATTTATACCTACATGCGAAAATAACAGCACTAACCGAGAACTAACCTTAATACGGAAGACGCGTGTATTCTTTATCAGCAGTAATGGCTTACTGCCCAATCCCATTCGTAGGACCGAGCGATACACGACTTTCGGCGGAAATTACCGAATTCACGCGATCGGAATGTATGTGGTATTTACCACATACATATATATATATGTAGCAGGATTACACATATAGTTGACTTAACTGGTGATGATTTTATAAACTTGTGGAATTATTATACATGAAATTATACCGAGATAAGTTCAAAGGTCAAACGTGGTTGTCAACGAGCCAAATGATTCAGTGCGTTAGGTAGGTATAAACATTGAATATTTGTTATCTGTGGGTTTTACCACGGGCACAATACAAGTAACAGGCAGTAGACCGACTTGGCAACTACAAAAAGTAAAACAGACGTGTGTAGATTTTTTTGTATGTGTGTAGTTTTAGGTGTAGGAATAAAAAATATGTTTATTTTATGATTATTTATTTATTAATTAATTATAAGTTGGTAATCGGAAAAAAAATTGCGTCTATTGCAGCAAGTTCGAAACTTTGTTGTTGAATTTTATGACATCTCATTCTTATGAAGTTTTATTAAAAAAAAATTGGGAAACAGGGACACGGTAGTGGCGACAGGTTTATTTCTTTAATTTCTTGGACAATCGACGCTAAAATTTTGCATTTTATGTTCTTCCTTTTTAACGTTGACTTTAATATCAGTTAAATATCTCAAAAATGGCTAAACTGATTGTGATGAAACATGTCTAAGAACTATTGCTAGAAAACTTGCTTTCAAATAAAAAACCCGCATTCAAATCGGTCTACCCGTTTAAGAGCTACGGTGCCACAAACACACACACACAGACACACAGACACACACACACACACACACACACACACACACACAGACACACACACACACACACACACACACACTTTTAGGGCTCCGGAGCCAAAATGGCAAAAACGGAACCCTTATAATTTCGTCATGTCCGTCTGTCTGTCTGTCTGTCCGTCTGTCCCTATGTCACAGGCATTTTACTCGAAAACTACTGGGTGTAATATCAATGAAATTTGGAGTACAGATGTCTTGTCAAAGCCGCTATTTAGTTTTGTGGTTAAATTACAAAAATAAATATTTATAGGGGGGGGCACTCCGTATGGAAAACATTTTTTTGTTGTGTGTATACACAACAAAAAAATGTTCTACGATATTAAAGAATATATCAATATCAATACAAAAAACTTCGCGATACCATTATGTCCAATTATTGTAGTTATGTCACTAAGATAACTACTTTTTTTACATTTTATAAATTGATATAATTGCCAACCATAATCAGACTGGTTATCTATTTTTGCTCGAAAGTTATATGCCATAATTTCATTATCCCGAACTTCACATGCCCGAAACTTCATTTGCCCGAATGTTTCGTTTACTAGAAAATTTATTTGATATCTTATTTTCCCAAAAATTAGATGTCATAATGATACGAATGCAATACGTATCGTTTTCCATATTATTAAGTGCAATAATATTATTTAATAGAATATCCAAACGCCCTACTACATAGTGTTTATTTTGATTATGTTTGATTAAAATTGCTTTTTTCTATTACTAATCTATCTATTATCTTTATTATTCGGGCTACCTACTATAAAAAAAAACCTAACATCGAAGGCTAAGCCTTAGGAACCTAACCTATCCGAGTCGCTTCTGCTCCGAACCGTATTGCTCGCTCGCACAAATCAAATGTCGCAATTCTTACCAAACGTAATCTTTGTGATTAAAATTTACCTAATTCAAAGGCTTGTTTGACGTATGGGATTTATTAGTATATAGTGTCGATACTCACCATTTATATGGATGGCAAATGATATTATGGCATGTGATACTTATGGCTTACAATGATTATGAAAAATGAAATTACTGAAATTAATATTATGGGAAACAAAAATTCTGCCATTTGATTAATATGGTAAACAATGAGTAGTGAAAATGAATTTATAAGAAACAATATTATGACGGTTAAATATTATAGCACATGAAATTCGGGCAAGTAAAGGTATACCAATCAGATCATGTTATCCAAATCTTCGTTTTAATCCTTATCAAAATAAATCATTTTACATTCAAGACTGTTTCAATCTCCATACATTACTTTTTGAATTAATCAATTAGGACATTTAATTCAAAAGATATTACGAATTTAAAAATGTCATTTAAATTAATTTAAAAGTTGATAGAAATGTCCATCAAAATGAGACAATGTTATCCATACCTTTGTATTAATACTTATCCAAATAAATAATTTCGTTTTCAAGACTGTTTCAATATCTAAATATTACTTTTCAATTATTCAGATCGGACAATTAATACAAAAGATATCACGAATTTTAAAAATTTCAAGCTCTTTAAAAAAAAACTGGCCAAGAGCGTGTCGGACACGCCCGAAATAGGGTTCCGTTGCCATACTAAAAACAGAACAAAATAAATGTTTAAGGGCCATACAAGAAACGTGATTTTTTTTGCTTGATTGTGATTTTTTGCGTTAATAATAAATAACGGCAACAGGTAGTTGCTTCAAATATTCACAGAAAATTTATTTATAAAATGTAATTTAAAAATAAATAATTTAATTAATTTAAATAAATATTTAAGGTAGGCACCCATAGGTACAGCAAATGTGTTTTTTTTTGCCGTTTTATGCTAATATCTAATGTTGTATAGGTACAGAACCCTTCGTACGAGAGTTCGACTCGCACTTGGCCTTTTTTTTAACTTTGCCCGTGTGAAGCCGGGGCGGGTCGCTAGTTATAAATTATAAAACAAAAATGAATAAATGTTATTAATTTTTTAGGTCACTGGAATTATGACAAGTATTATTTTATATATTCTTTAACTAAATAAAATGCTGGTAAAGTCTTCTTTCGTTTAATCTTCAAACTACGAGTACACTTACTTCCAGCAGATTCATAATTCGTAAGTTATTTCAAGATCAAATCGTGACTTATAACAATGGAATCGGAATGCAATGCAAACTCATCTTCAATTTATCAAATACATATCTACTTGTAATAAGTGTAGCGTTAATACAAAACGAATATTCATCATCATCATCATCATCTCCGCCGTAGGACGTCGACTGTTGGACAAAGGCCTCCCCCACAGACCTCCAGTTGCTTCGGTTGGCAGCGGCCTGCATCCACCGTGAACCCGCGGCTTTAACCAGGTCATCCGTCCATCTTGTTGATAGACGTCCTACGCTGCGCTTGCCGATCCGCGGCCTCCACTCGAGAACTTTTCGGCCCCCAACGGCCATCCGCTCTCCGTGCTGTATGGCCCGCCCATTGCCACTTCAACGAGCTAATTCGCTTGACTATGTCGGTGACCCTTTTTCTTCTACGTATCTAAAGGTATCTAAGGCTTAAAGTAAAGCACCACGTCTCTGATCCATATGTCATCACTGGCAACACACATTGGTTAAAACGAATATTAATGATTTACATCTAACTGATAATTTGTTAATTCCTCGACGTGAAGACTTAATTTAACCATGACGTTTCCTATTATAACACCTGATGCATGTCAGCTGTAGCGTAATAATTAGTGAATGAATTTAACGCCAATTATTTTTTGTGAAGCATTTCAAACAGACGTAAAAATGATGTAGAACCCTCTTTTGCTCTAAGAGATGCGCAGACGTTCAAGAATTTTTAAATTGCGAGGGTCATGACCTATTTATAATGATGGCAAACTTCATACCAATGTAGCAAAAGGAATTCGATAACAATCATGCCATGATTTCTGAAAAATTTACGATGATCACGCACTTGGTGCGATGCCTAATAATGATATTCGATATACAACGAAGAAAATGAGTGGGAAGTATTTTTACATCACTTGGACGTTGAATGTTTTTAACGCAAACCAGCAGGGCTACTACGAAACTCGAAACTCGAAGTTCGTATCGTACCGTCCCTCTCGCTCTCGTATTAAATAATATACTCGTAAGTGTCAGAGGGACAGCACGACACGGACTTCGAGTTTCGAGTTTCGTAGTAGCCCTGCAGTGCGTAGTAAGTATTGCAAAATTAGAGCTTCGTATCTTGCCGTCCCGCTGACACTTATATTATTTAATACGAGAGTGAGAGGGATGGTACGATACGAACTGCGATTTTCTGTTTCAGCTAGTTTATGAGAAGTTTTTATTGATAGAATAATATAAAAGGTAGATAACAATAAATAAACTAAAACTATAATAGCTGATTGTCGTTGTCGTCTACTACCAAAACCAAAACTTGCTTATTCGTCATTAAAATCGGAGTAGTTTATTGTTGATTCGAGTGTGTTCAGACATTTTGGAGTACCTGGATAGTACCGATGTATAATGATGCTGAAATTACTTACCTACTTTAACTAAAGATCAAAATTGAGGATTCACATCCGCAATTAATGATTTTAAAATACTTAATTTGTTTGTAACATCGATAAGTTTTTAATTATATAATTTTGCTACTTACCTTTTGTTGAAAAGAAATAAATATATTTCTCAGCCGAATTCACACATATTATTTATAACAACCATGAATTGGGAACATATTTTCATAATCACCATAAAATCAAAATAAGTTAACCAATCTACCACTAGTTCGGAAACTCAATTAGATATAGTTTTTTCAAAACAGATCTACAATTACATGCATGACACAACTAAATTTTTGATACATATACTAGTGACTAGATTATGTGGTAGAAATAGCACAATTCTTAAAAGTCCACGATGCAGTTAGCCAAGTGACGATACATTAATTTAATAAGCAGGAAAAAGCTACAAAAAAGCGCTTGTCTATCAGAATGAAACACTGAGATCAACTTGCATCACTCTTCAGTACCTACTTTGCCTAAGTACTGTAAAATGCTTTTATTAATAGCAATTCTTGAAGCACACTGATCACAGGCATATTACGTTACAGGTCAAATGTTATGTCATAGTCATAGTCAATCCTTTCTTCAACTTGATTGAGAATGCCTGGGGCTCTCATTTCGCTCTTGTCGTCAATAGTCGCAAAGCATGCTGTTCATGTATGAAATGGTAATTGAATTTACTTTTTCGTTTTAAGCTAAGTCCAAGGAATAAAGGTAAATTCTGAGCAGTTAATTTGCTTGATCGTGGTAACGTTAATAAAAATACTCAAATCAAGAAAAGTCAAAATTGTTTTCTTATAAAGCGTACATTTCATGCTACTTAAAAACACTAAATATGAAGAAGACAATGTCTATAACCTTTTCAAAATAAACAAAATGACGATTGCTACAGTTACTTCTACCATAATTCACAGCGAGCTTAAAACAAATTTGGATGCCTAGTTTCGTTTATAATGGGGAGATTATATAGTAGATTGTTCAACAAGGGACTAAAACAAGTCATAATGACACGAGATGTTTAGCCACCCGAGCAGAGCGAGGGTGGCTATAGTTACAGTTCGAGTGGTATTATGGTTGTTTATTCTCGCGTTAAACACTAAGTACTTTTCACTTCGAATGCGAGAAAAAAAATGTTTTTAACAAAACAACAAAAAAAAACAAAATTACGATATTACTTTTTAAAAAAGTACGCTCGACTAATGGATAGGCCATCTGTTCAAAATTCAATAGCAAAAAAAAATTACGCGGTTTTTTCTTTTCTTTTATTGTTTATGATGTGACGCTTTAAAAGCTTGCTTATTTAGCCAACAGTTTCAAAATTGAAAACTAATTGGACTATGCATAATAAAATTAATTAATCCTTAATATAATTGAATAAATTCATATTCGTAATCGTTAATTGTGTTCCACTAAATTAAATCGTGTGTTTTTTTATGTTATTGCACAGTTGTCATTTTCAGGTTATTATTCCTCGCCCACAAATCCTCCATTCACAAACACCGTGTTGGCTGTTTAGGGGTTTCCAACGTAAATAAAAAAAATACTTTAATCCCTAGAGAATAAAAAGGACCCGATATGCAGAGACTAAAGTAACATTTTAAGAGCATGAGAAATGAAAATACAATTATTTCCACAAAGGGAAAGTTTTGCATAATGTTACGTATTTAGAGCTAAATTATGTTGGAATGTTATGTTGGAAGGGACAGTTACGAAATAATACATGCTGCAATTTATCGCAGATCAATGTCGCTATGTGTAAGCTCTCTAATGCGGCGTCTAATACGTTATAGTGATTTGGTGCAACATTTATGAGATATACTTTATATACAGTTTTTGAATACAGAGCACAAACCGTGCATTCCCACGGTGAATTTTATGAGGAATTTATGAGGTCTTCTTATTTACAGCCACGATTTTGTTAAAACATAATACCTATAATGAATTTAGTGAAGTTCTTGCTTTTAAATAAAACAGTGAAATTTTCGTCATCTTTATTTTTATCTTACAGCCGTTCTAGAGGATGCCAAATATGAGTTATAAGATAATTATGAGTATATATATCTCTAGCACAGTTCAAAGTCTAAGGAGCAATTTTTGAACCAATGCTTTTTTTTCTGAAGTCGTTTGAAAACCTACTCAAAAGTTTTTAAGTATAAATTGTAATAATTTAGTATTAACTTACTCAAAAATTCATATTATTCAGAACTTGAACCAAAACCTTACCTAAATTCAAATCGTATCCTAATTGTATACAAAAAAGGGATTACATAGATCATATTAAATATTTACCTAAAATTTTTAATCGTATCCTAATTGTATAAAATAAAACACCCTAGAGCACAGTTGGCACCTAAATCAAAATATAAAATAGGTCATTAGCTTACCATCTGATCACTAATAATTTTGGTCACAGGACTATCACGCGTAATCTTTGTCATAACGCAAAGCCCCAGGCGTTATTTGACTATTGACATTAAAAAGTATGAGAACTACCTTTTGTTAACCATTGCGGATATACGAGTATAGATGAACTGATATTGTATAAAATTTCTTTACGAGAGCAAATTTAAAGAAGTTATACCTAAATGGCACACATAGATCATATTAAATATATTATTATCGGAAATATTGTAAAATAAGCTTTACACCCTTTAGCACCTAAATCAAAATATAAAAATAGGTCATTAGCTGGTTGTTTCTTGCCCAACACCATCTGTCCGTAGGTGTTAATGTAGGCACTAATAATGGGTTGGTCACAGGACTAATCACGTCACGCGTAATCTGTGTCATAACGCAAAGCCCCAGGCGTTATTTGACTATTGACATTAAAAAGTATGAGAACTCAAAGACCTTTTGTTAACCATTGCTACGGCTATGACGTCTATCGAGAATTCGTCTTACTCACATCTCTAGTGTATCGATAGCAATATTGATTAGTCGTGGTTTCGTTTCTCTTGATTTGATGCAGTTTATAGCGAAATTGTGTCAGACTTTAAAACCGGCTGGGATTTTATTGTTTGAAGTTAGATGATTGCTAAATTAGTCTACAATGCGGTGATGCAAACACTATTTAAGTAAAATGCTTGAGTGCTGGAGACATACCACTTAATTAAGGATCGAGGTTAGTGTAGAACATTGCAAGATAGAAGACGAAAATAAATAAAGTTTGAAAAATAAATGGACAAAATACTATAGTGAGAAAATACAGTCAGGCGACGAGGAAGGAACATCCAGTGGGTTTATATTCCCATCACCTTTTCATGCTGATGAATTTGGTAGCAAATTATCCCTAGATAAAAGAAAGTTAGTTTAATTTCGTAACAATTACGGGAGTTGTCAATTTTGAAGTATGTTATACGACATAGCTATTACGTATTTTATTATTTATTGATATACCAACAGTAGATATACTTACAATGATTCTTATTCTATATGCGACACTAACGACAGGTAAATGCAATGTTCAAAGTAAATATTAAATAAATTATTATATTAGTTTACATTAGATCAAACTTAGTTAACTTTAAAATAAATCATTATTTTCAAACATACCCTTTGATCTGTAATTAAGACGATCACAATATTCACAAAACCTACATATCACTATATTTATATTTCAAAAAGTCTTCATATAACGACGGTTCTATCAGCAATTCCATCGACACAAAATGGCAAAAATGGCACCCTATCTATATGATTTAAGAGACGTAACGTAACGCGAAGGTGCTTCCTCGCTGGACTTCCTACTCGGATCTCAAGCATTCCTTTCTGATTTAGATTATAATTATAGAGCCCCGTTCCAAGTTTACTCCGCCAATTACGATGATACCGATCGATCAACCAGTCGATCTACCAATCACTCTTTGTTGAAAGTTATACCGGGAGAAGGTAAACGGGACGGTAAACCTTCGTTGCGATGTACTTGCTGTAATCATTGTATTGTTTTAAATAGATATTGTGCTGCTTATTTTATTATTTATACATAGTGTTTCAACATTTAAAATATTTCACCATATGGTTGAGTTAGTTTGATAGAAAACCCTTGTAAAGGTTTTTAGTATTTTTGATTTTAATGTAGTCTCGCCGACTCACGCCGTTGACGATACTTTGATCAATGTATGTATGGAAACATTTGTCAGTCACAAGAAAAATATGTACAGGATTGCTATATTCCAGACCTATTTGCATTATCTCATAAAATTACCAAATGTCAAGCCCATGTATGTAGCACAGAGTTTAAGTTTTCAAAAGATGTTTTTGTATTCTCAAATTCATACAATAGGAAAATCTATATGTATACAGAATAATAAAAATCAATTGCCGAATATAGGTATGTTGTTAAGTGCATATAATTTAGTGTATCACTTCAGAATGGCTGCAGCTATTTGGTTAATCCTTTTTTCTTGTATCCCTTTCTGGCCGGCTCGATACAATCGTGCAACTATACTGCGCGCGTGTATCATCTTTTCGCGAACATGAGTGAGATGAAACATGCTTACACAGAAGATTTTTGGTCACAGTCATTTTCCTCATCAGTCGGGCTGGCCAGCTAGCAAAAAATAAAATTGTTTGTAGCTACCGCGAACTCCATTACTGGTTCGTTATTTCTACCAATTCAGATTGAAGAGGCAATTTCGGTTAGTCCATAGGTTAGTCTTAACACACTAAAACTACACAATATGTTGTTTGTTAACCTGTAGTCGTGAAATGTATTTTTGTGAACATAAACATTTATATTTAGACTTTATTTACTTAACTCCGAATAGTTTTGTTATTCAGACATAGACTATCATATCTAATGTCAAATATTAGTATTTAGTTTCATAAAAGTTTAAAATTACCGAAACATGCTTTTGATGTATTGTTGAGTTTGGCGATCGCACTATTGATTTATTTACAATACAATTTTTCTCGTGATTACAAATATTACAACACAAGGAAGTATAAAGGAACGTCAATTAAGCAACCTACGCATGGCAAATGTCAACCGATGCTTCTAGGAATCGAAATGCTACAAAAATCCAAATAGTAAGGTACATTCGAAGAAACTGAAACACGTTTCGGAGCGGAACCATTTATACTCAACTTAGCTATAATTTCTTTGGAAAATGTATGCATCTTGACATCAGTAGCAAAAAGGTTCCACCCTGGTATATCATTCAGTTTCCAAGACTGTACATACTACCTACTTATCAGAACTGAGCCTACCAACGACCAATGACGTAACGAGTGTCCCTTTGAGGAAAACACTTTTCGAAAGCTCTAGTTGATAGCGCTTTGTATATTGTGATCTTTAAATAACACCAGTTAACATTGGTCCAGTATCAGCTGGCTCGCCCTTGACTTTTAAAGATTACCTCCCGATGCTTCCGACGCGACAATAATAGGCCGGTGACGTACGACAGGCCGTCTGTCGCAAAACACGACGACACCGTAATAAACGAGAAGTCTGACTTAAGTAACACGGCCTTTTATGTGTTGCCCAACCATATTTGGCTTAGCTATGCGTACTATGTCGCCCGACGCTGATAGTAGCTCAATGTGCTTATTGGGGCATGCTTAGCGGCTTGCCAGCCATCATTCAACATTTTTGTCAATCACTAACATTCAGTCTTTCTGGTTAACAAATTGACGTCGATAGTTTAAGCTTAACTTTAACGAGAATTGGCTATTAGCTCTATTACTACCAAATGAAGGGTCCGCGGAAAGAACATGCCTAGTCACTTTTTTTTCAAATTGAGATTTTAATCTCAAAATGTAGAGCTCACAAAGTACTATGACTTACCACTGAATTAAATAATCTGAAAGCTATATAAAATCTATTTTTTTATCTTTTAAATAAATGGTAACCATAGTTATTGTTCGTGATGACTAACTTTCAAACCGCTATAACTCAAAAAGTTGCTTAGGTGACTAGACACGTTCTTTCCGTGGACCCTTCAAATACAATCCGCTCAATTACGGTAAACTGTGTTTGAGTATGAATAAACAAAAAACCATCTTCGTTTCCTAATAGGATACGGTTAAGGATCTCTGAATCCATCTACGTATGAATGAGTGACTTTTAAATTTTACGGGTTCCTATTGATCGAAGCACTAACAATCGCAAAACTAAATCCGGGTCATGGATTAATTTTGAGCGGAAGAATTAAAATTCTTAGCTCATGATGAATTCAACCGAACTGAGCACTTAAGGTGTATTTCAAAACAATCGACTGCGCTTTGGATCTGACGCGTATGGACATGCACTTTAAATGCAGACAACCTTTAATCAGCTACATTAGAATTACGAAACCAATACAGTGAAATACAAGATATTAAGCTGATTTGGCATGTAACGAATCACTCTTAGCTGAAGTAAGTAATTTTACCCACCGGATAAAGGCCAATCGGCTCAAACGTGTTAAGTCTGCTGCCGACCCCGCGTTCGTGTTACACTTGCACGTGTGCATAGTAAAAATTCTATCACGATTATAATGAATTGGTATGAAGATGAGGCTGCTAAAATGCCACTTCAGCTCACCCACGACTTTGTTATCGCATGTTGTTTTTATCTTCATTAACACTGTAATGTGAGATATAAAATAGTCTAATATTAAACACCATAAAAGTATTACCATCTAGACTGACATACCCCGCATTCATCTTTTGAAGTCCACAGGTTGGGGGTAGTTCCTGCTGAATATCAATACTTAGATTTTACTGGAATGAGTTCAGCTTTGAAAAAACTCATGTTAACCTAGTGTAGTAGTTTATTTGACTTATGGCCTCTCAAGGTAAGTTTCACGGGTCGGATCCTGGCTCACACCTCCAATGTTTTGGGCATTTAAGCACAAAATTAGTCATCATCATCATCATCATCACCCCATAGCAGTCCACTTCCATGGCGTGCCACAACACTCTGTCTTCAGCCCCTCACATCCCTCCGCCGCAAGCGACCCTCTTAAGGTTCACCCTGCGTCAGGACGCCCTACACTACGTCACATTACATTTGAAGCACAAAATTCCATTTGAAACACACGCTACACTCAACAGCTCAAAAAGCTCAATAGTGTGTTTGAAGTATCCAATCCTCTCATTCTAAGAGGAGGCACAAGCCTCATTCACCATCTATTGCAGGATACAGGTCCTGCGGTGGGACGTCAATAGGCAGAGATGATAAGATAATGATGACGATGATGTCACAATATTCAACATTTAAATTAAATAATTTAAGTTAATAGGTCCGAACGGCTTTCAAGAGTATTCTGCCTTTATAAGGGTTCTGTCAAATAACCGAGAGAGTCCAAGGCAAACAACGAAGGGAGAGTACTGAGTAGTTCGTCAACGTACCTTCCGTGTAAAGCAATTTGAGTGACGCGACGCGGAAGACTCTCCATACCTCCACATATTTCATTTTCAAATGTCATAAGACATAATAAATGGAAGCACTCTAAAAAACAAAGTTCACGGGTTGCGTGGTGAAAAATTAACTGTATGTAATTATGAATGTACTGTAGTCATTTATATTATTGAGTGTGACTAAGAAATTTTCTGTTGTAATTGTATGTAAAATAAATTCGTGGAGTTTGAAACCATTGATTTGCTTGTACTTACCATCGCAGATAAGACCAGCGTTTCTTATACCTTTTGCAGTCTTGAACCATATTTCAGAATTTTAAACAATTCCATGGACCCTTGAAATGGATTGTTATAGAAAAAAAGTGCTTATGTACATTTATTATTAATATTTTTTTTATTTCGGAATGGCGGAAATAAGTGCAGACGATGGGGAATAACCGTAATAAGGCCGGCAACCCACCCGCAGCCCTAATAATGCTGTAGGTGCGCTTGCTCGTTTGCCAGCTTTTCGATTTAAAAAAAAACTAATAACCCGTCATCCACAATGCGAACAACTAAAAAAAAAAACAGTAGTTTACAGTACGAATAAAGTTTGAGGACAGCCGGAAATAGGCTTGAAATTAGGTACACATGCGTGTGATTGCAGAGGTTTGATGCCAATTCATTATTAAAATTACCCTGAAAAAACTTTAACTCTTTAATCGCCGGTGGCCATCTGTCATAAGAAGTGCCATTTGCGAGAATTCACCCAAAATGGCGGCGTCACTAGCTAGGTTTTTTTTAATTCAAGATGGCGGATGGCCACTGAAGGTTTATGTAAGTAACTGTTATTGGCCGCAGCTCCATCCGCATATAATTCGTTTGTCGCCATCCCGCGGGAACTATGTAATTTTGCGGGATAGAAACTATCCTATATCCTTCCTCGGGACTCAAACTAAATCGGTTCAGCGGTTTAGACGTGAAATGGCAACAAACAGACTTACAAACATTCGCATTTATAATATTTGTGGGATTAATTGGGATATTGACAAAAAAATACATTACTACAGAGGCCGGGAAGTAAGAGGAGTTGCCGGCCGAATACATATACCTAGACAATCCAATTTTATATGAAATTCCATTAACGACTTTTCGTCTAGCCGCACCTAAAACCTGAAACGTGATACTTCGCAGTCTATATAAGGAACATAATCATCAATGTTTCACTGCATATTTGAGAAAAAAATATTTTCATGTACTTCTAAGCGTTAATTTAAAGACCACAATGTGGATCAGTTTGGATCGTGCAGCAGTTGGCCGTGGGATTGAGCGACGGCAGACGAGTCTTCAATTACCTCCTATCTTCACGGCATCTCAGGTGAGCCTCCAGTCGATATAATTACTGCCACGATTCAAAACATCGTATTGAATCAAAATTATATCACAGACTCTGAAACTTTACAACTATTAATAAGATTTCAATTGCAACACTTCAGTTGCTACTTAATACACTTCGGTTCCGAGGGTTTGAGGTGCTAGGTCGCTATGAATCTAATTTTAATTGTATTTGTTTGTAAGTATAAATTTATTCGTGTTGCAGGTGTGAAGGTTGAACTAGAAGTATTTGTTTATTATTAAAGTATTCCATGTTGTATTATTATTAATTAGTTACTAATTATTACTACATAGGTAATGTAGGCTGTCGAAGTACACTTATTTACAAACAAAAATATAAAAAATTAACAAACGTTAGTAAAAAAATTAACGGAACGGATAGATCTAGGTGTTTGAAATATTGGACGTCAAGAAAAAGACATGATTTATTGTAACAGGTATAACACTTTTTACAAATAAGGGGGTAACGATGTACGTACGAGTATAAGCGGTTTATGTAACATCCAGGAAACTTAGACATATTTAGCAAAGTTTCATTTCCGCTCACACAGTGATTCAGCGCACCCAAATGTAACGAACCTAATACATATTAATAACATGACTGAATGAGTAGTCAAGCACGTTTAAAAAATTTGATATCATTATCAAAATGAGATACTGGGGTCACTCGTCTATCATCAGTTAAAGTAGCCATGAAATATTTCAGACCAATCCGTGGTTCCTTTTGAAGATGAGCTCAACGGAAAGCCAACCGTGAAATGCAACCCAAGATGTGACAAAAATTATTGTGATGAAGATGAGGGTAGTTTTTACATATCTCATTAATTTCGTATTTTACTGTTGCTTTAAATTATGTATATTATATTTTAATTACAAAGGACCACTTGAAATTGAATGTTATTTTTAAATGACAGACTAGCTCGATGGACATACAGATGCACAGACAGATGGTCGGATGAAGGTAGAGATGGATAGGGGGTAACGGTGTGATTATTTTTAAGATTCCTTTTTCTCTTGGAGTTACGGAACGCTAAAAACTAATAATGACTCTGTTACAGGAAGATGCCATGCGTGCTGAGTTTTTGTGCAAGTTTTTTGCTGTTTAACAATTAAGGCATACTTCTAACCACAAAACAACATTATTCCATTTAACAAGAAGCAAAAAAATCAATAAATATATTATTTATCATGTTTTTGTGCTCTTTATTCTGTAAAAACATGACACAAAAGTAAGACCTTTCGTCCTCCAAACAGCGTGCTCGCTGACGTGTACAAAATTCATAACAAAAAATTGTCAGGTTGACATTTATTTTAATTAAATGTTGTAAAAAACACAACCAGGAATGGATTGATCTAGTCGACATAAAAATGATTGATCGTTTTATGGACTAAAAATAGAAACGCAACCCCGACAATGTTAGCAGTTTCCAATCTAATAAACACTTAACTTGAATGATAGAATATTTGAAAGCAATAAATATACCTATAGAACGACAGTATTATCCGCCTTCTATAGGTAGGTATCTGGCTTCGGGATTCCTTCACGCGATGATTCAATAAATCGTTTTGCACTTTGAGAGAAATGTGGGCTCTCAGGGTGTTTCTACACCAATCGATTGATGTTTTCCTTGTCTCAATAGTTTTTAACAATCTTTTTTTTTCCAAATAATCTCAAAACCAATGAGAAGGCTCGGTTTTCCTTAGTGCTCCATTTATTCACTCTACTCCTCCATATGTTAACATTGCTTAAATCTTGCACTTAAAGCAAAAACCAGGATGCCATGCGTAGGTACCTTGACACTAAGATAAATTAAATGTTGCAATTAAGAGGCACAATGCAAGCACGTAGAGGGAGTACCTAGTGAGATACGTTTTGGCTATCAGATGGTGTAGATGAACTATTTGCATATATAATTAAGTTACTTGGACTTGTTGGCCTTCACGCAGGTCCAGCTTTTTGTTCTTCAGACGACGACTTCGCGCCATAAGGTGCTGGTCTTACGTTGCCGACAATATTTTTGGTGGCAACATAGTAATTTTGACGATGTTATGGAAATCTCCGCTTTTTCTTCAAGATGTTTTGCTCACATGAATAAAATTTTATACTTGTCTAATGGTTCAAAAGGCTGATTTGCACACTTAACACAGAGAAAGAAACACATGACATTTTATACAATAAACATCATTTAAGTCGAACAGCTTTGATTTAAGATTTATTTGGACTTTCAGAATCAACAGAAGTGCGTAAACTTTGTCAGCGTGTTGTGACAACTCACTTGTTATAGTTATTATTATTACAAGCTTTTATTTATAACGTCTTTCGTGATTTACACTCATAGTCAAAATACCACCAACGGGACTTATCACGCTATTAGTGATCAAGTGCGGGTAGTTCGAAGGACTCGCGCTGCTAGGCAGGCTTGACACCCCACACTTCAGTCTACTCGTGACCACGGCCACTGCAATGTTGACGAAACTTTGAGGTAAATATTACCCGTGTGTGTTTGCTTTTATTTAGTTTCACCTCGTCCCGAAGTCGAATCAATCCAGTTCAACGACTTGAAATTTGGAATACTTATGTAAATCGCGTGACAATACAATAATCTAGTAGTGACATCCTAGTAGTCCAGCCAGAATCGCCTCGGCAGGACGGAACTCTTCAACGGTTAATAGCATCGACTTGAAATTTGGTATGCAAATTGGGTTTGGGTGACAATGCAAGTACATCGAAAGTACAAACTGAGACATGGATGCACAGAAAAACCAGAAAAAGAGACCAGCATTTCGTGCTGCGTGCCATTACCCCTACACTACCACTGGACAGACACGAATTTCTCCTATGCACCCATATCTCAGGTTGCTTATTTCTACTACGCTACTTAAGCAGCAGCACTAGCGACATCTATGTTTCGTAACACAATTTCGGAACTAATATATATGGTTATGGTGGATTGGTATAAGTATGGTAATATATGGTTTTACGGGATGACCGTAAAAGTAACAAATTTGGAGTTGAAATAAAAAACACAAGAAGACTCAAAATAACCAATCATAATGCAAGTACAGTCAACAAAAAGTACAGTCAACAAAAAATATTTTTAATGGTTAGGTTATTTTTTCATAAAAACACACACAATCGATCCAGACCCTTTGGAGTGGCAGCGCCATATTTAAAATTTACTGTCAAGTGGCGCGGCCATTTTGAAAAAATCTTCCTTGAGTGCATTGACACCTACGAATTAATTTCGCGAATTCGCGAATTTTATAAAAAATATCACCAAAAAAAAACCACTAATGTTATAGATAAGCCTTACAGTGGTAGTTTAGCATATAGTGGCATATCTTATTAAATAACAATGAATGACCTTCAATTTCTGTGAACTTTATTATTCATTATCAAATATCTGATAACCAAATTTTTCTCAGTCATTTATTAAACAATTATAATTACAAAATAAAACAATTACCTGTATAAAACACTGATTTATTTCGTAAAATATTGATTTATTTACGAAACAAAGCCCTTTTATAGTCTTTCAATATAAAATAATAGTATAATACAAGGTTTCCAAAAATACCAGGGCACGGCAGCGGCCACACAGTGAAACTTGAGTAAACGATAAGCACGAAATTTCTTCCGTAGTGTTGTCGCGGCCGTTAATAAATGCCATCCTTGTCTATTTATGAACGCATTCTGCAAGAATAAGCAAGCGAGATATAATAGGTCTACCAGTTTACATTTATTAGTGAAATACGACACCCGCCAATGACCGGGAGCCGGTCGCTTGCCACTCAAGGGTTTGTGACAGGCTGCCGGGAGCCGGTCGCGTGCCAAACAAGGGTGTGCCGGGACCCGGACGCTTGCCACTCCAAGGGCGTTTTGGGATGCCCAACGATGGACACATGCTGATAAAGATGAACAAACGTTCGTGTAAGGTACAGTATGTGTCACAAGACGAATAAAAATTTTATTGTATGTTTTCTGAATAGATGTCGCTTTTGTTGCTGTAAATGATCATACGTTTCTTTGCGTTCTGGGTTCAATATGGTACCCAATCGTCCGTAAAAATATCATCTTTTTCGAACCCCATTATATATATTTATATATATATCACGGGACAATTCACACCAATGAGGGCTATAGCGTATGAATTCGCCGCTAGAGGCGCTAGTGTAGCGTGAGGTCTCCGAAATGTCAAATCTCATAGGTATTGGGTGAGCTACGCGGGTTTATTTATAATTAGAATAATTTTAGGAATATTTTGCATTACCTGAAATTAATTATGGCAATTATGCGTAACGGGGCAATGAATGTCAGTGTTTTGAGACAGTTTTGTCTTTCGGAAACTTTTGTCTTCCCTTTTTTTCCGAACAAAACGGGACTACGCAACACTGGTTGCTCGATATTTTTATGGTACAGTTTTAAGGTGTATTAAATACGATTTTAATCTAAACTTTGTTTTCACGCCCGCAATAACAGACTTTGAAAGCCATACTTAAAAAACCCCACGCAACAGTGCGCCATCTAGTGAGACAGAAAACGATAGCCCTCATTGACCTTGTCCAAAGTAAGCTTAGCAAAGCTTGTGTTGTGCTAAGCAACGGATAAATCCAATTATATAAGTAGATAGACACATACTTAAATACATATTAAACACCCAAGACCCGAGAACAAACATTCGTATTTTTCATACAAATATCTGCCCGGACACGGGAATCGAACCCGGGACCTCAAGCTTCGTAGTCAGGTTCTCTAACCACTAGGCCATCTGGTCGTCTGACAATATCTGCAATAATCCATTTTTGAACATTTAATTTCGTTACAGACTGAGTTGAGACCATAAATGTATGACTTTTTAACCACATAATGTGTGCAGTTTGTGTATCTTTTCTATTTATTTTACTGTTATATCTGTGGTCTGCGTAATGTTACAAAATAAGTTTTCAAAACAAACAAATCTGGTTAAAAAAAAACAAATAAACAAATTTTCAAATCAAAAACCAGTTTTGTTTGGTATTGATGCCGCTACTGTCTTTATTAATTATTCGGAAGCAATGTAAGCCTCTCCGTTTTTAATGTTTATAACCGCAAAAACATTAATGAATGATAAGCATTTAAGTAGTTCAAATTACAATATTTTTCATCTGAACGCCACAAACTAGAGTAGTTTATTTAAAAATAATCATAACTTCATATTTAAGTATATCACTTTGTCCTTGTGGTTGAGGTGAGACAAAGCAAAAACTATTTCCTTGTTCTAATTTGCCATATAAGTTTCATGTTTTATTCATAAAAATAATCGTGGCCAGCTCAGCGTCTTGCCAAGGTAGCAACTCACTAATAGTACTATCTTGAGGACACGTCTTAATCGAAACAAACTTAACAGCCAGATGGATTGCTCAAGTTTGCTGGCCCATGACATTAAAATTGTATTACATTATCGTTGTTTATAGTGTATGTTTGTACGCCGTGTTTAATTATTAAGCGTGTGGCTAGGCGCCGATATAATTAAAGGATTGGGTAAAGCTTGAGTTTGGAATGCGTAGTGTTGAGTTACGATTGAATGTTGCTGCAACATGATGAGAATGTATAGTATTTTGAATTATCGAAGTGTTCGTTCAGTTCGTGATCCAAAGACGTGCGGCGTGAGATTGTTTCCTCACGAGCTTACAAATGAAAGAAGTTTAATGACAAGAAATGACATCTTTGGTTTGTTATATTAATATAATCACTGACCGCTTTCACTCGGGTTCTGCAACTCTCGCGATGTCGTCCACCTAGCGGGAACCCTGCCAACGCTTCGTCTTCCGGTGCGTGGTCGCTACTCGAGGACTTTCCTCCCCCAACGGTTCGCTCGGGGTAAAACTCGATAGCAACGTGTTTTACCAGAAATAAGACAAAACTAGATCGATCGTTCGCTTTTGAAGGCTCTCACAGAGTAAATTTCATGGAAATTTCCAAGATTTCAGAAGTAAATAAATAGGTACTCAAGAATTTGATAGTTGATAGTTGGATAGAATATGTTCCTGAATACATACGCCTATTGTTTGTACTTTTTATGTCAGTAGCTGCCTCACGATAAAACTTTACACAAAATATGAGATAAACGTGCAAGATACTCGCAGAAAAATGTGAGATCTACTAGGCAAGTGTACTCGTGGCTTTATTCAATTATGCCTCGGTATTGATTTATATCCCGATTGACTTAAAAAAAACCTTTCAATATGCAGTGTTAATTTAAAACAAGTTGATACTTCAGAAGTAACTTTAAAAGTGTCAATTAGTTTAAGTTTGTGACTCTGACGTATTTTATTGAAAAGCACTTAACTTTAATGCAACATTTATAAAGGATGACTCACTGATGTCTGATAAGTTCATGTTATTTTATGTGACAAACCTGTGATGCCCTGGTGTTTATTTTATCTACTGAAATAAAAATGATTTCATTTCGCTTCATGCAGCACTTCAGAAGCTGCACTCTATCGGTCCTAAGCTTACTTTTTACTTTTAAATTCCGCTAAAATGTTAATTTTTGTGTAGTCGCTGTCTTATTTGCAAAAACGTTGCATTTATACTTTGTGTAATTGAAATTAGTGGTGCCCACGAGACGGGCTTAACCTAAATGTGCTAGCCATACATATAAAAAGTGCAAATTTTGTTTTAATTTTCTGGCCGATATTTATTTTTTCTTTGGGTCAAAGCAACCTCACCTAGCGGCACCTTGCACAGTTTTTTTAACCGTATAAGACAAGTGTTAAAATGATTGCTTATCTACCACAAGCAATGCCTCGTTGGCCTTAATTTAATTTATCACGACTTTTCTCGCAATACTTGCTTCACTGAAGATTCGCGCTAGAGTTTAATTAGTTAAAGTAGCCCTTGCCATTAAAATAAGTATCAAAACGGCCCAATTCTATTCAAGGCTTATGATAGTTTGAATAAAATTTTATAGCAGGTGACAGATTTATGGAGCTTATTTATGCAAAAGGTGTTAAGACCGTTCCTTTAGCGGTTTTCTTGAGCGTTCAATTATTCAGCGGGCAGTATCTAAACAGTATTCTGGTAGAAAAATTAAGCACAGTACATTCTGGGGTCAATGGAAAAAAAATGATGTCGTCTGATCGGTCGGACAAAGCGGAATTACAATTCCTTGTAGTCTAATTAATGGAACCAACGGGAAAAAAGTTCATGTCATCCGATCGGTAGGACAAAGACAAAGGCACTCCAACGGCAAATAGAAAAATGACAAAAATATTTGGATGTCATTCTTACATGTTCATGCAATTTTTCATCCAAGTCCTACTTTATTTGTTAACACTGACATATTGGCTCGCATACTTATTGAAAGTCCGAATGTATAATGTTTGTCCGAATGATCGTTTGTCAACTCTTTTGTCTCTGAATCCAGTAATTGTGCAGGTGGTAGGAATTTGTGCAAGGCCCCCGGATTGCTACCACCATCTTGCTCGCTAATCTTGCCGTGAAGCAGTAGTGCTTGCACTGTTGTGTTTCGGCGTGGAGAGTAAGACAGCCGGTGAAATTACTGGCACTTGAGGTATCCCATCTTAGGCCTCTAGGTTGGCATCGCATCTGCAATACCCCTGGTGTTGCAGATGTTTATGGGCGGTGGTGATCTCTTACCATTAGGAGACCCATGCGAACTTTGGCGCTCCCTTATGCAACGCATGAACAGAAATATGGTAAAATTGGAAATAAAAAGTTAAGTAAATAAATGACTCGCTTTTGTCGGTTGGTTGGTTGGTTAGGGCTGGCCTTGCCTAGAAAGGACAACAGTCGTCAGTTCAATGTACTTGACGCTATAGAATACCTCTTAATAAATATTTTCAATTCAATTTACCATTTTACCATCATCCTTAGTAATAGGATAATTGCAGTAGATGACCGCATGATTATTAATCATAAACCTAATTTAAGTAGCCTTGCGATCGTCACGAATATAAACGCTTTATAGTCACTTCCCGACGTTAACGTTTAAGTAGCTAGTTAGTTCTTCGATAACATCGTACAGAATATTTATGATTCGATAAATAATTGTTACCTTATAAAGCAAGGAATCATGACAGAAGCTTAAAAGTTTCCTTTGAATTTCAGAGATTTTTGATTTTAGAGGCCCGTATTTTAGAGGTTAGTATTTTGTTGATAAATAAAGTATTCACTAGTTGTTATTTATCGATAAAGAAATATAATAAATATAGAAATTTCTTAAGTTTACTTATACCTTTGTGTCCTTGATTTATACTGAGCGGCAAAAAATCTGGCCCTCAAATGTACCTATGCAGTAATAGGTAAGTAATTGTGTGTGAAGAGTGGGTCTTTTGTGCCGCTGAGTATATTATGGTACATACTTAGTTCTCAGATCAAATAAACTTAGTTATATCACAAAACAGATAGGTTACAGAAATCAGTCTACAATTCTACATGGCTAAAAGTTGGCCAGGCATACCACGATGTTCCTGAGAAACAATACGGCAGATCGATTAGAGCAACGCATTCGTCGATATTCTTATTCTTATAAGAAGAAAAATTTAGGTACGACGAGCGAAGCGAGGAGTGGTTAGTATTAATTGTGATCACGACGCACGAGCCGAGCGAGCGTAGCGAGCGTGCCGCGGCAGCGGCCGGCGAAGTGCCAGAACCGATATGGCGGCGTTTCATGATATGCCTAGGAATTTCATGATCGGCCTAAACTAGCCAAATCATGAAATGGCGGCGCTTCATGATATGCCTAGGAATTTCATGATCTGCCTAAACGTCACTAGGCAAATCATTAAACGGTGAGTTTTGAACGATATGGCGGATGTCCCTTAGCCAATTCATGAAATGGCGGCATTTCACGATATACCTAGGAATTTCGTGATCTGGCGGATTTTACGATCGGCCGCCGACATAATACATGTATCAAACATATAAAGTTGATGCAGCAACGACTTACATATAGGAGTAGAGTGCAACAGAAAAGAGTAAAAATTAAACGAGGGCGTTTTTTACGCAGCTTTCACATTTTTTTGACATTCAGGACATACGACTAGATCGCTATAAAATAGTCTCATTTAGCGAACAAGTATTAAAAAACCGAAAACAATAAATAATAATGAAATAATATCTATTTACATACATACAATAATTCTTAACTTATAATAGATTAAGAAAACTAATACTTACAGATTATTTGAAGTAGTCCCCTTAGGCAAAGTACAATAGAATACGAGTACAATAACTCTTTATTGAACACCAATACTAAGTATTTAAGCAGTACAGAAAACGCGATGATGCTGGCAGCGTTCCCTTTTTGATTGCAATTACCTTTGACGAACTCCCGATATTTCGACTTTCTTTCTTCTTTTTATCCTTCGTCGGTGTCTACGAGTATTTAGAATAAGATCCCGACTAGCGTGGAAGTAAAATAGCATAAAAGTGCGCAAGTAACGAACACGTACATTTCTACCTTAAGTGCTTGATAGATTCATGCAATTCAGTTTACGAAAGAGTACCTTCAGAACTTGGCGTAATGCAGTTTGCTCCATTTATTCTGTAATGCGTAAGATCGGTGATCTTTGAGCCTCTGTTATTAACCATTGCCGATTACTCGCCATGTTCTCTGTAAAGTTCGAATAATACTTGTAAACCAATCTGACTTATTGCTGTAGGTACTTGTCTTAGGGAGTTTAAGTGTACTAGTATTTTACTTTACAAATTAGGCAGCGCTTAAAATTTAACTAACCGAACGTCAATTAAAACTACATAGGTATGTGGCAAGGAGAGGGCATGTTCTTAAGGCAACCAAGAGAATGAGAGATGCATGGTTGAGTTAGATCAGTTAGTAGTTGGAGTGCGACGCCGGCTAACTCCTACACTCGGTATACACTTGCAATCCCTGAAGTCACATAAAATACAGTAACCGGTAGGAATTAAGTCCACTGCTGCCTTTACAGTAACAATTCATTTTATTGAATTATCAACCGACCTAGGTTTTAATTACCTATCTTGATTACATCTCAGCTATGACGTTAAAACAAAAGTTGCTATGCCTTGAAATATCCGGGGCTAATGAGACCTAAAGATAATGACGATCTTGTTCCTCCAGATAGTTAAAATGATCAACTGTCCTTGCTGATGAGTATTTAGACTAGTATTTTAACAGTCAACCTCTTGAGTGAAGTCTAGTGCAACAAAATTGCAGTACTTACTGTTTAATGAAATGATTGTACCGTACGGGTTTCAGGTATCGAGGCCTAAGCGTTTTGTTTTACATTTCTAACAATCTGACAGGTATTTAGCAACATGTTGCATACATTCTATTATGGCAGCTAATTTTACACGGGTAGCATATTAACAAATGATTTGAGTGAAAATAATAACCTGGTGTTTAGTTTATTGGAGTTATTGCAAAAGCAATATCAATACAGTTCGCTACGATACAATTTGGGTGAATTATAATTATATTGACTTTAAAGTTTTTATGTGGAAAAAGCTTACCTTTTTCTTACAAGTTAAAACTATAGGTACTTAACAGAGGCTCTGTGTGTATTTTAAGGGTTGCAAAGACATCACCCATAGTGGAATATTTGTTTCAGTAGAGTCAAAGCCATAGTTTAAACTGTTAGAAATAAAATAACTAAAACTATGACTGCTTGGTCAAAGGGGAAAGGAGAATTGATGTATTATAAAGCGCATTGGATTAAAAGAAATTATGTACAATTAAAAAAATAACAAGGAACACTCATGAGAGAGAGAGAGAGATAGATTTATTTACACATATTCGATACACAGAAAAAACATTGTTAGGATGAAATAATAATTAAAAAAAAACATCGAATATTATAAATTGGGACCCACTCAGCATAATGTTGCGGCAAGCCACAACGCTGTTTTTCAGTGGGACCCAATCCTCCCACCTCATCGTCTATTGTTGGTTGTAAAGAAAAGATTTTTGTTTGCATTGTTTCTTTGTTGTAATATTTATTTTCAATAGCAGTAGACTTATTTAACAAACATAAATAAGTTGGTTTACTCATTAATAGGTATTTTCTAACCAAGACAGTGGCACAGTCATACTACGCTACGTGCATTCAAAGTCATGTTTGTAAATGATGTTATTGTTGAACATATCTTTGCGTAAGAACAGAATGAGACATAATTTCAGCGAACTATTACCTAATGTAAAACAACCAGTTGGCATTTGATCCATCGCTTGGAGTATGCGTTCGGATTTTTAATACAGTCGTTTGTAATCGGCTCGCTACTGGCTTTTGTTTGGAAATGAATCTGTTTTTGCCAAATAAGATTGAGGATTACGTTACGTTTGACCCAAAACATGTACAGAGGAACAAGAAAAAGTAATGTAGCAAAAGATTTTTCTGATTATTCTGTAAATCTATTTTCATCGACGTGTAATTTTTTTTTCGTTCCCGCACGAAGTTTCGAAGGCACATTATATTTTTTGGCGAATCTTCACTCGACTTGCTATATTTTTTAAATGAACTTGTCTAAAGCAGAGCCATTTTTATGCGACAGGCACATCATAGTTTACTTGTTTTTTTTTATTTGTCACCAAATCGTATTTACATATGTTTGACGAACTAAATACAGTTTCAATTTACAATGGCAACTCTTATTGAGTGATAACAAAAATTCGATATTTTTTTACGAAAACATAATGTGGGGGGCGAGGGTAGAAATTACTGCCAAACCTTCCCTATACACAATGCGAGTATTCATGCTATGCGTGCTATGCGTAGCGAATTGACAACGAAGTTGATAGCCCGGTTATACAAACACCCCTGGCTGTTATTCGTAAATAATTTGTTAATGCAAATCTATTACTATGCATATGCATCGCTCTTTGTGCAATAATTGTGTTGCTACTTGCAGCGTACGCGCAGCGTGGGCGGAGCAGTGTCACTGCCACACATTCAGTGCTCCCCAAACATATGGGCGAGCATTAAATGGGAGGTCCCAATTTTATTATGATTACCATTATTATCATACAATGAGCATCTGTACACTTGTTAATTCAAAGGCCAATGTTATCAATACGAAGCGCTGCAGTTTATTCAGTATTCAAAATTGTCTTTGATAAATAGTAAGGACCAATCTTGATGGCATTTGGCCGTGGCTTTTCTGTCTTTGGTGGTCGATTACGACATGCTCATTCAAATGAAGATCAAGATACACGCGTGTCAAGCTGTATGACTTAGTACATCATTCAATATAATTATGCTCGTCGGTGACTGCGTGCATCGATATAGCGGAAGGTAATATGAAATGATTAATATTATGCCCAACTACGACTGCTTCTGATATCTATGCTATCTTAGTCTTAGAGTATAGCATAAACCAGAAGCATCACCGCGTACAAGTAGTTTCAGAATCGAAGCGAAACACGCCCTTAAAAATAAGTAAAAAGTACCTACTGCCAAAACGTTAAGGATATGGAAATATTTAGGCGGAAATAGTTCCCAGTGGCCTTCTGAGTAGAATAAGATCCCTTTTCTCACACTCTGCTAAGAAAATGTCGTTAGACTTAAAATTAAAACATACCTATTATTATTTATATTTGAAGATCAAAACTAGGATCGATTGAATGATTAACACGTAGTAGGTAAGCAAATAAACAAACGACACCACTGGTAATACGAGTACCTATATTGTAAAATTACTCATAGAAATAATTTATTAAATTCATAGATATATTTATTTTTTATTGTTTAGCAAACGTATGAACACAGAGTTCTCTTTAATTAAAATAATACGCTTTAAGAGGTCTGGTAAGCGCCTTAACCCTTAATAATATGCTTTGGCACTGATCGGTGCAAAATTTAAGGTTATCTTTTTCTATTTTTATCTTAATCCGCGTTATTGATATTATTTGGGACAAAAGTGGCTAGAATGCAGGGTTTTTTTTTCCTTCCGCGTTCGAAAGGTTAAAATTAATTTTGAAATAGGTACAGGTGCATATTTTGTTTACTGAATTATTGATTGTCAAACCAAGATATATGTGAGAGAAAAAAATATTTTCAATAGAATAAACAAAAACAAACATATTTAAACTATAGGTAGAAAATTTGGCCTAAATCGCCGTCAATAAGCAAGGTGCCGGTGCACAGAAGGCGGGCCGTATTTGCTCTGTGAGAGTAATTTAAAATTAGATCCAACAACAGACGCGAGCTCGGTTTCTGGTTTATTCTATGTTCTACGAGCTTAATGTTTCTCCTTTTTATTACATTAATTAATATGAAAAGAACAGTATCTGCCCACTGTTTTACATTGCGCACTATATGCACAACACTCTTTTAATCATATTAAAGCGTTGTAACCTTTTTTATGCAGCTTAAACAGCCTACGTGCATCCCGTTCTTGAGCAACATCAAGTCATTGTTACGTCACGCATTTTAATTACATTATCACCGCCCATGGAACTCCTTTTGTATAATGGTGACATAAATCACAAAGCACTGTATTTCAACTACAGGTCGCCCGATAGGCTGAATAAAGTGTTTAATCTTACGGTATTACTACTTTAATTAAATCTATATATATATATAAAAGAAGAAACAGTCTGACTGACTTATAGATCAACGACCAGCCCAAACTGATGGGCCCAGAAACAAGAAATTTGGAATATATGCTCCTTCATAGATGCGCACTAAGAAAGGATTTTTCGAAATTCTCAGGGGATAGGGAATAAATTAAATTTATATTTTTCCCTAACTCCGTAATTATAAATACTAGAGACTTCGAATTTGGCTTTCAGGTAGGTAAAACTAACAGATAAAAACTGTTTCAAGATTCCCCAAAATTCCCACGGGATAAAACGAATAAATATGTTTTAATGAATAAACTGAATCACTACAAGCTAATAAACTAGGTAATAAAACTATGGATTGAAGATTTCGCATACTTATGTAAATTTGGTGAATCTATCTACTTTTTATCGTATTAATCTGGCAGTAACATTCTGGTAGTCCTCAAAAGTTATTGGCACACACAAGAATCTGTGCATGATTTTTCAATTTCAATGACAATGCGTTTATGTGGTAGGCACCGCCTCATGCTGCAGCCAGGGTCATCTTGAGGGAACTCCTCATTGGTTCATAGCACAGATACGAAATTTCACATGTACGTTAAGTTTTGGTGATACACATGACTTGGTGAGAGACTAAAAGATATAACGAAAATGGTGAAAATAAAAAATAAAACAAGGCTCTGTCTAAAACAATCTCCGGAAAATCAATCCAAACACGAAAAAAGGATCGTAGAATATAAGTAAATATATGTTACTCCAAACTTAACGCGACCAAAGCTGCGGGCAAAAGCTAGTCTTAAATACAGCGCAAGAAATATCATGCGAGTTGCGTTACATTGCGGGTCGCAGGTGCTAAGGATTTATTATGTGACGATCAACCACAGCAAGTAAGCGTTACGAATCTCGTAAGATATTTCTCATTTCCGCGTGAATACGGGTTAGCCATTTTGACAGGTCTTTTACTCCAGTCATATCATGGCAGGGTTTGTTTAGAGGTGGGTAACATGTCTTTTCATTCAAAGGTCATGTCGATCTTTTGATTGGTCGTTTCTTAGCACTGATTTGGTGAGTGTCAGAATGATTGAGTGACGTCGTGGGAGGGCGCCAAAGGCTTACTAAACGCCTGTTGAATCGCTGATAGAAACCACTTACGACAGAGTGTGTGAAAACTTGCCAACTAAACGACATGTTTCTTTATATTGACTTTTATAAACATGTACTTATTTAGTTGTTTAAAGGACATACTTTGTTACTTTGTAAACGTGTTATTTTGTTATCTGAATTAATTAAATCAGCATTCAGGTTTTTAATGGTACAGTCACCAGCATTAATATCTGCCACAGCGGAGCGTGCAAAAATATCTGACACGTCTTTCCGGCCCTAGAAATAGAGTCGTATCAGATATTTAAGCACGCTTGTTGTGTCAGATATTGGTGCTGGTGACTGTAGGAGAATCAATAAGAAAAATATATGAATGGTATCAGGTAAACAACAGAGTCTATGAACTGAGCATTTAACGTTTTATTTAAATTTCATAGCTGTGTTACATATATTTTTAATTTAATCGTGTTTCAAAATAAACAAGCGGGTAAGAAAGATTTAAAGAGATGAAGAATGAACGACAAATGATATAATTAAGGTACTTTAACTGTCTCACAATATGAGTTTATCTTTAGTCGTATTACGAGTACAACTATATGTATAGTAGGTAGTAACTTGGTGCAATGCACGCTTAATGTGTCCTACCCAAGAAAAATCTGACGCAGTTAGACACTTAGGCACTTAGAAATTTATTGAAATTTAAACCATCGGTAGACAACAAATACCTAATTAAAATCATTTAAAATTAAGTAAGTATGTAGCGTACGTAAAGTTATAATAGATTACAGGACGGCACGTCTGTTATTGTAAAACGCGATAAAGGCTTTTAAACATGAGCAATTGTTGTGACATCCTGTTTAAAAAAAAAACCAAGGCAAAAACGAATACTCGTATTTATATCGTTAGACACAGACATTTAGACAAAACGTTGACACTTCCTATTTAAGAAAAAGACAATGAAAGGAACCCCAAGCCTTTAAGATAGACCAGGAAGTAAGAACTCAGGGGAGATTCAGTTAACACTCACCTTGGATAAGGCAACACGTTCTTCTTTACTCGATTTTAGTTGATCAATGTTATGGAAAAAACAACATCGAAGCGTTACGCGGGCTTAAGAGCGAAGGTTCTGTATACACACGAGTATGTTTTGTTTATTCTCTTATATTCTTTCAGGGTAAAATTTTGTGCAATTAATTAAATCCCAGGCATGTTAGTAATAATAAGCGATAATTTTAAAACAATACAGAAATATATGTATTGTCATTTGAAAATATTTCCTTCTGAAACCTTTTTTACCGCTTTATGCCTTCTACTTGATATTAATGCGCAAACGGTTTTTTGTCATAGTGTGAAATGTAGCTTAATAATAATGGCCAACAAACTTTGACACTGATGTATCTATTATATTTTACTTATGACAGGCGGCTCAAGGAGGTACAAAAACAATGATTCAATCTCAACATCATCCATAAACCATACAAAAAACGAAAAATAACCCGAACACGGGGAAAATTCGCTCGAATACCAATTAAGTATTCTTGCAAAACCCCTTATTCATAAAAAAACAGTTGCAATAAAAAGGCAAATGTCGAAGCAAATAAAAATAAATGAAGAATAGAGAAAGTCTCTTATATTTACAATCCTCCTTTTCTCTCAGGAGTTAACCACGGCAAAAAGCTCGTCACAAAGTAGCAATTCATCAGTATCTTTTCTCTCCCAAAATAAAGCGCACCACATAACTCACCAGAGAAACCCTGCCAAGCAGTTTAAGAATAATCACAACTTAACATTTATCGCTTTCAAAAATAAATTACGTTTCGTAATGAAAGATTTCGCTTACAATTGTATCGGTCATATTTCATACGGACTTCTGAAAACCGGTTTTTCAACGCATGACTCTTTACGAATGTGGGCGGTGGACGAGTAGGTAGTCAATAATAAGCGAGGAAGCAATAAAAACCAGAGCACGGTATTTAAACAGGTTCGATGTTTTGATCATAAAGAGTACTTGCTCACATTTTCGTGTTCTTTGAAAACGCGCAGTCTAGCCTTTGTGACTCGCTTCTGTTTGTAGTCAGAATAATAAAATTGTAATAAGTATTTGAATTATTGAAAATGCCCCTTACCTATGCAAAGCAGTTACTATCATGGAATCATTGTTACCACTTGTATAGCTCTCTCTTTTTTAGTTTTAAATTTTATGTCGTGTATTATCTAGTTTTTTTATTATTTACCAACTTTACATAAAATAACATAAAACACATGAAATTAAACAGTTAAGTAAAAAGAAGACAAAGATAACTTACCTAAGAAACCTTAACTAAATATATATATACATATTACTATAAAAATAAAAATATAAAAAGAACACCCCATCTAAAAAATCTGCCTGTGGCAGGGTTCCCATGATGCTAGCCGCATTACCCCTTTGGACCGCAAGTGCGATCCGCTGGGATAAATACGCGCCAGGTCTTATTTGTATTATCTTGTGTTTGTCTAAGTTGGTTTAGTTTTAAGTTACCGTGGATCCACTGAAAATTAGCGTCGTGGTACCGCGTGCCATGATACATGCTGAGGCGTGTCCTTTTTTGTACCAACTACCTACATTCATGCATATATTTATGGTTTTGTTTAGCTGTATTATTGTAGTTGTTCAAAAATAAATATTTTCTATTATATTCTATAGATTTACTTTTCGACTATCCTTCCTAGGTTCCCCTAGTGAGAGGTCTGCAATTTGCACAATATAAATACCTAATGCTCTAGATACCTATTATATAGCTTTGAAAGAGTAAATCTGTTCAAAAAAATATACCTCGTTGAGTTTCTTGTCGGATTCTTCTCAACAAAGGTTTTCCCGAACCGGTGGTAGATTTTTTTTTGACATTCATAAGTGCTTGTTTTAGCCTAAATTGAATAAAGATATTTTGACTTTTGGTTTGAATTGTGGCTTCACAAGCAGAGGGTCTGAATGATGGTCTTTCCGAAAGCGCTGGTAGTTTAAAAAAAATGACGCGTAAAAGTGCCCATTGCGGCCTATTTACTGAATAAATCATTTGAATTTGAATTTTGATACCAAAAGAATTTAAATGATCATTTGTTATGTCCCTGCTAATTGTTATGACTTAGTACATTTTTTTCAAAAGTGTTTTTCAATAAAACCTTGCCTGCCTTCTTTCTAATGCTAAAAAAAATGAAGTATAGCTCTAGGCTTCGTAAAATATTTTTTATTTTCTGTTATAGAATAGAAACATAAACCGTAAATAAATAATAAAATAAATAAATATCATGGGACACTTCACACCAATTGACATAGCCGCAGACTAAGCAAAGCTTGTACTATGGATACTAGGCAACAGATAACCATACTTATATTGATAAATACATATTGAAATATAGAAATATAAATAAAAGAGTACCTAGCTAGCCTAAAACTTACGACTATGATGTTGCCAAACGGTGCGTCTGTCCCTTAACCGTTCTATCAAACATTAACCTTCTCTTAATTATTAGTACAAACATGTAAATTATTTTTATGAAGTCGTATTGATAAGTAATAAAATTAGATCAAATAATTATACTAACAGCGCTATCATTTCTATAAATATTTATGTGTGCCTATTTAAACTGCAACTCTTTAAAGGTAAACTTGTCCCTTGCTACAAAGTATGAAAGAATTTGTAGATATGTAAATGGATCTCTAGCTGACTTCATGAATTGAATGTTTGCAATGCATGAAAGATTTGATGAAATTTTTACGTCAAGTGTCCGAGTTAAAATATTATTTTTTCGGTTATTTTCGGTTTTATGTGATATAAATTAAAGCAGTAATACATTTATCAAGTTTGTAAGGACTACTGCCACTGCTATACAGTATGTGGCCCCGAACCGGGGATAATATTAAAAACAGAGGCTGCATAGGTCACTGGTAATTGGATCATCATGGTCCCGCTTAATTAAAATCAAAACTTCTTTTGTTTTTTGAACATGAAACTACCGTGAGACTCACTCATATTAAATATTCTTTTGTTTTTTTTCTAAAAAAAATAGGTAATCGTAAATTCTATGTACGCCATCCTAGAACCCAATTGACGTCGCCTGTCACGCTGCATGTATCAAACATTTTGCTTTACATTGCTTTTTCGAATAAACTTGATAAAAAAAACTAATTATTTTTTGAATTCGCTGAACTAATATTGTTCAGTTTGACCAGTACAATCTATTTTTTAATTAGTTGCTCATATTACAGGCCACACCCGGTATAGGTTTTACAAGTTCGTTACTACCGAAATGGTGGATCAAATTTTTCAATTCAATTTTAAGAAATATTACGACTAGGTATTATAAACTTTTCAAATTTAATAGCGCGTTAAATGACAACCGCTAGGGTTAGAGGCATGAAATGAGGTGTGGGTAATTTTTGTAACTATAATGATTTTTCGTGTTCTGATTTTTTGGTACACAGGGATTTTTGCAAAATCCTGGAATTTCAATTCATTTGCTAGGCCTAATGAGTTACCTATGCGAGCAAAGCTGCGCAAGAGCCCATACGCACGAGTACTTGATTGGTTTCTTTCACGTAAAAGGTCACAATTTAACTTAGAAAAATAAGCATATATGCTTGATGATATGATATGATATTATCATCCTTAGGTTACCTCTGAATTTCATGATATCTTAAAAAAATGTACAGCATTAAAAACTATGGTACGGTAGACTGAATTGTCATGGGGAAAAAATAAAGGATATTTGCCCAATGTTTTAATGCATATCAAGGTCGATAGGCGCAGATCCGATGATACATAAATTATACAGCGGCTCTGATTTGCGCAAGTTGCAAATTATATTAAAGTACCTTCAATTAAGTAATGTGCTATGAGTACAGTTATTATTGAAAAGGATAGGCAATCATTGAAGGACTCGTGAGGAGAAACTCTATGAACTCATTTCAATACTTAATTGCGAGACGTATTTCGAAATAAGTCATACCTAATACAAGTTTTTCATCGTGTAATATTTAGTACAAAATATATGTGTATAATATGTTAACCCATTATTGTAAAAAACAATAAAGGAACAAATGCAATTGACAAACATTAAGATCAGGTCAATATTAGATTGGACGAAGAGAACATCTGGGGACCCACACAGAGTGAAATATAGTTACATAGTATAGAAATGGACGCTTAACTCATTTAGAAAGAAAACCTATAAATACACTGTCAGTTATACGCCACTAAAATATTATGTATAGGCAAAAACGTAGAAATATACGATAATGCACGGAAATATACGCAAGAGTTTATAGAATCAGTGACGGTAGGATCTTCATCAAGTAATATATAGCTTTAATCTTTATCAATGTACTCGTAACATAATATAGTAACAGCACTTACCTGCCTGTAAAGTAATTATTGGAATACAAAATAAAATAACTAAAAGCAGGCGCTTTGTCAAACTTTTACTCGTTGAAGTAAATAATGCAACAATTTTCGTAAACTTCGGTAACCATAATATTACTCGGATCGGAATTGGGCTTCAATTTTATAGTTGTTAAAGAATTGTGTTTTTAACCTCAATAACTAAAGCCATCGGAGATCATTATGTAGAGCTATTACCGAGCAATGCTTTAGGAACTTGAGAAATCCATAAGTAACCGAGTTATATCGGAAAGGATTTTATGTAACGTGGAAGTAATACCATGGTCCATTTATCGCCAATCATAATAAGATGTATGCATTTGTGCTAGCAGTGAATGTTTTTACTGTAGCGGGTGTTCAAAATAAACGTTATCCTTTTGTTTAATCTTTTGAGCTACAAATTTGCTGTCTAGGAAACTTTCATTTTTACTGCGGGGAGGTTCCACTCTAGCACACAATTCAGTTTCTTCGACACTACTACGAGTATACTTAATGAACTGAACTTAGCCAACTTTTTTAGGGTTTCATAGACCTAATAAAAAACCTTATAGTTTCGCCATGTCCGTCCGTCTATCTGCCGGCTCATCTAATTGTCCATCAGTTAATGTCCTAGTTAAGAGACTTTTAAATAGCTCAAGCTTATTGATACAACTTTTGATATTATTTTGGTATTATTTGAAAATAACAAAATAGATATAGGTAAATGGATTTTTGGTATATGATTTAGTCGTTATGATTAAGATGACCGCGCATTTTCAATTGAATTAGTGATTTCCTCGTTTAACATAATCCGCTCTAGCGACATCCTCTTGAATACAAATCATCAAATCTATCCAGGAGCTCGCCAGCCTGCCACATAAGCTCCTCTAAAGCCTATAAACGAAGAAAAAATATTATTGGGTAAGAAACTAGACTAAAATAAACCATACTGTAAAGATGAGGGCTGTTCAATATTCTGATCACATTTTTAAGCAAATAGCAATTACCGTAAACTAGCGCTACATGGTTGTTACACGCGATATCTTGCCCGGAAATAATGCACATAATACAGTTGAATTTACTATCGTTAAGCTTCTGTTGCGTCTTCTTCTGTTCTGGCTGCGTACGTATTAAACGTCTGGCTTGCTCCCGTGGGCTTGCTCATTTCCATGTATGAGTTTAACATGTCAAATAAAAATGTGAAGGTAATTTCTTTCTATTTCTGTGAATAAAAATCGGTCAAGTGCGAGTCGGATTCATACATGAAGGGTTCCGTAAACAGTTCAGTAAAAGTTTTTCTTAAAATTCTTCTAATATAAGTTTTTTTTGCTGACTGTACCTACTTTATGCCCCAGAAGGGCTACTACGAAACTCGAAACTCGAAGTTCGTATCGTGTCGTCCCTCTCGCTCTCGTATTAAATAGTATAAGTGTCAGAGGGACCGCACGACACGAACTTCGAATTTCGAGTTTCGTAGAAGCTCTGCTGGTTACCAAAGTACTCGTCAAGATGAATCAAACGAGTCCAAACTCGTTGCATTCGTGTCGTTTATCACAGAGTTCTTATGATTACCCGCTAGCTTTATCATCAGATCAACTCCATGTTATACCTAATAATATTGCATTGTCATCGGATTTATACATGCGTGTAAAATTTCAGCTCAATCGGTTGAAGATATCCATTTCAAATTTGAGTTGAAAGATTCCACCCGAGCAAACATATACATTACACTGCAAGTAAATATAATGCTTGTAATAAAATAAGTTTTTGTTAAAAAATCATTTTTAATAACAGTTTTTTTGCCGAATGTACTTTTTGTTGACTATACTTGCATTGTCATCTAAACTACATATCTGTACCAAATTTCAAGTCGGTACTGTTAACTATTGAGGAGTTCCCTCCTGCAGAGACGATCCTGGTGGGACCACCAAGATTTCACTACCAGATTATTGTATTGTCACAAAATTTACATAAGTAAGTATGCCCAATTTCATGTCGATTGGACCACTGGAAGTGGGTCAAATTTAGCTTCCAAGATTTGACCAGAACAAATAATAAATAAATAAGCAAACAGGGCAAGCCAGAACCAAAGAGGATGAGAATTCAAATTGTTTTTTATTCGAAATACTTATTTTGAATTCTTCTTCTTCTTCTTTGGAATTCTCATCCTCTTTGGTTCTGGCTGATTGCGTCTGAAAACCATTGCCAAGCGCCGCGCGCGGCTTAAAAAAATTGCTGTCAGTGCGGTTCATGCGCGGGAAATTCGGCGGACTTGTATGTTGTGACAGACAGACAGCGGAGTCTCAGTAATAGGGTCCCCTTCCTTTGGCACCCTTTGGGGACGGAAATCTAATAACAATGAATATCCAGAGATATTGAACACCACTTGACCAGACCTAAACAAAGGAAACCTGAAGTAAGCAAAGTTTTTGTTATGTATACTACGCATCGAATAAACACACTTGAATAGATTAGACTTATTCTTACACTTATAAACGACTAGCTTTTGCCGGCGACTTCGTCCGCGTGGATTTAGGTTATCGCGCGCTGTTCCCTTGGGAACTGTGAATTTTTTCTGGATAAAAAGTAGCCTATGGCACTTTCTGGTCCATAAACAAACATACACTTTGACATTTATAATTTTAGTATGGATTTTTGATTAATTACTAAAGTATAATATTATGAAATAATTTATTTGCCAAATTAGTAACAGTATGTATTTACTCAAAAAAAGAGTGCTAACTGTAAAATGTTAGCTGTCAAAGGAAGGATATTGAGCTACATTATTATAACTTTGAAAGCACCCCTAAGTGTACTTTTATGAGCTATGTAGCATAGACTTTTCCCAGGTTTACTAAATATAACATTGTATTCGTATTCGCGACCCTTCATTTGTCAAATAAAATATTGAAGTAGAAAAAAATATTTCTTAACAGTTTTGTTAGTGTTTGTAGCGTTTGTTAGAATTGCTACAACCGAATTTTCATTCTGTGATTAAACTGCACACTAATTTTTGTGTATTATTATTTTGTGCGATGCTTATGCGATATTGTAAAAATTGACATGCATTGGCATGGCATGGCATAGCATGGCATGGTATTAATCAACTTATTTTATCGAAAATACAAACTGAGAAATGGATTCACAGAAAAACCATAAAAAGAGACCAGCGCTGGGAATCGAACCCAGGTCCTCAGCAATCCGTGCTGCGTGCTATAACCCCTACACCACCGCTGGACAGGAGTCTAGACACGAATTTCTCCTATGCACACATATCTCAGGTTGCTTTTTTCCACTACGCGACATAAACAGCAGCACTAGCGACATCTATGTTTCGCTCTCATGTGCTCTTATATGGTTTCACGGGATACCCGTAAAAGTAGGTAACGAATTTGCAGTTGAAATAAAAAATACAAAAAGACTCCAAAAACTTTTTTAGCTTCATTTTTATTTATTATACTTTACCTAATAGATTATTGTTAGGTAAGTACGTAAAAAAGCGCGTAAAAGGATCCAATCCACATAATTATGTCTTTTTTATTTCACTTTTGATCTAGATACAAAAACGAAATAGACTTGTCTATGGATTGGATATTTTTGCATACGCATACGTCGTTTTTGTAAACTGTGTATACTACATAGCTTTATTAGCAAGTAGCGAAACCCTTCGTTGATTTCAATTGGTACTAATTTTATACTTGATTCCATTTAGCAAATTGTTGTAGGCTCTTAATATGCGCAAACACAGATAAAGCAGTCGTTTCTTTGAATGACAAATGGGACCAATCATCTTACAAAATGTCAATGTGTACATACATGAATACATAACTAGTCTTGCAGCCATTATAATTATTGTACCGCATATACTCGTATGTTAATATAAATGCATTTTTATACAGCTGAAAATTTTCCTAAATACCTTAACTACTGTTTCATTACAAAATCAGATGAACAAAACTGTGACATTTGAAAATAAGATTTAAACAATTGTTTCCTAAATTATTAACTTCATTAGGTATGTACCTATTTCGGAATCAGAACCTTAAAAAAAGTTAAGCTGGTTATTTCATAGTCATCATAATATCAGCCGTAGGACGTCTTTTTTTTTGGACATAGGCCTCCCCCATAGACCTCCAGTTGCTTCAGTTGGAAACATCTTATCGATCATTACACAACCGTTTTGGAAACATTCTGGGCATGTTTTAATCCGTTTGCTGGTTTATATTTTACACTTTTACAAAATTTGTACACTTTTATACACTACAGGTTTTACAGTTTGATGCAATTTACTTGAAAAACAATTATTTATAATAACTACAAGCATTCAAGGTCCAGACTTTCGTTAAGATTTGTTGTCATCAAAACTTCTGCAAGCTTATCCGTATCTGTTATCAGGCGAGGCGCGTGCGCGGGCAGCAGTTGATGTTCGCGCGTCGCGAGGAAGACACATCCGCTAGCCGCTAGCGCAGTGATTCAGTGTCGGTTAAGTTGGACGCGAGCCTGGTGAATTGCTGGTGCGTGTGTTCACTGAATTTTCAGCATTATTATAAGAGGATTCATTGCTATGAGTATTCTAATGATACATTTTAATGATGATATTTAGAAGATGACACGGTTTTAAAAATGATGATTATTTTTTAGGCTTTTGTAAAATAACGTAAGGGTGTGACTTAAAGGTAAGGAGGGAATACTTCGGAGCTATTACCATTAAAAATAAATTAAAAAGTAAAAAGAAAAAAAATTAGAGATCACCAAGAATTTTAGCCAAATAAACTGTGCGTCTGTCAAATATAATAATAATAATAAAATCATTTATTTCGGGCAACTTGGCCCATACAATAAATACCTTACAGACTAACATACATATTTTTTAATCAATATTTAAAACTAATTTGGTGACAAAACGGCGTGATAATAGGTAAACCAAAAATGCACACAGTTTACTTATGAACTCTCTGTTAAATATCTGCCGAAAGTAAATTCATCAGTTGTTTCAGCCAGAAAATAAAGATTTCGAACTGTTTTTATGACTCTTTACACAGATGTTCTAAAACCGACAAAGTGGGTTACATGCGCATAATTAGCATGAAAATGTGCTATTATAATGTTATAGTAACCAGTACATTATTGTGTAATATGTAATAATTTGTACAAGCAGCAACCGTGAGATGTAAAATTTGACTCGTTCAATTTTAGCCCGTGTAACGATGGATTATTGTCCGTAATTGCATCAACGACTACGCATAGTGAAGTTAATTTGGTGGTTAACTGTAAGCTATTATACTTTCGCCGGTTATCTATAACAGCATAAATGTTTGTGAATGGTTACGTCTAAATCATTAAAAAAAAATCAGTTGACACACGATACATAATAATCTCATACTTACGCAAAGAGCCGAGGCTCAAAATGACTAGTAGAATTCATACATGAAATAACATTTTGATGTAATATATATTGGATCTAATTACGAGAGGGGTCAATGACAAGTCAATACTCTCATTGGACAAAAATAAGTATATGTGATACTGATGAACTCTATACATAATTATACTTATATCAAAATATTACGAAATGAGATACTTACTATATTTTTCAATCCAACTCACACGGCAGAGTAATAACAGTAAAGTGAATAAAACTATAACATAATGTGACTACTGATTCTGCTACGTTATTGTGATAATATTTACTTTATGTGCGCATACACTTGTACGCACTGGGCCCGTACGGGGACTATGCTTCAAGCACTCTTATTCTGAGAGGAGGCTTGTACCTTGCAGTGGGACATTAGGCCGAGCTGAAATGATGCACATGTGATATCAACGCGAATTAAACTGACTATTTATTTCACTCTCACGCATAATGCTAAGACATTAGAAGTGGGACAGAGTTCACTTGCATATGACGTGATTTCGTATGTTTATGCGATAATACGGGTCCTTTAAATTAATCTTAAATTGATTGATCTAAAAAAATTCTTTCACAGAGACTAACATTCAGCAAACTTTCCGTTCACAGAGACTAACATTCAACAAACTAACTAACGATTTAGAGAGTATAGCGACAAATATAAATTTATTTAATGGTTTACAAGTTCAATGTAAATGTTATGCTAATATATTTTATATTGGAGCGTATGAAATATGTAGAATAGAATAATATCTAATTACAAAACGTAACGTAAATAGCTGTGTAGACGTTACGAAAAAAAATATACATAATTAGTAGGTACATCGTATCACTTAAAATGACAGTGCATAAAATGTAATGGCTACGGAACCCTATCCTAGGCTTTTACGACACGCTGTTGGTCGGTTTTGATTGTAGTCATCGACAATGGACAACACATGGGAGACGGGACGAGGCAAGACCTTCGCATATTGTAGACGCTTAGCGGTCACCGTCCTACCTTCTTCAGCAGTAGATATATGCTTGTGTGAATAAACTTTTTACTTACAACAAAAACGTTTATTATAAGTATTCCTGGATGGTGTTATTTTTTACAAGCCTTTAATTAAATAGGTAAGTTCTAAGTTACAATGTGCGTATGTAGGAATATTAGATCTAGTCCGTTTCAAACCTTACAAACCAAATTTCACCCTCTTCCAGTGATCGAATCCAGTTAACAAATACATAGGTACAGTCAACAAAAAGCACTTACAGTTAGAAAAATGTTGTTTAGACGGTGAAATCTTTGTCAGTAACTTTTTCAACTATCTTAGAGGTATAATACCAAACAGAATCGTTTATGAATTAAGTGGGTCTTTGTATAGAAAAACACATTATTTTAATGTGCGCACGTGTGTGAAGGTATTTAATATCTGTGCGATATTTCTTACCAGTATTATGAGAAATTAACTTTTCCCTGAGATTTAAAAAGAGTAGTTCAATTGTAATGCTTATAATTTTTTTGTTTTTAATGAAACAAGTATTTGCACCACGCTCTAAAAAAATGCTTCCTAACAATAATTAAAGCTTAATCCGGTTCCAGGTCTCAGTTTCTTTAGTAGTTATAGTTTAGAAGTGAGCACAAGGAATGCTTGTATCCAACCGATGAAAGGACCGATTAAAGAGGTCAGTTGTTATTTCTGCACGAACAATTAGAGTATTATTAGAGTAATGACAGACGGTAACAGCGAGCGGTATCGTGAGGCTTGACCCTATGAAAGTAAGACATTAAGCTTTCAAATAGATCAATTATTTGCGATAGCTATGAACCGGCTATTGTCTCATTTGACAAAGTAAATCTTTTTGTAGTATCATAAACTGGAGTGACTTAGAATTAGAGGCGTCTAATAATTTTTTTGATGAAATGTGACGACGTGTGTGGTGTGATCGACAGGTTGACTGGCAGAGACCCCTTCAGGGATAAGTCCGCCTTTGTACTTAACACCTTGTTTTTTTCTGTAACCTTTTGTTTTTCCTTTTGTACAATAAAGAAAGAAGATGAAAGAAAGAAAATACATTTATTCGGAACAGTGACCGAATAATTACATAAAAGTAAGACAAAGAAAACAGTGTTACTGTTCACGAAACGGACCCACCTCAGCATAATGCCGGCTCAAGAGCTGGCGCTGGTCTTCCGGTGGGACCGTGAGGCCGTCATTGCACGCTGCACGTGCGACCGGACCGTGCCTAATTGTGAACGCGACTGTTTATGGTATGGTAATTTTTTTTTTATGGTAAGAGTATAAACAAACATACAAACATGTCTTAATCGACATTTTCTTTTTGTCTACTTGTCAAACATTCATCTCACATCCGGACAGTATCGATTTTAAAGCCATTTACGACTAACAAACGCTGTCCTAATTTCATCAAAGTCACCCACGTTTACGATTCTCGATTTTTTTAAATTAAGTCTGTAAGTGATTCTACTAATCCTACTAATATTAAAAACACGACAGCTATTTGTTACTCTTTCACGCTAAAATAAGGTAAGTACTAGTTTAAAATAATAGATATATAACATAGTAGTAAGTACATGTAACATTAGGACGAGATCAGAAAGGGTCGGCCTTTGTTGGAAGAATTCTACAGTACTTAGGTCAAGATTCGAATAGTTCCACAGTACCACAACTTTAATTTAAGCCAATTTTAGAGCGTGTAGTACCTACGTACTACCTACACATCTCATCTATTATTTAAATAATAATATATCCTAACCATATTTAGATACTGCGAATACTTCCTACAAATGAGAGTATCGCTGGTATGTCATGTGGTGATTATTAACGTACCCAAACACATTTTAAGCTTTGAACGCAGATGCCTAGTTAATCATTTGACGACTGATAGCTAAGTTGTTAGTGACCCTGACTACGAAGCTAGCGGTTGCGGGTTTGAACCCCGCGACGGGCAAAGAATTGTATGATGAATACGAATGTTTGTACTTGAGGCTTGGATGTTGTTATGTATTTCAGTATATATTTATCTATATATTATGTAGGTATGTCGGACCTTTGTCTAGCATCCATAGTACGAGTACAAGCTTTGCTTAGTTTGGGGCTAGGTTAGGTTAGGTATAAACGTAACCCGAAAGGTTTTGTCAATCAACATCATAGGGGATCGAAGAGCTGGTAGCTTCCCGTGACAAAGAATTAGCTTAACTACCTAGTCAGAGCGGAAACGCTGTCAGCATCGTCGGATAACCTTGTCTAAGGGGACTCTCTTAAATATAGTTTGTTTTAGTTCAAGATTTTATATAATTTAAATTAAGAATAGTTACGTAATATAATGTAATATAATATACACATATATATCCTATAGGTACAGGTCTTATTTTTGTTTTCCTTTTATAGAGACAGGTGCCTAACTAATTTAGCTGAGCTTGGAAGTGTAACTTGTCTCAAACACGTTAACTAGACATTCTGCCTTGATGTTCCTTAAAAGTGGTTATGTGAAATAAATTACTGCAGTTAATGCATACGTTGCACATCATAACCATACTTGGTTTAGTTAGAAAGCCAATTAAACGAAAGCGTTTATAGGTGTTAGTTTAATAGTAATTATAAAAGTTTGTAAAAAATATTTAACGAAATAAAAAAACTTGCTCTGCTAAAATATACCCAAGGCTTAGTTCAACTAACAGTTATATCTAATTGTAATTATAGTTTTTGATGAAATACGCATGACCAGTCAAAAGTATAACATATTTATACAATTTCATAAACTAATAAATAATATAAATATAATGGGACAAAACTAACACTAATCGATTTACACAGACAAAGTTTGTACTATGGGTACCTAATAGGCAACGGATAAATATACTTATATTTACTTATTTGTCAAGAAATAATTACAGAATTACAGTTAAAACACCAATGCGCTGTAAAATTCAAATTATATAAAACAAAAAGAAATATAAAAACACAAAAATTATATACAAAATAAAACAAACACCAATTATATAGATAAATACATACTTAAATACATATTAAACAGCCAAGACTCGAAAGCAAACATTCGTATTATTCATACAAATATCTGCCCGACCGGGAATCGAACCTAGGACCTCAATATTCGTAGTCAGGTTCTCTAAACTATCTGGTCGTACAAAAATATCTGACAATCAAAAGGTTATATCAAAGGTAGTTTTCTTATTTTGACCACGCTGGTATCGCAGTAAGACCTAGTTTAAGAGCATTGCCCTGATCAATCGATTTAATTAATAACTTTGTGGGAGGACAATAATTTTATTTATAACTGGTTATTAACACCATTTGAAATATAACTTTATTGCGCATATGACACATGAAAGTTGCCCTAATGTGAAGATGTAGTCATTAAAAATAGTAAAAAAAACCTTTAGAAAACTAAAACGAATATGTTACTACTTATTCGTTTTAGTTTTCTAAAGGGTTTTTTTTTCACTAGAATTACTATTCTAGTGATCTAGAATGTGGTAAGTAACTTTAAGCTCAACATTCTGGATCCATTCAAAATCGTGACCAGCTTAAAAATTCCCAGTAATGGCTCCTGACTGTTGAACTTTATTACTAGGGAACGGATAAACATATTTAAAAGAAGTATCCCTGCCGGCCGCGCGGCCGCGTTAGGTATTCGTTTGGGATATTGCTTTCTTTATCGCTCGTGACATAAGCGCTCGCAGCCGTCCCCCCCATGCCTTCCGCAACGACGTCCGTAATTTATATCGAGATAGCTGTAGGCTTTTCAAGATTTGAGCGGTTTAATTTTGGGTTTCGTTGTCCTTATATTATACGAAAAGTATAGCACAGAAATCAATGATATTTTACAATCAAGATATTCACTATATTTTCTATGCCTGTGGTTTTTTGATTTTTGTAAAAATGCTTTATTAGTCTGTAATTCTCGTGCAAAGTTGACAACTTTTTTTTGTCGACTTTTGAGCTCGTATTTTTCATACACATGTCATCCTGCTGGTAGATGTAGATTGCTTTTTAACCACAGCCGGTTCACGCTTTCCATTTATGTCATCATCATCATCAGCCTGTAGCAGTCAACTGCTGGACATAGGCCTCCCCCAAAGAGCGCCATTGCGCCCTGTCCTCGGCTAGACACATTCAGCTTCTACCAGCAGCCTTTCGCAGATCGTCACTCCACCTGGCCGGAGGGCATCCTACACTACGTTTGCCGAGACGGCGTCCATTCATGTGTTTTTTTTATTATTAGTCCTCTGCTCGCACCAGGCCCTATACTACCAAGCACACAATTCAAATTTTGTATTTTGCCATCCCGCTAGCGTTTATATTATTTAATACGCGAATTCGAATTTCGTAGTAGCCCCCAGGCTACTATGTAATGTACTTACCTACACCATTCCACTGACTATTGAATCTATCTGATATATTTTAAGACTTTACATCTGTCTTCATAGTAATGCTTCCTATCCCAATAAGGTACTGGTTGCATTTCACTTTGTATATTATACCTTACCATGAATAGATAATGGACTGTTTCTCCACTAACGTATGTTTTGCTTAGAAAATGAAGCGGAGAATCCCATTTGCTGATAGGCTGGAGAAAGTTGCCAACTTCAGCAATACTCGTACCTTTTCAATAAATAAAACAATCCAATTTGCAGGCTGACCACATTAAATGTTAACCAGTAAAATCTTTATCCACGATGCAAATAAACTTGACGACTATGATGGCCTACTCATCCTACTCCTCCTCGTTATTACATTTTACTTGGGTTAGTGATGACAACAAAAAACATGTGCATAAAACACAATACGTCATTTTACTCGAGACGTTTATATCCACCGAAGCCGTAGGTAAGTTTTGATAGTTTAGCTGAGGATAAAATGAGGTCTATCAACCAATTTAATGTACCTATTTTGTTTTTTACTTTTAAATAAAGCGAAGAAATTAAAGAACAACAGTGAAAACAAATTTATATTTACTTCATGCCTTTTATTTTTAATGCATTGTTATATTTATTTTAGTTCAAATACTAAAGCTATCTAGTTTTTTATATAACACTAATTATTGAAAAGTATATTTATTTATTTTTTAGCACTTGCATGAAGTCAGAATAATCAAATTTCAAGTTCCTGATTGCTCAGTATAGAAAATCTTTCTAAACTTCGTATATTATGGATCCATTTGTATGCGTAGCTTATGTTTTATAGCCCCATGCCTACGGACCTCATAGTTATGCAAAATTATTAAACTGCATAATTCACGTGATACGGTAATAAAAAAGTACTATCTGTTTTGGGAAATTTAACTACGTACCTACCTTTCTCTTTTTTGTAAATTATACGTTGTTGCTATAATTTTATTTCACTGAAATCAATTTCATAGCATAAACAAAATAATATGCTTTCATTACCAAGACAATATATACATACTAAAAAAAACAGGGTATTTTTGATATAGATATTTGACAGCAATTTTTACATAGCCAAGACAATTTATTATCTTTATAACAAAGTTAAGGTGTTTTGTCTAGGTTTGCGACGATCCCTTTTATTTTCCTGCTAGAAATAAATAATAATCATGAATCGGAATTTGCGACTACAAAGTTAGCAACATTGTTGCAACTTGCAACCACGTTCGCCACACATACACAAAGGGCAACAATTCTTATTTAGTTACGGAATGTAGACCTTCGGACTACCTATAATTTTTTTCTGTAGGAACTATCGTACAAGTTTACTGTTATTTTAAGACCAACAATCACTCTAGCGGAGGAATTGTTTTGAAATTTTAACGTTATTATTATAAACTAAATAGCTCATATTAAATGTTATTATAACGGATAACTCACGTCTTAAACCGAGTTTAGCTCAACATGTTTCGGGCTATTTCGTAGCCCTAAACCCGGTTTAAGACGTGAGACGTCCGTTATAATAACATTTAATATGAGTGAGTCTCACGGTAGTTTCATGTTCAAAACTAAATAGCTATAAAAATGCCTATTATACGCGTCATGTCATCATCAAGAGTTTGAATATAGCGCAAAGTTTTCATTCCAGCTTCAATATACAGCTCATTCAAAATAAATATCTGTTTATTAATTAAACTGCACTCTGTCCTACCGTAACTCGACCGTTCACGCCTATTAAGTTATCGGACGAAGTGCGACAGAAATTCGAAACCGACTATTAAGGTGTAGAAATACCTTGACGTATTATTTAATCGGGCCGCATCAGATTTTCCGATAAAGGGCAGTGCTCACTCGATACTAAATAAATTCTACTTGAGTAACTTGGAAAAAAGTCCTACTTCCATTCCAGCCATGCTTTATAAATCTCAACCGTTCTCCACTAATACATTAGCCGTTTTAAAATGTCTCGTTGCTTGTCACGTCCTGCTGTCAAATATCCATCAATCAACCAGAGTCGCCGTATCAGGGCTTTGAATTGAACACTGTATAAAATACAAGTTTATGTCCGAATTTGAGAACAGATTTATCTGATGTTTCAGCTATTACGCTGCTGGTGCCATAAATTTCAAAATCACTTTTTGTAATATTAGTTTCTTTAACCTATTTTAAAATACATTAAACAGACTATTAACTTTGATGTTCCTCTGCTTTAAGAAAAGTATCTACGTAAACGTAGTCCTGGTCTCATTTGAAAACTAGGCAACAGTATAGACTAGACGTAATTATCTATGCCTGTAGTTTTTTAGATTTTTATATAAATGTGTAATGTCAGAATTACAGGAGACAAAAAAAAGTTGTCAACTTTGCACGAAACTTTTCTTAAGTTTGATATTCTGAGAAAAAAACGCAACTGTTTTACGCACGGTGGATTTTTGAAGACTGCCATTTTTTCACAAGTAAAATATATTTATTATCAGACAATAACAGCCCATAGTTGTCAGTATTATCTTATAAGCTTTGTTACGTTACAGTAGGTACAATACAGCCAGTTGCAGTAGATCTATTCTAACGATCCGCATGCATGTTTGTGAACATATAGTTCGATATATCGCCTCAAAATGATAGTCAAAACTCATCCATAGTCATACTAGTTAAACCGATATTAACTTAAAATTCGATTGTAATATATATTTAATAATAATTCATAATTTTTACATATGCTTTCCGAGAACAAGCCTACCTTATATATGCTAACATAGGCTTGTTTTTGTTTTATAAATAAAGGACCAAAAATATCTTTACAATAATAACGTACATTTCTAATAAACGCCTGTGGTTAGTACAGGTACGGCATTATTCGATAATAATAATCCTTAAAGCTGTTACCTAATTCTCCAGAACGGCGATGTTACAGTGTTATTTGAATACGAATACACCTTGTAAAACTAAATTGTTATTTTATTGAACTTATTTGGTTGTGTTTGAGGTATAATCATCACGATGCTTGTCTATTTCTGATGCCTACGTAATAAGTAAGTACCTAATCAATTCAGATAAAATCATAACTTGCTGTAGGTATGAGTATTTTATTAGACGAGACGAAGTGTAAAAGACATAACAACTGCATTAAATGACCGTATATTACGGCCCACAATGTATACTAACATTTTAGCTAATTCTGCAGCAGTATATAGGTGACTCTCACAATATTTCTAGTGAAGTAATCATAAGTTGCATCTTATTAAGAGCGGGCAACTGCAACACACCTTAAACCGGGGCTATACTTTACTGCTGGACTCAGTTGCTTCATCAAATTCTGAACACAGACTGCGTAGTACCGACGCCCAATTTGTTTCGACATACCCGACTCTTCCCATGACGCGGCCTGGGCCCAGCAGTGTCTTTACCATTGCGAAACCTAATACAAGATAGAATTTCTCGCGATATTCATATATGTAATATTGTTAACATTACCAAATGTCATCGGATATTAGCCTTATACAGGGTCGACCTTCGAACGTTTTTTATTACTTAACTAGTTATTTACGTTTTAGATTGACAAATGGGTGATCTTTAAATATCAACCTACGTGATCTTTTTCTTGATTGGCAAGATTAATTAAGAACGTTTACAAAGGACACCCGGTGCAACCATCGGTTTTTATGTATTTTTTATGTATATTGGCATTTAAATGTATTAGACAAGAACTGCTACATTTTATTGGTCAATATGGTTAGACCTAAGATTGAAATGAAATTAGTTTTCACAGAAAGAATTTGCAGAAAACTATAACGTGTGCGCGCCTTGAAAAAATGGGGGTTTCCGTGACAAAATATCGATATGAATAATGGTTTTGAGTGGAGTTAGGATGACTAATTAATGCAATTTTGAGGTGTTTTCCGACACTAATCACGCTATCTTAGATAATCTTTCTTTTTTTTGTGCTTACCACATGCCAGTTATAGAAAACTGAAATTTCCGCCATGTTTATGACGAGTTTAAAATTTTTGTAGTAAAGGCAATACAGACTAATTTCAAGCTTGGCAAAATCCGATTCCAAGATTCCAAGAAGTAATGAACCGTCATTCTTAAACGCTTCATTGAAATACTTATAAACTGACGTTAAATAGTTCTACAATACATAGCTCCAGGATATTCGTGACTGCTATTCCATGTTAATGCCAAATACCGAATTCGCATGTGCAAATTAACTTAGTAATAAATACTGGACGTAGTTATGTTACAATTATAGCAACTTACGATCTTTTGTTGAGTGATAATCGTTGGTTTAACAAGGGCTATTAGATACAACGGTAGATAATGTCAGCTTCTATTAAGTACATGCAATCTTCTTGTTGCTTAAATTCGTAGAAGGGCCTGGTCTTATGGAGTGTTGCGCGACTGTTTATTGTAATTATTAACACTTTATCGGAGTCTTGCATGGCCGGTGGTAAAGTTGCACAAAATATTAGCTTTAAGTTCTGACTTTTGCTTGCAGTTTCCATAGTGTTTATTTTACTGAACTGAAATTATTGGTTTCGAAAAGACCTTTTATTGGAATAGAAAAAAATACAAATTACCATATGATTACCAAATATTTCATAATTTGTAAGGACCTGAATCATCACTTTCAGTTATTTTGTGTGACAGATATCTGTGATGCGGCTTCTATTAATTTTATTACACTAAACAGAGATAAACACAAGATGCCAGGAACCAGACAATGGTGAAAGACCCCATTAATCTGATAAAAACATTAACAATATTTATTGAATCAGGCGTTACTTTGCGGAGGTCCATATCAATGAACTAAAATAATTTCCTTGCTCACCCGCGACCTTACGATAGCTAAGCTTATGCAAAATATGCGTGTTCATGCAGTTCCTCCACCTCCACACTGTAAGAACACACACAAATCACACAAACCCATTTATTAACTAAAACATGCCTTGACAGTAATAAAAATCAAGGTAGTTTTGAAGGACGGTTAAAAAATTTATTAATAATTTTTGGGTAGTTTTGTTTTGTTTCATAAAACGTATGTGGGTACTTGGGGAGTTACAGTGACAAGTTAAAACAGTGGTTGTGGTTCGTTAGTCTAACAACTGGTAGCATGGTGTACGGTTGTGTCACTCTGAAGATGAGCTCTGGTTGAGTTCGAAACGCGTCAGTGTAGTGTTGTGGTGTTGATAGATGGGTTTGTGTGATTTGTGTGTGTTCTTACAGTGTGGAGGTGGAGGAACTGCATGAACACGCATATTTTGCATAAGCTTAGCTATCGTAAGGTCGCGGGTGAGCAAGGAAATTATTTAAGTTCATTAAGAATATTGCCAAGAGCACATGTTTGTCGTCAATTTGGAAAACCTGGCTTTGTTCTTTTTAACATTTTTTAATTGTCACGTCGGTTCCTCGTACGTGTAACCTGATCACACAGTGTATTATGGTACTGGCTAAAGACCTACAAGTATCAGTTTACAAAATACTCAGAAGTCATCTTCGAACTCCTCGTGTCACATCATTGTTGCGCCTCGCAACCTAAGACTCAGTAACATTACTTAACCCACCATGTAACGACTTGTTCTGATTCCTTCGTTGCACAGAGCGACCCGTACCCATTATATGCTAATTGGAAGACGACACGCGAAATTGCTTAAAGTTAGAAAGTACGTTCCTAATTTTTAGAGCCAGTAATGTTTGAGCATTCTAACGCGTGCGAGATTCTATGCTTCGATTTGTTTGCGTTATGGCAGGTTAATAGGCGAGTAAAGTGTGTTTTCTACAAGATAATTGATTTTTAATGAAGTTTAATTACTGAGTATGCTTTTTCATAATATCTAGTGTTTTATAAGCGTGCCTAACGTAGACTAAAGTATAAGAATCATTTCAGAAGTATAACAACATTTTTTTTTTTAATTCGACCTTGACAAAAAAAGTTTTAATTAAGTTAAATAAGGTTTTTTGGCTAATGTCCTGGAAGTTTCTTAGCATTCTGATAATTGTTCGAAATGGATCCAAAAAACGTTTTTTTTTTTAATAAAAATTATATTCGTAAGACACAAACATAATTTTGTAAATAAATTTTATAAATACATGAGTCACTTAAAAGTTAAAAAGTCTAGATATTATTATGCTCGATCACCAAACCAATCCAAGGCTCCTTCGCGTTTTTTTTTCGCTTTTTAATAATTATATATTAGTAATTATTCATCGCCTCATTACAATACGACCGTGATCGATTAAATTGACAATATTGACGACGATCAATGGTCCTTTTATAATTTAGGCTAGGTACTAAGTTATTGTTTCGCAGTATTCTTTGTAGAACTGCTAAATTAGACCCCGTGGTTAAGTTAAGAGCTGTGTCCGGCATAAAGCGTTATAACAATTTGACCACTCAAATTCAGAATGATAACCGAATTATGACACAATCCACAATGATGGAATGGAATCGAATAAGGCGATGTTACTACAGATTTACGTAAGGAATAAAAGTTAGTGTCGTGTGCTCTTTGACAGGATCTTGCATCAATGGGTTTTTGTTTTGTTCCATTGACGTCTTTGGGGACAAAGTTGCGGTGTGAACCCAAAACTGCTCACGCTTGCAAAATAAGGCAATGTGTTACGTAAACGTTGCGGTAAAATGAAGGATGGACGCGCGGTGCATGGCAGATAGGTACGCCACTGCACGCTACGTGGTCTTTGTATTTTATTCGTAATTGGTTTGCAAGTCTTTATTGTGACTGTAATGTAGGATTAATGGCTCTATAAATTCGATGGTACGCCAGAGAAAGCGGTTACTTCACAATTTGGAGCTTCCTCAAGGCACTGAATGCATTTAACGTTGCACTTTAAAATGAATTACGATTCAGTGGAATCGGACGTGCTGACAAAATTGTGATCCAAAAAACGCAAGCAATATTTAAATTTCTGTTACAAAATTGATGTTGCGTAGAAATTGAGAGAAGCAACAATAGTGTGACAAATGCGTGGCCGACCTTGTAAACAGATTGATGCAGTTCATGATATCACGACCGTGACAAACAACATCATGGAACTGGTATTCTAGTTGAATTATGGCGGTATCTCGGGCATTAGCATCTCTGAACGGGTTTGGTTTATGCAAGTTTAACGCAAGCGCGGCAAGGGTCACCGGCATTGTCTATATACTAATGAAACGGCGTTTTAACGGTTTTTCTCACCTACGAGTTACCTAATTTAATTGATAAAGTTTGATTTATGGACTCCTTAAGATTGATAATTTAAAAATTTAATCAATATTATTAGATATTAGTAAGCATCTCAGATTAAACGAATACCAGTTTTTAATGATTCACATTAGACAATTTATTACGGGACAGGATGAAGATTACGAGTAGGTAGGTAGGTACCTCAAATTACCCTGCGATATTTTAACGCATACACCTGCGTCATGTTTTATAAAATAGACTGAAGAATTTGCGGGTGGATGCTAATGTTGTTTAGACCCAAGATCTGTCTACCCTCATCTTAGCAATTTGACTGCGTGCTCTCTCGTCTTTAAGGGCTACATTCCGTTTTTGCTTCTGCTGCACAATACACAAACATCACGCCTGTATTCCCAAATGGGTTAGGCAGAGCACACGAAACGTTACCGCTTCAGAGGCACTTATAGCCATTAAAGGTTTTAACATTATTATTATAAACACTTCAGGCTTAATAATAAAACAGTTACTTATCCTCTCAGATTAAACGTATATCGTGTTACAATGATGTTATCACTAAGAAAACCATGGAAAATGACTGCTTCACTCATTCATGACAGTGAGACTTGCCAAGTTTTTAATCCAATAAGTGTTTAGGCTACTGCTGCTGATGCTGTGTGATATTTTAAGATCGACGTGAATTTGTTTTGTATAAACGACAAATTCACTTGTTAGATTGTTTAAAAATTAACCTTTTTATCGTCTAATCCTTATTTTATCACGGGCATGATTTTCTTACAGTTCTTCACAATATTTAATTTAAAATTGTCGAAACACCATTTTGTACTGTCACGCACACTGTTGGTTTTGTAAATAGCAAGCTGTGATAGTATTCGGATGAGTTGCGGTCTGTTCTCGTAAATTGTTTTCCCACTCTTCCTTGTACAAATTTCGAAACAGACTTGGCAATGCGTTGTACTAATTCTATTGCCCAATGCTAAGTGGAAGATAAGCGGTGTGTAAATAATTTCGTTCTAATCTTCTTCAGGGAGATGGTACGGACTGACATCGGACAGGTCGTAATTAGATGAACCTGTTAGCGGGATGTATCTTGTCTTAAAACTAGAGACGTTGCGAAGATTAGGTAATATTCGACAATTCGACATACCTTAATGGCTAATAGTTAATTTATTCGCCAAAACTAAGCTATACTAATTTACAACAGTAAAAACATACCTGTCTGTAACATCAGGTAGGTATGTAATACCTCTAGTATGTAGGTAGGTATATTAAGTAGAGACCACATCTCATATTATGAGATGTTTATGTGTTACATTATTATTTTACCCATGTTTTTTTTAATATATTTCTAATTTAGTTTGCTTTACTAGCTTTCATAGCTAAGAGAATTATAATTACTATAGGTATATTTTGTTTTGAAAAAATAACTTTCTGCCAAGTTTGCGTGGCGCATCTTCTTAGCGATGTCATATCGAAAACGCTGGTATTATAAAAAGTTACAAGTCATATTTTTTTGATAGGAGCTCTTTTGCGGCCTGTTTACAAAATAAACGTTTTAATTTTCTTTCTCATTTGATTTTATAAAAAACTTGCATGACTTGTGCAAACCTAGTGTCGTATGTTAATGAGTTTCGTATTTTTATTTACTAAACACTCATATTATTTCTCATCTCTTGTCATTACCCATTAACTTTTTAGAAATGGGTATAACCTTGGGTACCTTTTTTCTTTGTTATTAAAGTAAATCTAATTATTTATTGCATGTTTTATATACTCCGTTGTGCAGCAAACAACAAACCATACTATTCTTAATACGAAATATACTATAACGAATTGGCCCCTAACCGCTGAACATCTACAGAATAAGAAGTTAAATAATAAACATTGCATGACCGCGCGTATAGTACAAGCACACGTTACGTACTCTTTGACCCCTGCTAGGGTACCGGTGAAGTATTGGGCAAGTGATATAATGAAGAGGGTTAAGTCACACCACAATAGATACTATCTTGTAGGAATTCATCACTGTTGACAGCTGGCCCGCCCTGTGATGAGCACCGCTAAGTTTTTGTGTATTGTAATTTTTTGCGTAGTTTAATAGTCGGGGAAGTATTCTTTCATTTCGGTAAAAGAAAATTACAAATGTTTCGTTTCACCAATGTTTCATTTAGTCAAATGCATTCTATTCAGGATCTATTTCAAGACCATTGTGTAGAACCCTACAGCTTAGCAACATTAGGTTAGTTTCCTGAAATATTTACAGTTTCAGAATAATATGCATTCGGCCAAATGATACATTTGCGATACGAATCAGATGTAAAAAAAAAGTTTTGGTTAGACATTAGTGAATCAGTCAGGGAACTGGCTGCTGTTTTGGTATAAAACAATCCTTCGTGTCTGTTTGTAGAGATGAAAGTACAGATCAATGTGAATTGATTTGTTTCGGACAATTTAAAGTCACTGTTATTAAGTGTCACTGTTATAAAGGCAGTAATTTGAGGTACTTATAGCATTTCAAAAATCTACCCCTGGATAATCGGAATCCTCAATGTCTGCTTCTTTAATTATATAGATAATTCAATTATATAAAATATTAAGATAGACATGAACTAGCATTTAGCAGAGCTTTTTTACTACATTTTAAAGCTGTCAATCTGTAACTAAATACTGCCATAGCAGTAGATAATTTTCTTATGGTGCTTGACGTAACGTTTCATCGAACGATTCCAGTCTGGCAAGTAAGCAAACATACTTTTTAAAATGTAAATAGGAACTTTTTTTACATTTTAAATTCACTCTCAATCAGCAACGCACGGCTGACATGATAGCGGACGCAGGCCTTAATGTTTCTTCCTACAAAACATTGATGTCTGTCATCTCATAAATCATACAAACATTTTGGCAGTCATCTCCCTAACTACATACTCGTAATCGACTGCATCTTTTGAGATAAAATCTAACGTATATTATGCAGACAACTGCTTTAAAATATTGCAAATAAAAAGAAAATTGTGGAGAGTGGCTTTGGAAACTATAGCATTAACCTTAGAGATGCTTGTCTCATGATCATCTAAAGGCTTATCTAATGCTTTAGTTTATGTTTTGAGTACATTCTCGCGATATTTATATTCTATTTATCGACGTTGTTTTGAATTCTAACAAATCACAAGCTTTAACTTTTTTTTCAAAGAACATTTTTACCACCATTTTTAACAACCGGTGTGCTCGTAGTTAGACAACCAAATTGCTTAGTAGTGACCCTAAGTATGAAACTAGAGGTATGATTTGGAATCCTATAGGTATGTAATAAGAATATGTAGACAGTTGCCTGTATGATGAATATAATTATGTAAGTAATTTTAGGAATATGAGATAATCATGAATAAATCCCGGATGCTATTAGTTATGACTGAGAATCGAGAAAGTTTAAAAGATTATAAGGTGACCCGGGGCTATTGTAGCTGGGGGATATTGTATCTGAGCCGTCTGATGGCGTCCTTACGTCACCATGTTCGCCATGTTCATGTGTGTTGTGTGAAGACAGTCTTCTGGCGAACACAACGTAAAATGGCCGAGAAGAACATGGCGTCGTAAGGACGCCATCAGACGGCTCAGATAAAATTTCCCCCCAGCCACAATAGCCCCGGATCACCTTAAAGTGAACTTGTTTGTTTGTTTATTCGATTGAATAAAATTTAGTATTAGTAATTTTTACCTATGGATATCGTTTGAAAAATGAACCAAGGACAGTTTTTACCTCGAAAAAATGTTGTTCCTGCGCATACGCAAAAATGAATTATTTGTAGACAATGTCGCAGACTATAGCTAGTACAGGTCATCAACATAAATTTCTAGCACTTGGTCAACTTTATAATCTTAAATTGGTCGACGACGAAGCGTCTACGTCGTAAATCTCGTTATGTAAGCAGTGACCGTGAACTCGGCAGCTGGTGTGTGTGCCGCCCCAATAATGTGTGTTGATTGATCTCTTCCCGGCATTGTCTGACACACACACGTGCTTAACAATATTGAGGAAACTATTTACCAATAACCTTATAATAGCTGCAATGCGATTTGTCGTTTGATTATGTTTATTTTTATACGCCATAGATCATGTTGTTTTTACCAGCTGCTTCGCTCGCGTGAACCATAGGTCCAGCACTGGATGGTTCTAATGAAGGTAGTTTCATTACAATTGGTTCTGCCATTTTTGAGATTTTTTCAAGGTGGATAGGTTGCAAACCCACGATCTTCTACTTGGCAGGTCAAACCATTAGGTTAAAACAATTTATGCTATTGAACCATTATGAAAACTAGTATCTCGCCTCTGGCTTACCTTTATAAGAATGGAAGCACTCTGAGAGGAATCATGTGCCCAAAAATCGGATATAATTACTATAAAGGTAGGTCAGAGGTGAGATACTAGCTTTCAGGCTTTTAGTAGCTTTTTGGCTTGGGCTATTCATCTACGATCCTCATTCAGTTTAAGAGGACAGGTGAAAACAATAGGCTTTGTAAAGGACTCAGGATATTAAGTTGAAACTAATGTAAAATACTCAGTAATAATAATATCAAACTTTAAAGCCACCGCAATCAAAAGATACAATCGTTAAAAAAGGCGATGGAATCAAAACCCCTATTAGGGTACCTACTACCACTTGTCCTAGACATTTGATATACCTCTAAAGCTTAGGTACACCCCGTACGTACACCCACAGTAGCTGTGATAAGAAAAGTCTGAAAAATCTTAATTCCGTCTTTTTGTCTATATCAGTAGCTAGGTATATTATAATCTATACTGACCCCACACTGTCTACGTTTTACTTAGGAACAGAGCTCAGCAAACTTCTACGGAACCCTCAGCGCGCGAGTCCGATTCGCACTTGGCTGGTTTTTGTCTCGTTTAAGTAGTTCCACTGACTTCCTCTGCCCCATGTTCCAAGTACAAGCTTCCTGCGATTAGAATCTAGTAAAGTAAAGATGTCAGTGGCAAGACTATGCTTTATTATTTCCTTATACTTCATAGGTATTTAATTACTGGTGTTCTTTAAACAATGGCTTGTTATTAAAACAATAACAACTCATACCCATGGATATGTAGTGATTGTTTTTGCTAGTTTAATGTATTAATTGAAACAGATAATTATTCCATCTCAGGTTCTTACTAACGCGGAAACGTGATTGTGAAGTATGTAGTTAGGAGTAAATTGTTGTTTATTTTGATACAAGTGTGATAATAATATTTAGCTTCAAGCTGTACTAACTTTATTTATTTTTGTTAATTATTGTTGTAGCTGATCTTGATAAGTTTTTTAAAGAAAGTACATATTACAATTTCAAATTTCTTAAAAGTTACTTCTTAGCTCTAAAGGCGTCAGCTTGTCACCTTTAGTCAGACTGCAATGGACGAGCTAACCTTGCCCCATGAACTTTATGATGATACTCGACAAATAGCAAACCGACCACATACATTACTTACAAAATAAGTAGATTTAAAAACGTACTTATGCTCATATAATTTATATATCAAATCAGCCACTGTATAACTAGAATATGCTACATACACACTAGGTTAAAACTTAGATGTTATGGTAGTGGAAATAAGTCCTTTTGAAAATAATTTTGCATATGATTAAGTGTGTCGAGGCAGTGTTTTGTCAGTGTGTAGGCGTCCGTTAATGTTATTATGGTTTGATGATCGATTCTGTGTCATCGAATTAGAAGTGTAAATCATACCCATTAGGCAAATTTAGTTCTGATTTAATTAGATGAAATAGCCTAATATAAACATGTCAGGTGTAGCCAAAACTGATATTTCAGTGTAAACGTAGCCAAATATGAAGCCTTCTGTTTTAATATGTTCTTGACAATATTGTTCTTGACTTCTCTCTCATGTTAAGAATTTTATGCACCATAGTTTCGTTAGTGTGGTAAATTAAAAACGAATTTAATGAAATTTCTATTAAATGTGGCAGTTGAATACTATGTGATCGTGCATAAGAGAAATCGTCATATAAGTGCACATTGCCACGTGCATCATGAGAAAGTATGACATCTATATTTCACTATTGCGGACGGTGAAAGGGCATTTCAATTACGCCCTATTTGAGCCCTTCCTTGTCGCTGGAACAGCTTGTCGGCACTGGAGAGCTACTACGAAATTCGAAAATCGAAGTTCGTGTCATACTGTCCCTTTCACTCTCATATTAAATAATATAAGCGTCAGCGGGACGACAAGATACGAACTTCGATTGTCGAATTTCATAGTAGCCCCCCTGAATATTAGGTGTAACCAATCGACAGATATTTTAGAATTCAAACATTACGTTTGTTAAATTCATTACAACTGAGATTAAGAAACACGTCTACGAGTACTGGAAATTGAAGTTTTTTTAAAACGATTTTTTTTTTAAATAATACGTAACGAAAAGAGTACAGTCACCTAAGCCGCATTAATATCCGCCACAGCGGAGCGTGCAAAATATTTAACACCGGGATGACGCTCTAGAAGTAGAGTCAGATATTTATGCACGCCTTTTTGTGTCAGATATAGGTGCTGGTGACTGTATTGTATTGTATTGTATAGCTCTATATTGTACATAAAACATGTTAAAATAACTGTTAACAAAATAAAAAGATGTATAAAGGTGAACGGTACTGTACCTAAATCGTTTCCATTTTCACGGTTTACCACTTCAAATAAACGTGTCCAGTTTGGCGCTAATCTATTACATTGTTGCACAGGGACTGGTTAATTTAAATCGTAATTTTTGGTAATGCGATGAAAGGAGCAGTTTCCTGTTTTACACAAGTGAAGTCGAACTGGTGTGTTCCGCAATTTTAATGGTAATAGGAAAACCGGTGTGAAAAAAAATTAAGCGTTTTTAATTGTCTTTACTTTACGTCGGGATTTTTAATGCGTTTATGTGTTGGTAATTACGTAATATTATTACCTATTCTGTCACATTCTACCTTGTCTGGTAGATAAGCAAAAAAGTGATGGATGACTTGATTATTATTGAAAATCTTTTGTCTCTAAATGCTGATCGGTTTTTTTTTATTTACGTGTATATTTTACGATAACCTTTTCGCTGCAGGAAAACATGTTTAATATATTTTTGTTTCTTAACGAATCAAAATATCTATTCATTTTTACTGTTTGTCATTTTGTAGTGTAGTTGATCGTTCTATTGACAAATGTAACCCAGTTTCAATCCGCACAAATACAGGATCCAGATTTCATACACTCTGGACAATCATTCTGCAATTACCAGCCCACTTAGAGATAAAGTAGTCGGAAATAATTGTAAATGTGCAAGTAAAGCGTAGTTAATAAGGAATTATTAAATCCTATTTAGCACTTAATGCAAATATATGGGTAGATATTAGATAACGGATAAACATACTGAAACAGATAGGTATTAATATTAAATACCCAAACAAGACTCGAGAATAAATATTGGTATTTTTCATAGGTAAAAATAAAGTAAGTAAAAAAAATGCGAAGTTAAAACAAAGTAAACACGATTACCTAGTGAAATTAGATAGGTTAACGACAGAACAATTTTAAGGAAGAACGGACAAGACGGCATGAGCTTGGCATTTCAATTAAAATATGAATCAAGCAAGCCAATGCCACATAGGCTCAGTGCACTTCATGATTACGTCGCGACCCATTGGATAAGTGGGTGTAATAAATTAGCATTAGGTACTTGTCCTGGCTAATGCTGCCTCTTTGTTATTTGTCACATTGTCAAGGCACCGAGCCAAGGAGACTGGGCAATTATGCTGGCAACTTGAAGCTGCCAGTTAATACTTTATCATGTTAGAACATTAATCTCATAGTCTATGTAACTATTCAAAGATAAGGTTCAAAATTGCTTTTAAAAATTCAAATTGTATCCACTCTAGTGTTAAAAAGTGATCACTTATTATGCATACAGAGAAGCTTTTCAAGTATGCACGGATTTCGTAGGTTACGTTTATAATTAAATAATGCTTATGGTAATGCAGCGTTTAGGAGTGCAAAACGCGGGTTTGTGTAAGACTCCGTGCAAACTAGCATTGTAGTCGGCGGTTTCTTAGCAGTGGGATCTCGACAAGTGAGCGGCTTGCAGGTTGCAATGTTATGACCATTATTTGCCGCGTCGGCGCCGTTCGCGGCAACCAATTTGTGGTATTAGCGACTATTGTTGCTGGGTGTACTTTAAAATAGAGCATTGTAATCATTATATGTAGTCGTATATTAGTTTAATAAAAGAGTACGCTAAAATACTCCTTGTAATAAAAAAACGCATGTGCCGCAAAGAGTACAAAAATAGCTTATTTCTATTTTTAATAAGTCGGTACCATCATTTTCTTTTTTGAATTCAGATATAGTTTAATTCTTATAAAAAAGTTGACAGCTCTATTAGCGACCATACGATTGTAGCGACAGTAGTGACACCTCGTGGAGACATCGCAGCGTGTACGGCACGGGCTTGCCTGCGGTTTTATCGTCTAACACACTTGGAATCACAATCGTTTTCACCACTTCTTTCTGTCATACGGCGTAAGACGAGGGTAGAATGAAATAGTGAATGCGATCACAAACGTCAACGCCTTAGACAATACGGTCTCTGCTCGAGAAAAAGCTGCCAACATTAAATTAATTTTAGCGTTTTAAACGCTGGTGTGCGCAAGCTCTAAGATGTTCAGGGTTATCCAATCCGACACGGCGCATGCGTACGAGCGCTGTCACTCACGCATTTCTCTGTAAGCGAGAAGCGTCGAATGACAGATAATGTAACGCCGCAACAAATGAAGTAATATTTCGAGATCTAGTAAATATTTTAGAGTAGGCTTTTAATATTAGAGTAGAGGTAGCTTAAAAATTTGTACAGTACTTCTTTTACGATATCTAAATACAAAATCGCAATTCTGACTGAATAACGGGCTAATTCGATCCTAGAAAATATAATACTTAATGCGTTTCTTTTTTCCAGGAAATTAATGTTTTTGTTTCATTTTTAAAACCTTTTTTTTAATAGACTGGATGGCAAACGAGCAAGTTGGTCTCCTGATGGTAAAAGAACACCACCGCATATAAACATCTGCAACACCGAGGGTATTGCAGATGCGTACCTACCAATACCTTCCAATTTAATGTCTGACGAGCGGAAAAATAGGCTAAATAGGTCTTATATCTACTTATATTCAAAGTTCTTGACCATCCCGCATAATATAATATTTACTAATACCATGGTATTATTAAATACTTTTTATAGCGTGAGGGACGCAATAATACAAAAGAGATAATATTCAAGCAGATGTCATGCCTAAAAAAAGCTTAGGTTTCGTAGAGCAAGCGTATTGCTATTAAAATCAAATAATAATTAACTTTATTTCATTTAAATAATTTTGATATAAACATTTTAAAAATATTCAGCTACGATATGGACCTGAGTAAATAATTCTTCGGCCAGGATTATTTTATGTGTAAACACATTGCCTCAAATCATGGTCATTAATGAACCAGAAGACGTGCACTGATGAACACAGGCCACCCTCAATAGCGGACGACAACTACCGGTAGGAGGCTTGCCCTAACTTTCGGTTTGTGGTCACCCTTCTAGAGTTTTTCTCTGGCTCAAATACCTACTCCAAAATGTCTACTAGCTCTTGAACACGCAAAAACATTTCACAATTATCCTGTACAAGGAAACAGGCGCGTTCCTGATTTATTGCACGCCACGCCTACCGTAGGAATGCAGTGCAACTTTATGACAAATTCCCTCACACGTTTAGGGAAAATAAAATGCCTAACTTGGTAAATTATGTAGCGGCAACTGTCACTTAATTTATTGAACGGTATGAATGACGATTGGCTTGCAATTGCATCGTAAGTCTCGACAAATCGAGATAAGACTGATAATAACGTCGATTACATGCCAAATAGGAAACGTCGTAAGAAGCTATATGTAGGTATACCTTTTTAAAATGGCGTATTTATAAAAATGGCTGTTTTACTTGCTTCCTTGAAATACATAAATAACTTTTACCACCATTTAAATTTACTTTGAATCAACTGTACCCACTGAATCCTACTCACTTTCTAACTTTTGAATATGGCCTTTTGATATTAAAATAAAGAATGAATGACAGAAATTTGAAAAGGTATATTCTGTAACGAGATAAATTTCGAGGCTTTTCTTCTAACACTGTAACATTCTTATAAGCACACTCGCGTTACATATTATATTTTTGCTTCTAAAAGTTTTTTTTAAGAACACTTCAATCGTGCTAGCTTAATTCTCAGCAGCAGCAGAAGAGTCTCACGTAGTATTTTGTATGATAAATGATAATCGATAGTTTACCCCAAATCTAAAATAATATGTACTAATTGTATCGTTTTTATAAAGTTTTTCATTTGCCGATTATTTCTGTAACAGTATTTTTTTACGATTTATGTTTTTATAAATTAGTAGGTATATGTAAGTTTCATGGCAATAGTTGTCATTGTAAATGAAATTATGGGAAATGAACTTATACAATTTTGTGAGCTTAGCGGGATACGCATGACCACCGGAGTTTGAAGCTTATAGCTTATTTAGATGATAGCTGCAGTAAATTATTTTCTACATGTCTTAAACTTTCGTGATTTTCACTCATAGTCAAAATACCACGCACAGGACTTATCACGCTAACACACACGAGTAATATTTACCTCGACGTTTCGGCAACATTATAGTGGCCGTGGTCTACTCGTGACCACATATTAGGCGTTTCTACATATTAGGCGTAACTACTGCAGGACTGTTTAGTATTAAAACTTAAAGGGACTATGTCTTAATTGGGATGTCCCAATTTTTGACAACATATAATAAATCGAAAACCATTTGGAGAAATAGGCTTCGTGAAGCGTTTTCAGAAATCAGATTCCAAAAATGTGATAAACTGATTTAAATAAACAAAATTTAAGTAATGACCCTCATTTGACCCCTGGAGTATCTCGTCAAGAAGGCAGTTATAAAGCAGGTCTACACTCTTAAGCAAATTGACAGTTTGAAATGTTCCTGTCCTGCTTATAATAGCAAAGAGTGACAAAGATAGAACTTTAATCACATGATGCGCAACTGGCCTTAAACAGTTGTCATTTATTGTAAAGTCCGAAATGTATACGAGTATTTCCAATGTATTTTTACAAATTAAATTATTAAATTACTATGTTACAAGTAAATACAAAAGAATTTAAATATCAGATTTTTAAAAAGATATCTATTTACTATCACACCATTAAATAAAGAAAGGAATAATCGAAGCTAAAAGAAGAGAAATAAAATAAAACTATTTGTCATGGTTCATTTGGGACCCTAAAAAGTGCTTGAATTATTGTCAAATTGTAATGTACGAGATTATTTTATATACGACCTGAATTTTTCCAGGCAATGGAATGTGGCTGTCTCACTGTGACATCATCCAGCGTATTTCGTAAAAAAATGTATAAAAAAAATACTCATCCAAATTCATAATCAATGAAAATGGTATCTTAAAATATCCTATTCTTTCCAAAAATAAGATAAAAACTATAGGTTATTTTTTTTGGTGCATCCCAATTACAGTATTAAAATTTACCTCCGAGTCAGAGTCTTAATTTCTTGAAAATGTTACCAATATACTGTGCATAATTATTTTGTAACTACAAAAGCACGTGATTATTGTATAATAGGTAAGTGAAATAAATATTTAGTTATGGTGAGTTGCAACTCAGGTCGGAGTTTACAGTCTGTTAATTGCTCCATAAAATTGTTATAATTTAATTGTATCGAACGCGATTGGTTTCGCAGTTGGTAAAGTCTAATGGCTATCTAATGGCTAACATTTTGATGGCATGTATCTTTTGTAAGCTGCTAGGCAGTCAAAATAATAACTGTCAGATAAATCTAAGTCCACGCGGACGAAGTCGCGGGCACAGCTAGTTCCCTAATATTTTCAATAAGGGACGACGACATTTTAACCGAGTTTAAACGTTAAGGATCAAGTTGGTCATTGAAAATTATATCGAAATTACACGCTTAGTGAGGTCATTTAAGTCATCAGTTTGGGCGGTCAACAGAAAAATTTAACACTGCTTTAAGGAGAATACATACTTAAAAGGACCACCGTAAGACAGTTATTGTGTACCACATTCGCTATTAAATAAAGTGGTAGTGCAGCACTCACAAATTACGATTAACCTTTTCATACGTTATTTAATATCATGTTCTGTCCATATTTAGTTACGAGCACTGGTTCGGTCAGATTTTAGGGTTCTACAGTAAAAAAAAAAAAACTTCTTATGGTATTAAGTACCACGTACGTCGGTGCGTTCGTCTTTTCGCTGCTTTGCTTAGATATTCTGTATTAGATAGCTGTTATTTGATATACTCGTAGTTTTAAACAATAATAATCTCTCTGACAAATATGTCAGTCAATCCTTAACTGCGCGTGGCTCTCCACGCACTTGGCCGGTTTTGTTTTATGAACTCAACAGTGAGAAATTACAAATAATTCGACCGTCGTATCAGTTTACATTTTTCTTTAGTGAAATCATTGGTGTCTAATTAAGATAATATTTTAATTATGATTATGACACGGACATTGTTTTGTATTATGAATTATGAACCTATGACAGCCTACCGATGTAACTTCAGTTGCATTGCTTTACCTCACTAGGAAGTTTGGTGAGACCGAATTAAACTTAGGGCAGATACTTTTATTATACCACATTGAATATACGTCTCACTCATATTTTTTATTTACATTAACTAGTGTTGTTGTGTGATTCAGCAACTACAATTATTTAAAATTACTTTGCGTTTTAGTGTGTCAACAGTAAAGTATATCACTTTGGAAAAAATGTCTTCACTTCAGGTACGAACTTTATGGCTTACAATGTATGCATTTTGTTCTCATAATACGTTATCTATTACAACTGGTCTCGATCTATTTTCGTATCTGTGTCATCACAAGCGATAACACCGGGTAATAAAGTGGTCCAACGACTCAGTAGCATCACTTAAATGCCGAGCTCTATTTACGCTAACCATTGTGATATGTGTGAAAGATTACCGACTAGTTCACCTTTCTACAGTTTTGTAACGCCCTGTATTTCTAAACAGTATCAAAGTTCATTAAAATGCAATTTAGGGGTAACTCGAGATTATAAAATGTTTTGAAAACTGCTTTAAATTTAAACTTCCAGTAACTAGGCAAAGGCTTTCGAAACGTAATACTATTATTACGGCGATTCGGCGGCTTAATCTTTGTTGTATGTAAATTATCGTAAATGTATGTTTTCAAAAGAAACGCGCGGTGTGAGTGGTTAATGATAGTCGGCATATTTATAATACGTATTATATTTTTTTCTGTTTTTTGTTTCAGACTTAACGAAGCGAATGATACTGTAAACCACCGAAAATAAACAAGTGAACATGAGATCTTCGGCGGGGTTACAGGTATGGATATTAAAATTAATCAAACTTCGTGTAATCTTCTACTCTTAAGTACTAGAATTAACAATCTGAAGTACTTACAATTAATCGCATACGCCTGTATTCCCTGAACAATACACTCTAGTTTTTTTTTTTCAAATCTTGGGGGAGTGTACAGTTGCAGTAGCACGAAAATATACTCCATTTTTAGCTTAGAACGCGTTTATGCTTAACCACAGGCTTGAAAGTAAATAATCAATTAAAACACATTTATACAACGTGTCTTAAAATTTATCAGTTGATTGAAGTACTTTAAGTAAACATGACTGTGAAGATTTTTTTTGTGATGTTCAGTTAGGCCAACCCCTAAATCAATTCAAAGAATCCTCGTATAATTTATGTGAATGCTGGAATTACATTACGAAAAATATCTCTAGTAGTCAGGATTGTACCTATATATAATAATACAATACAATACATAACTTCTTATTGTTCACCACCACAGAGTAAGCAGTACAGAAAACACGACAGGTATATACATAAAGATTTTCTTAGGGACGTAATAGGCGGCCTTATCTCTTCAGAGCGATCTCTAACACACAACATTTAACACCTAACTAAATAACATTTGGCTCGTGGCGCTCTCTCTTGAAGGGTGAAGTGGCCGTACTCGTACTCGCTCAGAATATTACGTCCATACAGACAGTCTTCCTTGTATCAAAGCGATACATTTAAATGTGGAATTCACATAAGTTTGATAATTTTTCACGAAAGATTATTTATATATACATACACTAGCGACGCGCTCCGGCTTCGCTTGGGTGTAGTATTAGGGAAATGGAGCTGAAAAATGTGAAGTGCCTTTGATCAGAGACCTTTTTTTTAACCAGAGCAAAGTCGGGCGGGTCAATTTAAAAGTATTGTAAATTAAAAGGTATGAAGAAAACCAGCGTTATCATAAATGAATCATGTCATGTTGCGACTGGCAAGTTACAAAAGTTCGCTTTACAAACAATGGTGAGTGGTAACTTCAGCTGCGCAATTTTAGAATAAATTTAATAGATTCTGTTTGCAAAAACTAGCTTTTATTTGCAACCACATTCATTGTAAAATTAGAAAGACCACGTGGGAACACGCAGTTGCGCTTCAAGGCTGAGAGATGAATCTCAGTTCTGAATCTTGATTGAAACTAAATTAATTTAAAATTACTTCACAGAAAGCGGATGCTTTGATGGACTGGAGTGCAGTAAATTGCACCCGTAATCTGTTTCCTAGGGATCTGACTTAGATGAACAAAGGGGAGTCATATCTGAATTAAGATTGAGGTTTTAGCGTTTGCGTTTTACATAATTTATAAAGTTTAGTTATTTTTCTTTATCTATTTTATGGTATTCCGTAAAACCATAAATATCTGCTTATGTATTTAATTATTTCCAACAAGATATTGATTTGAAATTTGATATTTATAAAAAACATTGTACCTAATTGAATTTCGTTTTGTTCTTAGTATTTCGACCACATGATTCGAAGTTACTTATGGCGCATTCTTCTTGGTAATGCTATGATGGTCCTTCCGAAAGCGCTGGTAGTATTAAAAAGCATCATGATTGTAAAAATTCTTTGCGGCCTACTTGCCAGAATAAGTGTTTTTTTTTTGACAAATTCCTTAGAGTAACTACCTAATGTAAAATTTATAATGCAAAAAAGAATATAAGAAATTAGTTTATAGCGAGAACTCTACTAAACAATATAACATTACTGTATGACGTATCGAGATTTTGACGGGGACTAAAAGTCAGCGTAGAGTTCATCTTTGGAAGTACCGGTCATATTAAAGAAGAAGAAAGAAAGAAAACTTTTCTTTCTTTCTTTCTTTCTTTTCTTTCTATTAGGTAGTTTGTTTTTTGTTTTAATTTGACAGCATCATTCTTAGGGTAAGTTCTGTCTATTTTTTGCCATTTTTTTAAATAGAACAGCTTAATAATAAATCGTTACAAGCATGTTGGTATGCTTTTAACGATTTGAGTGAGTCTGATTTTATGGGTATTAATGTCATGTCAAGAATTAAGACAATTAATAATAAATACGTGCAGTAAAACAGTGTATACAATTCTTTAGTTATGATGTTTTCTTAAAGTTAAAAAAAATGAAAATGAAAAGATTTATTCGGGACACACACATATAAATAATAGATACAGAACAAAAACGTAATAATAATAAAGTGAAATAAAATAAAATGAGAATACAAAATACAAAAAATAAATAAAAAATACATGCGGATTCCTTTGGTGGAGCCAGCGCTGGTCTTCCGGCGAGACCGAGAGAAGTTTGTAATTAAACTGTTTAAATTCATACATATTTAGCAAAAGAAGCTTGAAGTAATGTTTTTTGATGTATCTTTCATGTGTCACGTCAATGTCACTCGTCAAGCTTGTGAATTTTTTAATTTGACCTTTAACAATGACTGTGAACTTACAATATGTAGGTATAATAAAAAATCTGTTTGACGACAGAGTTAATTACCAAGTAGTTTCTATCAATTTAATGAGCCATCGGTCGAAGTTAACGGAAATCAAGAAAAACACGGTGTATAAAAATATTTCAAATAAGTTGCCATTTGAATTTACTATAGCGAGGTATCTCATACATGCCGTTAGCAACTATAATCTACATCTAGACATTTGTATTAAGTAAGTATTTAGAGTTTTGAACATGAAAGTACCGTGAGACTCACTCATATTAAATGATATTGTAACGGATAACTCACGTCTTAAACCGAGTTTAGCTCGGCAGCCGCCGAGTCGCGTTCGCGTGCTCCTGAGAAGAAGGGCTACGAAATAGCCCGAAACAGTCGAGCTAAACTCGGTTTAAGACGTGAGTTATCCGTTACAATATCATTTAATATAAGTATTTAGAGTATCCATCCCCACCGCAGGATCTGGATTTCAGAAATTTACGTCAAATTAGCTTAATAAAATTAAAATTGAAAACACGTTATTTTAAATAACCTGCGTCATATTTTAAACCACTTTGTCTATCATTTTAACAGAAAAATCTAATAACTTGGTCCATATTATATATAATATACTATTATGCCTTTTGATAGAAATTCATATAGGTTATTTCACTTAACCATTTTTATGCTTGTGAGTAGTAACAGTATGAAATCACTAATTTCTACTTATAATCTAAAGTAAATTTAAGTATTTTTGTCTAAATACCTATGAGTAATGGCAGCTGCACAAATAGTAAGGAACTATTCGCGAGCGATGCATATTTTGCACACATCTTATACGCCAATGTTTATGATATCTAAGACTTTCGGAATGTCAATTTAATTTGGGGTGACAGCAATTTAATGGGTTTCTAAATAAATTATTTCTGGCCGGAGGATGTGGTGTTCCGTTCTTTTAGGGTAGCGACGAAGTCGACTTTCAAAAACCCCTAATTTTTTTTTTTGTGTTTTTTGTGTATAATTTGAATTTTACAGCGCATAGCTTTTTTATTGTAATACTGTATATGACAAATAAATAAATGATGATAGCGAAATCTATCGGAAAACAAAATCTATGAGCAGTACGTTTTAACACGTATCTTTCATAGTATCTACGCCAAGAACCAGTGCTTATTTGAAATTCAAACTATTATTGGCTCTACCGAGTAATGTAGACAAATTTTCTTTAGCTTAGCTTTGGTTTAAGAGGCAAGCCGGCGCATTTATCAAACAGTCAGTATTTCTAGGTCTCGATTGATCTACGGTCATTGATTGCTTATGGATATGACTCGCCTACATAGTTTACATACATGTGGAGACACTGTAATTTATGTTATTATGAATGTACTTATTTTAAATTTGTATTAAGTAATTAATTATTTTCGTCTTAATTTTTGTTTGTTATGACGTAAACGATAATTTATACTATTACTTTATGTTATAGTATCCGTATTTACGTAAATTGTCCGTTTAAAATCTTACAAGTCAATTTTCGTCCAGACCGAAGTCGGATTAACTTAAATTTGGTATGGATAATATTTAAGGGCTGTTTGTTGATTAATTTTATTTGAAGGATAAATGTGATGCCGTCTCCGTCAATTTGAACAAAATAAACAGAGACGGCATCACATTTATCCGTCAAATAAAATTAATTAATGGGTGGTGAAACAGAGAGTTAGATTACAAGTATATGAAACAAAAAGCACAGAAAATTAAGAAAACTTGTAATGTTCTTAGTTGCTGACATGCCTGGTGCTGTACGTTTCATGCGCACACGCAATCATGGTGAAGTTCGGCACAAAGGGCGGGCCGATCGAGCCGCCGCCGCCGGAGCGCGTGCAGCCGCCTGCGGCGCCCTACCGCGTCCCGGCGCCCGTGTGGGAGCAGCGCGATCAGGACACGCCTGACCCCAATGCTCAATGGTATGGTATACTGTCTTAGATTACTTTGAAATTTTAGTTTATTTTGCGAAAATGACTTTCTTATGGCGCATTCTTCTTAGCAATGATGGTCTTTCCGAAAGCGCTGGTAGTTTAAAAATTTAAGTCTGAGACGGCACCGGGCTACTACTTTTAGATTTATTTTACTACTAAAATTAGTCGCAAATTTTTCCAGCTGGACGATTAACGGGTTGACGAACAAATTGAAATGCCTTGGCGGGCAATTTTTTTGGCCCGCGAGTCTGAATTTGGCCAGTCTTGGTCTTTATCTAAAAATGCGTCGATTCTAGCAAAGTTAAAAGGATCTGAACCGTCTTTTGGACTTTTCTTTTAACTTGCAGTGTTCCTTTTTGCCGCAATTTCACGTGCACATCCATACATCTCGGTCAAAGAAGTCAGAGTGAAATTGATTGTGCAAAGGTTTTTTCCCTGGTACGTTTCAGTTTCCCCGACTGTACTAGTCAACCAATTGAATTTCTAGGCCAACGTTAAACCTTGTCATCATGTCATTTACGTTATTTGATTAAGCATTGTTGTAGACAAATAAAATTGTTAACTAAGATAAGGTTTCAAGGTCAAATTTCAAGTCTGACCCGCTTATAGTGTTTAGATTGACTTGAAATTTGATATAGTTATATAGTTCGAATGACAACACAAGTACAGCCAACTAAAGGACAGACAGTAAAAACTTGCAATAAATATGATTTTTATTTCCACGACAAAATCGTGAACTTCTAAGTTACCTACTGTAAAAAATATGTTATTCGTGCATGTTGCATTAGAGTGAATATCATAGTCGCATACCTACTTTTTGATCACTATTTGATCAGAGTATTTATTTACATAGGTCTTTCTTAAAATCTCAATGCCATAACGATTAAAATTAGCATTGCATGATGATTTGATTAGAAACACAGCAACACGTTTTATTTTAAGATTTTCCCACGTGTTACTAACCCATACAAATTATGCTAAGCATTAAAGTTCAAGACCCGAATAATGACTGTATTAAAACCGTACCTACTATAAATAAATGCAAGTCGTACACTAAAGTTTCAATGAATACTTAGACAACGCGTAGTTGGGGGTAGACATATTAATGAGGTAATATCGGGCACCCTTCGGAAATGGAACTCTAAAAAGGACTAATCATTTATCATTGTATTTTTTTGTTGTACAGGAGACCTAAACTCTTTGTACCTCAGCCGAGGTATACCGAAGTGATTTACTCCGGACGGGTACCAGTCAACAGCGCTCTACGGTTCGTTAGTAAATATAAAACTCAACACCGGCCAATTCAAGCTGAGCCAGTAGACGACTACTTCACGCCAGCACAAGTGCTTAGCTCCCAGAGCCTACCTGGATTTGGTCTACGGTACTTCCTCCCCACTTACCAAAACGCTCAAGAAACTAAACCATCGAGGCAAGAAGACGCCATTCAGAACTCGATTGAAGGCAACAACTTAAATGAACGACGAGACTTTGGCGATTTGGAATGGCAAATAGAGAAAGCTGTAACGAGTAGGAACACTAGGAATGCTAAGGAGGTGAGGGTTGTTTAAAAATGCTTACAGCTAGTATTAATTAGTGCTTTAAACGAGTACGTCTGCAATTAATTGAATTTTCTTGTTATTACCGCACAATATCTGGATGAATAGAGGGTATGTGGAGAGGCCTTTGCACAGCAGCAGCCTTTGACATAGGTGCCTCATAATAATTTTACTGTAACTGAAATTGGAAATCTTCATTAAAATACACTCGTCAAATATATTTTATCCCTGGACAGTTTTGAATATTTCGATAGGCATATTATTATTGAGTCAAAACATCAAATTTGTCTAGGGATAATGAATCCCAAGACTTTATTGATGTGCTTAATTTAATTTGACTTTAGTATGAATATATGTACACATGTACGGTTTAAAATTTTGAACGCAAAAGTGCGAAGAAAGAGAGCGTCTCATAGTTAGTTTATTTTTATTTCCACAGAACAAAATGCTATCAAGATATTCGTTCAAACATTGACATTTTCTTTTCAGGGCGTCGTCGTGGTCCCCTATGTCTACCAGTTTCCAGCGTACGTCGCTCGACATTAATGTTTATTTTAATACGCAGCCTTTTGCGCCTAACATCATTAACTACCCCCAGATTCTATGCGAATTATTATGACATCAGTTAAAGGTGTTAAGCACAATTTTGTCATATTAGCAGTAAGTTTTAACAGTATCATCGCAGTTCGGATTTAATTAAAAGAACAAATCGATAAATAATGTAAACTATGCGGTAAAGACTGTTTTATTTAAGATAGAAACCTGCAATGTTATAAGAGCAATTTTTACTAACATCGAACTCTGTCTGTGGTACAAGTGGCGAAGGCAAGCAACTACCCTCATTTTCTTTACTAAATTATTGATTACAGAAATGCATTGCATACAATCAAAACCATAATTACTTACAACAATCCAGCATTTTCTGTTATGTGTGATTATCATATAAATTTTCTAATAGGGAATATTACTGCAATTTTCTGCCGTCAGAGTGCAGCGCTAGCACAAATCCGTAAACAGTTTTTTGAGTATCTTAAATGCCTGCTTTGCCCGCCTGTTCCATCTATCCCTACCGCTATATCCCCCCTAATAGAGATACGTGGAATATTTCTCCTTTCTTCCCTACCGTTAGGGATAGATAGAAATAATATGTCCACTTATCCCTCCCAGCCCCCACCGGTAGGGATAGATGGAATTCCTTCCACCTGTTTCTACTAGCTGACCGTCTGGTAGGGACTTGTGGATTTTTTTCCAACCATCCATACTAGCTGACCGTGTGGTAGGGACTTGTGGATTTTTTCCCAACCATCCATACGTTGGTAGGGACTTGTGGATTTTTTTCCAACCATCCATACTAGCTGACCGTGTGGTAGGGACTTGTGGATTTTTTCCCAACCATCCATACTAGCTGGCAGTATGGTAGGGACTTGTGGATTTTTTTCCAACCATCCATACTAGCTGACCGTGTGGTAGGGACTTGTGGATTTTTTTCCAACTATCCATAATAGCTTTGTTTCGAAGATAAGAAGTGAGAGGAGTATTTAATGAGAAATTATATGATGATTGAGATATATACACCGTGACTGTTTAAACCCGACCGATTTTAACCATAGCTTCCTAAGCTTAAATGGAGTTTACTAGTGTGTGTACGTACATACTTACATAAACATCTTATCCATCCTATAGATGATGAAAAAAGATAGATGAAAAAAAATCCACAAGTCCTTACCACGCGATCAGCTACTATGGATGGTTGGAAAAAAATCTACAAGTCCTTACAACGCGATCAGCGTCTGTGGATGGTTGGAAAAAAATCCACACGGTCACCTAGTATGGATGGTTGGAAAAAAATCCACAAGTCCTATCGCAGTGGATTTTAGTAGAAATATATGGAATAATATCCCTACCGGTGGGGAAGAAAGGAAAAATATTCCACATATCTCTATCAGGGGGGATATAGCGGTAGGGATAGATGGAACAGGCGGCTTTGCCTAATATGTCCTATTGGAGTCTTATTTGATATTTAAATCTAAATATACTGCTGAAGAGTAAATGATTACTAAATCTTCCATGCGTGTTTTCAGAACAGGACGCCCACTTATCTTATTATGTTCTACTATATAGAACATTAATTTTCTTAATTGTTGCTCAGTGGACTTGCATGCTTCGTAAAGCATCAAGCGCATTATGTGAATGTAAAAAGTGTTCTTACAATCGGCAATCTGTACCGCATAGTCAATAGTTTAATACTGTGATGTCATTAGATAGTAGTGTAGTGTTAACGAAAAGTGCCAGAAGATAAAGTATTTTATATGCTACTCCATAACGGATGTTGCCAATAAATGACAATTCTGAAATAAACAGTTGACAGAATTGGCGAGAAATTTTAAAAATTGTTTTTTAATCGTTATTCCGAAACGTGAAGGATCTAGACTTACCAACACAGTTAATCACAGGCTAGTGTTTTGTAGCAGTTTTTGTTCAGATTTGTGTTCTTGTTTTATTATTTTCGCACGAAAAATGCGGAATAGAACTCCGGTAAAGTTAATTCAAAATAAAACCGCACCCCTCGATCAAGAGTACACATATTATATCCCTGCTTTAGTTGGATAGTGGGATAGTGTCATAAATAAAATAAAATATTTTTTTTTTCAGCAGAGCTCTTAAAAGAAGGCACTTTAAAAGTGTTTTTTAACGGCTTTCCTGGAAAAATGTTTTTTTTTTTTTAGTTGTGACACTATCCAACTAAGACAGTGGTCAACGGATGTTTCAGTAATTAGGGTGAGAAACGGTTTCTATATTTATTGAGTTGAGTAGAATTAATCCTTATCACGTCACCAAAATCAGCCTGTATAATTTAATGGCAGACATTCATTATGATCATGATTCAACGTTTAATGTTAAGTTCCAGTATTCAAAATGGTCAGTTCTGAAAAGTACTAAACTAAGGTAGGTAATTTAACACAATCAATTTGTTCTACTATATTATTTATGTTTTTTTTTGATCGGGTAAATATGTTGCTTGAAAAACGTTTCCCCTATAAGGAAAATATCCAAAAACAGGTAAATCACGGACTGTTTTACTGTCGCAAAAAAACAAAATAGACAATGATCATTGAAATAATAGTTTACGGTTTCTTTTTCATACTCGTAATCTAAATAAAAAAATGTCTTAAAAATTCATTTTTCTGCAAAATCTCTGTCAATGTCTGCGCGAGAGGGTCGGTTGCTCTAGAATATTTTATCTTGAAATAGCCTGGTCTTGAGTATTTTTATTTACGGATTGAGATTAAGTTAATGTAACAACGTTCATTTACGATATTACCATTCGATGAGATGTTTATATAATTAAGTGCCTAATTATTAAAATACTTGCCGCTATGTAAATATAAATGGTTGACTAGATAAACCTTTGTATTGGATCAACAGAGTATAGTTTATAGTTCCCAATAAATGAACTAAATTATTAAGCTAATGAATTTAAAAACAGCGCAAATTATACGACTTTTTCACCATTATGAGTTTTATGTTAATGTTGTATGATTAAATTTTTTATGAATTTTGCCAATTATGTAGGACTGTATATTTGTTTTCTTTTTCTAGGTAGTGCATCGTGTACTCAAATATTCATTAAATTCATTAACATGGGATGATCTTGGAATTTCTCAAATCAAATCGTAGTTTCGTGGATGGTAAAAATATATATTTTTGAACTCCAAACTTTTCGTCTAAAATATTTATTGTTGAAATAAATTAGAAATTTAATTCAACGACTTTGTGAAATAGTGAAAAATGAGCAGCCTGTGTGGCAAATTAGTCCCCTTTCATTTATTATACTCAATAATAACCGGATGACATAATTGTCTCGATTCCGTTATAAAAGACTGTTGGTTGGTATTCATTCATAACTTTCATTATTCAAAAAATCTTTTGTAAAAAAACAGCTAACGATGATCATTGCGAACTTCCTGAAGATGAATCATTATCATTATATTTATAAACGTTGCAATTGTATTTTTTGTAGAGATTTTTGTCACGGTGCGCTATTGTGATTTCATCGACTCAACGGTTGCTTTTATTGTTTTGGTAATGTTTTATATTACAGCTGTAATTATAGTGCTTGTAAATATGTAAAATAAATAAAACTACAAATAAATTGTTTTTAATTTTTCTTACCAAGCTTGGCGAAAATATACCATTGATGTATTAAAAATTTAAACTCGATTAGGAACTGAGAAAGTTATTTGAAGTCACACATTTTTAATCCTTCGAATTTTTTCAATGAACAAGAAGGACGATTTTTTTTTTCATCTTAGCTTTTGTTGAACAATAATAAAAAGAAAAAGAAAAGTAGAACTGATTACCTAAGTACAACTTTGCAACCAATTGGGAGCATATAAATCGTTACGCAAAAGACTAAACTTAGTTGCTATTGGCGTATTTGTGAGCAATTTAGATTTTTGGGTGGTTATTCGGATTCCCGGTGGTAAAGCTGGTAGGATACAACTGGCGCGTAAAGCCACAGGAGTTCCAGGTTCAAACGCCATCCGAAGATCCAAAAATCATTTACATTTCAAATCAATCATTAATTTCGTGAAGTAACCGTATTTGTGACAAAAATAAATATTATTGTGAAAAAAGTATTCAGTTTTCATTAAAATCAGAATATAGATTCACCAGTGTAACACAACTGCTATTCATTTCTGCATACATCATGCAAGATGTTTCAAAATAAACTAGGAGTAGGTGAGTAGTACAGCTTCAGGTTGAGTTAGCTTGATTGAGCACGCCTGTGGATGTTTACCAGGATTTTTTATTGATTTCCTTTCATCAATCTTTGAAATGTTTCACAGCAAAGACGTGACTAAAATAAGAATCGAAAATTCCGATGAAAACTTTTTATATGGGTTGGCGCATACATGCAACTTGTATGTATACAAAAATTGTATGATGCGCTAGGCCTAAGAGTGTTCAATCAACCCAAGTACGTGCAAAAATATTCGAATTAAATTTTTAAACATCTTTTATTCGTTTATATGAGTAAAAACAGCACGTATTCGCAACATGGGGATAACAGGTAACAACAGAACGTAAGTTAGCGGTAATGTGTGGCACGAGTCGGACATAATCATTGCGATCTTAACGACTCGCTGCGTGCGCGCTGCTGCGAGACACAAGCGACTAGCGTATTGATTAACAACAGTGAAAGTGTATATCGAGTGAAAACCTATCAAAGTCGACATAAAGTAATACAGGACAATACAGGAGTTTTCCTTTTTGTTATGTGACTTTAGGGTAGTCTATCACACACAGTTGAGGTATCAAGGGAAAGTAGAAATAAACAAACAAGCGATTTTCACGCTTCAAATATTAGGATGAATTAAAATTCTTACTACGTACAATCTTTTACATGACTTCACATTTTTATACTACTTAAATGTTTGTTGACTTCTACTTTGATATCTATCTATACAGTACAGCCAATAACATTGATTGTATGAACGAGAGTATTATCCTTGGAAAAAGGTTCAATCTGGTTTTAAGTATTGTTGTGTCCTTTGCAAGGCGCTAATGGACAATTAAATAGATAGGTACCAAGTCAGACAGTGCATTTAGTCTTAAACGATTCAACAATTCATTTTAGCTATCGTGGTACTGGTGCATCATTGAAATATGTACTTAATATCAATACTTAATTTCTAAAACGCAGCACACTTTTCTAAAACATTTTATGTTTTGTACCCTCCAATTTCAACGAATGTTATGAAAATTACTAAGCATTATTAAATATTTTCAAGTTAATTAACCTACTCGACTCGACACAATATGACCCCAAGCTCCAAGAATGTTGCTAAACTGTAACTGAACCATGAAGTGAACTATCAACATAACTAGCTCACTAACAACGTAATTACGTAATTACTCTCATGCCTTGCACCAAACCAGAAGGCACGGTCATTAGTACGAGTATCATCGCGAGGGCTGCAACTTCTTTACTTCCTAGACTAAAGCAGTTAAAATGTATGACAATATAGATAAAAGTAAAGCCGTTTCATACAGGTAGCTGATAGATAAAATGAGATAAAAAAAAGAAGAAAGAAGAAGATCAGAACCATTCCTTTAAATAATTTTGATATGTATGACACAAAACAATCACATACATTAGAAAAACACCTGCTTAAGTTAAAAAAATATGCAAAGGATATTTTAACAGAGCAAAAATGGTTGGTTTGCTTTTGTTTGTTTACGTTTTATTTGGGAAAACTGTCAATCTAAAAATAAAAAAAAATTGATCGATGATCTTTTGAAACTACCTAATAAGACGAAATTTTTGATCGTGTTATCTACAGATTGCTTTATGTTATGTCACGTTAAAATACTTACTTTATAATAATCCTTGATAACGTCCGAGTTGAATTACATTACGGTCAATGACCATGACTATTACATGTGTCAATTTTTTTTAAACATTGTGTAATTTAACCCTTAATAAGGTAGAGGTAATTTAGCGACCACATGCATTGACTTGGAAATTCAACCTTATTGTTTTACCTATAGTATTAAGTTACAGTGTGTCGTATTCCTCAGTAATGAGGGTCGTGACCACCCTTCTGAATCACTTTCTCTCGCACGAACTTTTTCCATCTATTTCTGTCTCTGGCGATTGAAAATACTACTAGCTTTAAAAATATCCTGTCAGGTATGTATTCGATAGCTGCTTTTGATTCTGTGGTAGTATGCTCCAGTAAATGGGGCCTTATTAAGGGGTAATACGCACTCTAAAACATAGTTCAGGAGACTCCCATTTACGTAAGCGCGTCCAAGCAACATTGAATCAGGAACAGCTTAATACCAGAGTTATTAAACCCATTTTACCTCGTAATTAGGTATTAAGTATAAGAAGTAATTGCAACTCGCTGCAAATGTTTCTTGCCTCTAAATATCAAACAAGTAACCGAAACAATGATTAAGCCTACAAAGTGCAGTTAGTGCAATCTAGAACAAGTTGCGAACTAAAGTTCTGTTCTACCTCTCAGAAAATAAAGTTTGGAAATGACAGTTCCTATGAATCGCTGCAGCGACCATTTCCTAATTACATTTTCTTTGAAGAAACTCCATTTCAATGGTAAGGTATTCCGTGAATTCTGCCGCATGTGTGGAACGTTTAAAAGGTACTTGAGTATAGAAATAAATTTAAGAACTACTAGAATTAGAGCGAGCATCATGCTATTTAAAAAATAATAATCATCATCATCATTTCAATTTATATAATATCCCACTTCTGGGCACAGAGATCTCCTCTCAAACTAAAAGGGATTGAATCGTAGGCCACACGCGGGCCTTTCACAGATACACTTTTACATATACTAGAACAGTCACCTGCATTAATATCTGCCAAAATATTTGACACGTCCTACCGGTCCTAGAAATAGAGTTAAATCAGATTTTATGCACGGTTTGTTTTGTCAAATATTGATATTGGTGACTGTATTAGGATTCGTATAATAGGGTAATGAAAGTATCATATCAAATTAAATTGAAACCAATTTTAATGATATAAATGGAGCCGTCATAGAACCTTACACCAGATTCTTTGGATCATACCTTAGGTTTCATGTATGGTTCCTACAATTTAAGATTTATTTGTGGCGTTCCTAGAATTTTCCGCAAGAGTTGATTGATCTAGCTTTATGAAGTTTATTACGGATCATTAGAAGCTGTAGGTACAATAATTATTTTCTTAATTGCCCTACATTTTCTAAATCAAAATTGGGACTGTATCTTTCTAAGGATTGATATGTGGGACATGGACACGGTGGCTAGTCACATGTAATTCATCATCATCATCATCATTATCCCAGCGCATACATATACATCCCACTGCTGGGCACAGAATGAGAGGGCTTGGACCGTAGTTCCCACGCGGGCCCAGTGCGAAATGGGCACTTCAGACATACCATCGAATTGCTTCACAGGTCTGTGCAGGTTTCCTCACGCTGTTTTCCTTCACCGCAAAGCCCAAAGTATATTTCAAAAATTTAATTTCGCATATGGATTTCGAAAAACTCAGAGGAGCGAACCCGGTCTTGAAGCCACGTGTCCTCTGCTTAAGAGCCGATAAATCAAACCACCACGGCATTTAAAATTAAATTATTATTACAATTGACTATGAAACTCGTTCCCGTCAAATTTTTTAACGTAACATTGCGTGAAATAGAGAAGAAAATATAATACCTATGCAAGAACTGAAATGTACGGCATGATGAAAATGGTGGTGAAGAAACTATAACATTTCGCCCTTGTTAAGTAAACACGGCACAGTCTTGAATGTTTAAGACTTAATTAAGCTCAGGTAATTGCTTGCTGATTGCGTATTCACCAAACGTAGGCAGTCATATTTGATTGGAATTCGATAAACGGTTGATACATATTGATGACAATCGCATACTAAGTTTTCTGTCCGCAAGACCGTATAATACTAGTACCGTCAATGTTCTGACGACTGCAAACCATATTATTTCCACGAATTATCTACTATGAGTCCAATGCAACGGCAGTTATTTAGTTTATCACAGGAAAAGCACGGTGATTTTCGCACGCGTGACTTTAGGTCCTGATGACTGATGAGTTATTAAAAAGTGCTTGCGGCTAGCATTTGTGTACCATCACATATTCGCTGTCCATTTATATTAAATTAAATCTGCTTACTTTACTAACTCAAATCTGAGTACTTGAGGTGCTTTACCGCATGTAGCAATTTAGCAAAGCATTATGAACTGCGGGTGCAGACAAAGGAGAAATTTTAGTATAAACCTGTTTTATTTTATTATATAAGTTACCAACAGCCCGTGAAATAGCAAAGAAAATAGTTATATGCACGACCTTAAATGTACGGTCTGATGAAAATGGTTAAATTTGCAAAAACTTAGCCAAGTTCGAATTCAAGGCACACACGGGAAGCTCCGTACTACGTAAAGAAAAAATCACGTTTCTTGTACACGTTGCTTGTAGGACACTCCTTTTATTTTTTTAATTTAAGTATTTAGTTTTTAACAAGTTTTGTTATTGTAGTCGACATAGTAGGTGAATTACTGTCATAACTTCAAGTTGCCTCTTACGATTAAAAAGCACTTCCCTTAAACTGACACACGTGGAAGCTTAAGATTCGATAGGGCCCCTTTGAACAACCTTTGGGTGTGAAATCCTAAAAATAGGCTTTAAATATTAATACTACGAGTAATGGTTTGTCAAGCATGGTTGCTCAGCCACAATGTAAAGTGGCAACAACGAAGTTTCATGAAAACAGTTGAAAACCGGTTCCCTTGGACAATTAAAATATAATTATCAGTAATCCTGCAACTAATCATCCTTAATAACATCGCTGCATTGTTATAACGCGTGTATTCAAGAGGTGTGTTCCCACGATATATATCTTGTTTGTTGCAGAATAAACAGATGAGTAACATGTTAATTTATGTTGTTTCTGATAAATTAAATCTTATAATTTAAAAAAATATGGCAAAAAAATTAATCAATACCAAAAGCCACGAAATATTTTTCTAACAGTTTGAAGTCGTTGCCTCGGGGGTGAACGACCTCGCTTGGAAAAACCTACCTTTGGAAAAACGCGTAATTTCGAGTTAAAGCCCAAACTTAGCTCGGTTGCCCAGCCCAACACATTTGTAGTAAGTACTATAACAAACAGTGGTAAGGAAAAAAATAACTTTATTTTTGTCACAGAAGTCACCTTCAGTTTGAATTTAAATCATAAATCTCTCATATCTCTTTTATGTATCGTTACTCATAACAATGCGACTTAATTTAAATCTAGATGCGCAGGCACAGTTCAGGCAATCGACTTTGAGCTCACGCTCTACTTTCACCTACTACTTTGAGTCTAAACTTTTTTCACATCTCGGCATCAACGTCTCAGCAGAAACTAGTTCATGGTGTCATTTTGTCTCACTATCTTTTTATAAAATGTATGAAAATATCACAATTATTCTCATTGCTGGTTAGTTTCAAATACAGATGTCTCAAAGAATGTAGCAACGTTTACTTTTGCACAAACAGTTCAGATTCACTAATATCTAAAATGTAGGTATAAATTTAACATAAAATAAGATAAACGTAATACTTTCGCTCTGTCCCATATCCAGGCAACTAGCTCACAAGCCGGCTCTGCGGCTGATCAAGCCCAACTCCTCAAGCACCGCAAGTACTCCTCTTTATTAAAAGATTACGAGTTTGCGGCGCTTGCTGTTGAGACTTTAGGGCCTTGGTCAGCCGATATGAAGTGTTTGATAAAGGTCCTTTCTTCCCGGTTGGTCGACACCTCGGGGACCCAAGAGCTAGACCGTATTTATCCCAGAGGATGGCGCTTGCGGTTCAAAGGGGTAATGCGGCCAGCATCATGGGAACCCTGCCACAGGCAGATCTTTTGGACGGGTGTCCTTTTTATAATTTTTATTTTTATAGTAATATATCCGTACTAATATTATAAATGCGAAAGTGTGTGTGTTTGTGTGTATGTTTGTCCGTCTTTCACCCCGTAACGGAGCGACGGATCGACGTGATTTTTGGCATATAGATAGTTTATGAGCCCGAGAGTGACATAGGCTACTTTTTATCCCGGAAAAATGCACAGTTCCCGAGGGAACGGCGCGCGATAACCGAATACCACGCGGGCGGAGCCGCGGGCAAAAGCTAGTAAATAGATATATTTAGTTAAGGTTTCTTAGGTAAGTTTTCTTTGTCTTCGTTTTAATTATTAATTTCATGTTACTATTTACTGAATAAACGCTCAAAAATATTATTAATGGTAACAACTCCACGTAAATGCATTATTACATAAACATAAATAAAGTTTTATTATGAAGTTATACCTAAGTTGCGTTAATAACACGTAATTAAATAAAGAAACACTAACTGATGTCACTGAATTACGCCACTACCTACTACATAGCATAAATCAATCGTGTCAATTATTCCTTACCTTCTTTTATCTTAGGTCATCGTCTTGACCTGCCACACGGTGTAGGAAGATGATGCAGATGAGAAAAAGAGGGTGAAGTAACCGCGAGCGCCCGGACGTAAGTCAATACGGCCCCTGATGATACGATACTTACCGTTAGTCACCGCTTGCCAATGACGTGTGACGTTTGACTAAATTCACTCTCGCCCATTCACTTTCGTTGAAAGTGCAAGTGACCATGAACGCTCACTGTGACGCGCCATGACGATTGTGACGTGGACTTTCTTGTCGCGTCACATTAGTATTGTGAGTAATATTTTGATAGAATCATGACTGTGTAAGTATTTACACATGACTTGTTATAGGACTATCACCCTTCTCAGTATTGTTGATGAACTTCAGATTTACCTACATACTGTAACATTTTAGGTTTAAAATGAACTATTATTTATATATGTAATCACAGTCTCAGTAAGGATCCTACAAGTAATATTACATAATTGTTTACACTTGACGTGTATTTGTTGTTCTTATACTTATAAGTTTGTAAAAAACATTTTTTTTTTAGTAATGACATTATTACCCATTTATTTAATTATCGATATTTAGTGCAAAGCGTGCGTCAGCTTTTTGCCTGGCGTAGTAATTTTAAATAACTGGTAATGAATTTGGAGGTAAAAGAATTACACTCCTTTCATTGAGCAGTCGTGTAAAATGACTAATCGATACGTCATAAAGTGACGTTGACCAGATTCACTTTCGCACATTCACTTTTATCGAAAGTGCGAGTGACCGTGACCTCAATGTGACGCGAATGACGATTCTGACGTAGCACTTTCTTGCCGCGTCATTTTTTCGGCGATAGTGACAGTGTTCTTAAAAGTTGACCCACTGTAATACTTTTCGATTTGATGGCAGTAGAACGATTTCAAATTGTATAGTTATGTAGGTAATATTTTTTAGGCTTGGTGTTTAATCTTAATGTTTGTTGTAAACTAGAGTCTAAAGGAGTAATTGTTGTAGGTTTGCTAGCCTTAAAAAAATCAAAAATTTAAGAGCCGATGATTTATCTATAACTACTATTAATTATATTATTAGCAACAAATAGCACGTAAGTGCGATAGCTAATACAATGATATTTCAATCACAGTGCAACTGTAAGAATTTTCCGTGAATATGTATGTAAAGTTAGTTAGTATTAAGTTTAATATAAGTAGAACACTTTCTGGATAGTAAAGATTATTAATTTGTTTTAGCGATTCAATATGGATGAAACGGCGTAATTTTACCTACTTTAATATTGTTCAGATGCTGTATTCGGGAACGGCACATGACAGCGTTCGAGAAATAAGACTGAGCCCTACGAACAAATTATTTATTCGTAGATTGAGCCTTAGTCATTAAAAACAACCGTGGTGGCCTAGTGGCTTGACCTATCGCCTCTCAAGCAGAGGGTCGTGGGTTCAAACCCCGGCTCGCACCTCTGAGTTTTTCGAAATTCATGTGCGGAATTACATTTGAAATTTACCACGAGCTATGCGGTGAAGGAAAACATCGTGAGGAAACCTGCACAAACCTGCGAAGCAATTCAATGGTGCGTGTGAAGTTCCCAATCCGCACTGGGCCCGCGTGGAAACTATGGCCCAAGCCCTATTGTTCTGAGAGGAGGCCTGTGCCCAGCCGTGGGACGTATATAGGCTGGGATGATGATTAGAAACAATTGATATTCGGCGCCGCAAAAAGTCAGTTTCGTGTGAAACGAGCGACGAAAAAGAGACGTGCTGTTAGTTTGATATTCAGCGCACCACGTCATTGTGGTGTGGAAAAAATCAGAGAAATTGTGATAGCAAAATGTTTTCACATAATAACATTTACAGAGCTACTTACCTAAAATGGGAATATCAAAAAGATCACAGTTAAAGTTTTGGATAAGGAAAACTTAAACCATGAATCCTCATTTTTGGGGCCTGACATTCTTCCTTTTTTTAATAAGATAGGCGGAAAACGAGCAGACGGTCACCTGATGGAAAGCAATCACCGCCACCTATGGACATCCATAACATAAGTTGAGTTACGAATGCGGTTCCGGCCCTTTGAGAAAGGAGTAGGCACATTTTTTGAAGATTCCCTATGTTTTTTTCTATTCGGTCAAAAAAGGAGTCTTCTAAAGTCAGTTTAGCTGTAACTTTTTGACGCAGATACCTACTTTCTCGTAACTTTGAAAGAAATTTTTCTTGAAGCTATAACTTGCTGTGTTTGGACTGTACCACGTGTGGCAGGCTCGTAATTATGACACATTAGGGCCCACGTAATTACGTGATCATCACAAAACCAGTTTGTTTAAGGGTAATCTCTCAACTTAGGCATGAACTTATTTTATTAACCCCCGACGCAAAAAGAGGGGTGTTATAAGTTTCACCGCTATGTGTGTCTGTGTGTCTTTCTGTGGCACCGTAGCTCGTAAACTGCTCGACCGATTTGAATGCGGTTTTTTTTATTTCAAAGTAGGTTTTCTAGCGATGGTTCTTAGACATGTTTTATCGAAATCGGTTTAGCCATTTTTGAGCTATTGAACTTTGAAGTGAAAATATATATTCGTGCAAAATTACAGCTTGCCAGCATTGATAGTCCCTGAGCAAAGCCGCGGACGGACAGACAGACAGACATGGTGAAACTATAAGAGTTTAGTTTTTGCCATTTTGGCTACGGAACCCTAAAAACCTTCTGGGTTCAGATTTATAGTCGACTAGCTCTTGAACGCGACTTCGTCTGCCCATAATTCGTTTACCGCTAGCCCGCGGGAACTAGGTAAGTACGCAATTTTCCGAGATAAAACTATCCTACTTATATACTTTCTAAGGTCTCAAATTATCCCATATCAAATGTTACCTATGTCGGCTCAGTAGAATTAGCTTCGCATTTGTCTAAGATGACATATCTTATTACCTACCTATTTAAGACCTATAATAAGACTAAGATGATATAATAAGTGACTTTAGTTTATCTAGGATAAACTATCTAAGATAACCCTACACAGCGTACATTTTGCTTAGAAGGCTTCGTGTTCACCAATAATGTGCGAGGATGTGTTGCGAGTGTATTTTTCATGAGCCAATAGAAACTCTTCATTTACCCATCCTCGCACAGCACATCTCTGATGGAAACAGCTGAGCGGAGTGAGTGAGTTTTTTTTTTACATTTCTGGTGGAAATGGAACCTAACACTGGTAATTTATAGATACCTAGAAATTTGTAGGGAACCCTCGGTGCGCGAGTCCAGCTGGCACATGGTCAGTTTTAAGTTTTATTTGTAAACAAAGATTAAATTACGGTAAATAATGTAATCATTTTCATCTGAAATATTTTGCGGTACGTCATCTTAACACGAAGCTGTCACTAACATTGTATACAATAGAAACAAGCACAAGGTCCATCGCTCGTGGCGAGCCATTGCATACGTTGCATAATTAGCCAACGACACATAAAAGGACTTTGATGGGCTGCAACAACGATAAGAAATTGGAGGTCACCATATGTTCTCAAAATACTGGCGCTTCCAAAAGGCGTGTACGATACCTACGCGTTTCAAATATACTTTGAATCTTTTTCCAAAACTAGTAGGTATTAAGATATATTGAAATTTTATCATTTGTATCCTCCTATTACTAACGTGCACATGTTTTTAGTATTTTCATGGGTTTCTAGTTGATAATGATAACAATTCACCTGTATTTTTTTTTAATTTTTTTTTTGTTTATTGGCTTTAATAGTTATAAAAATTCTAATATAATTTATGTATTAAAAATTATTTTTATGCCAAGTTTTTTGGGGCGCATTCTTCAGAAAAAGATGGTCTTTCCAAAAGCGCTTGTATTATAAAAAAGTGACATGTAAAAGAGCCTTTTGCGGCTTCATTTCAGAAGAAATGTTTAGATTTTTAATGGGTTCCGTGGTGTAGATATTACAAAGAAATTTATCAGGCCTTGTTATAAAATATTTTCAAAAACCTGTAGACTTGTTACTTTACTGCTCTGTTGGAAGCTTAAACCGACAAAGCCCCTATTAAATTTAACATATAAGTTCATCTTTCGATACTCATATTAACCTTATAACTTAAATAAATTGAATGTCAATAAACGATTGCCATAAATTGTTGCCGGTTAAAGGACATCAACAATTGCGATATTGTTGCGTTGGACGTTGGAATTTGGTTGTTTAACCCGGCGCTAAAAGAGTCGCGTTAAACCTGTGTATCTGTGTGTATTTATAAAGTATCATAATTAACCTAGTGCCATCCACGAAGACGCTTGATTTTGACAAAATTAGAAATTAATGACATTGTAATAAGAACTACGGCACGCGTCATTGTGAATTACTCTACCTATAGTTCCTAAATTAATGAATCGATTTTTATGTGTTTTTTTAGTAATAGGTACTATCACAGTTTAACAATATTATACGTTTATTAGTTTTATCTCGTGGCCTCAAATTCGTGATAGATTAAAAATTAGCTTGCTTTCTACACCGTCTTGGAAAATTTGGGAAATCCTTTGTTCCTGTGACTGCAAAATTTCAAGTCACTAGAATTAATTAATAATTAATTAATTAATAATTTAGGCTGTGCGTCACTTTTCAGATAATCAGTTATGATAGGTACTTTTTTATCAGTTAATCAGTTACGATACTTTTTTAATGTATTTATATCTAGGTATGTATATTTATGAGGTCAGTGACTCGACGTGTGTAGAAAAAATTGTTATCATTGATCGCTGTTAATGACATAATAAAATAAATTAATATTTTCACTGAAAAATGTTCCGAACAGTTTCATTCGATTACGACTATACTCCGGTCGCGAAGCAAAAAGATGCATTTTAAGTATACAAAAAAATAGTTATTTGTGCAACAAGAGAGCAAAGTCGTTTTTTGGTGCGAGTGTTGATTTTGAATCCCGAGTAAGCGAAGGATTCTACAATTGAATCACGAGCGACAGCGAGTGATTCTAGGTTAGAATCATGAGATCAGCAAGGGATTCAAACACACGAGATGCAAAAAAACTTTGGTCTCGTGTGACACATACAACTTTTCACCTGAGCAGCGAGAACATTTAAATTAAAGGTTAAAATAAAACCACATAAGTACCTATATAGAGAAGACAAAAAATAACAAAAACTTTAAAATATAATCCGATTGTTAAGAAATAAATATAATACCTACTTATTTAATGATATTTAAAACTTTTTCTCGAAAATGATTCATACAGTCGCCATTACATCTTTAAAAAGTCACTTAAGAATGCCAGACAACGATCAAAAGTCTCCGGTAAGTAGACAGGTTTTGAATATGGAACGAAAAAGTATCCAGTATAAAAATAAACCTTTAAATATGATTTTATTACGATTTCTATTGTTTGAAACATGAATATAAATATATTACTTTCAAATTCATTCAATTTGACAAATATTTGATCCAACTTTAAGAGTAAGGCAGTATACGGAACGAATTTATTAAAAAAAAAACAAGAGCAGCGGCTTTCGCACACCGAGGTTGCATACTTTATTATAAGAGTGGGAAAATTGAAAAATTTCGGAAATATTTCGCCGTCATATAATGCACTATGTTTTTTAATTTAACCTCGTGTTTTTGTTCTTCAATTTGTCCTTATTATAATTAATTCATTATTGACATATTTTTAATGCTAAAGGTCAACACAGTATTTTTTTATTAGGTTGGTATAATGCTTCTTGCTTAATTAAAAAGTAAAAAAAAAACCAAGAAAAAAGTAAAATTGAGCGGGATATTCGTTCATTTACGCTCGTTTTGTTTGCTAATTTATCTTTGTAATTTTGCGGTTATATGTGTATCCGAACGTTTGTTTGTTTCTTTTTAAGCCTACAGAATTTGAAAATCGAACTTAGTATCGATTTGATCCTATCTCTCGCTTTTTTCATATTGAAGTGAAAGTGACACATCAAAGTCAGGTTCAAATATTTGGCATTCAGTGAGTGGACCCAGCACTGTCCTCAGCATTTAAAAAAAATAATTAAAAAGCTACTTTGTCTCACGGAGTGAGCAAAATGCGATTTTGCTCACTGATTCTTCATAGCAAAACCTGCTTGTTTGAGCTGCTGAGGTGAAAAAGGTTTTTTTTCCATTTTTAATCTGCATAACACCATCCCGAGAAAAAGGTCATACTGATGTAACATGAGCTAAGCTCCTTTCCCTTGTTACAATTGGAGTTGAGTATCTTAGAGATGACAAATGTTATTTCGACTAAGCATAGCTAATTACCATCTCAACAGACAATACATACCTTTGATGAAATAACCACACTGAAACTAGTTCATCCGTTTGGGAGCTATGATACTGGTGACCGACACACAGAAACGCCATGCTTTTCACATAGGGGGATAAAAATAAGTTGACCAGTATTACGGGATCACGAATGTAGATTCAGACGATTTCGAAACGCTTCGCTACCGTTTAAGATCGCGACCGATCGGAGTGTATTAAAATATTCGTAATTACCAAGACAAGCGTTGAATGTGGAATATTACAGTTCAACCTCGAGATAAACTGGCCACAGCGATTTATGAGACAATTAAGTCGCGATGCGCATCGGCAGAGGTGAACCAGTTAAGCCTGTGGCATACTGATACGATGCAATATAAGAATGTAGACCATGCTATGAAAATATAAACGTAACATATTGTTTACACTATGGATACTCTGTTTGTCCGAAATAAAGAATTTGAATTTGAATTTCACACGCGTTGTTTTCGGGGCTAAGTCGCCTTATGGGCCAAAGAGGTCTTCGCTTCTGTTTACTTGTTTGTTTGTTTTTTTGTTTATACTAGGTTCATATTTACTCTTTAATGTACAAAAAATAAATACAAAAAATGCTACAATACTGTACGCAAAAAAGTGCTTTAGTACGAAGGCGGACTTTCCTTCCCTTGTTGTTGTTGGTAATTTGTTAGACTTGATTTTGTTTTTTAAATTTTATTTAAGATGCTTTATAGGAGATGGGGGCGTGGAGTCGGGAAAAATCCGTTATGGACGAATAGCAAGGGAAGACCCAGATAGTGCCGGACTCTCGCCGGTTAAAAAACCCGGCTGCACGTCTGCAACTCTCTTTACAAACGCATAAGCATATGTCATCAATTTTCATTGAAGACCACAACCACTTTGCCAAAAACGTAGTGACTTAGATTAGAAGTATAAGAATTGCTATACCTAAAGATACGAGGTGCCTCAAATCATAATTTAATAATATCATAAAAATAAAGAATTCTGCTTTTTATACGTTTCTGGTTTTAATACTCTCACTAGTTTTTTGCGACTTTAAACCCACTGATAATGTGGTGTTTTAAAAATACACGCAACATAGTAAACTAGTTTTACAACATAAAAAATAAGATTAGTAGAAAATAGCTAAACTATTTTTATGTACATATAGAAGTACATACAAATAATTTACAGGCCTTAAATCCACGAGTTATCTCACTAAACACATCTTGTCTGAAATATTACAATTACTTTATTGCTAAGTGTTTAAATTTTACACCACCGTTAAAATTACTTAATTAGAAATATTCACAGATAACTGGTGTATGAAAATTTCACATTAATCATTTTGGTCTAAATTGGTTACAGTTCTTAGAATTTATACGGTGTTACAAAAATACCCGTAAAGCGGAAAGGGGGTGAAATGGTCCCTTATAAAGAGTCTATGTAGAATATTTGAAAACCAGTATCACTGTATAACTTTCGAACAAAAAAAAATCATTGATATGTAAATCATGTTTCGGTAAAATTAAAGACTAAACTACGCAGACTGTTTATTTACACTTTATACCTAATATTTATCCATGAAACGACAAAAAGTCTTAAAATAAGTGTACACCTCTGTTAAATATATGCTAACTCCGGTAGCAACATTACAGCTTACTAGGGTTGAAATATTTTTCGCTTCAATAATTTGTAATATTCTATACGGGTTACTCAGTTACTCTGTAACGGTAGTACTATACTTATTCTATGGTAACACATTGTATAAGTAGTACTAGATATAGATTATAAACTGCCTTGTATGTATAGGTAATAATACTTTATTAAAAATGTATTCTAAAACTGAACATACATAATACGTACCAGAGGTTTTAATATACTAAGTGTGTCCCAGGAGCAAAGTAATATATATGCAAAGTAATACTAATAATAGTCTATACGGTCATTTATATAATGCAATACTCTTGCAGTAAAAAAACCACTTGTTATTAGACAACATTATTTTTAGTAATAATTATACCAAGCACGTTGATAAAATGATTACATTGAAATAGAGGCGCATAATAAACTTAATTTAATTCAGTAAATTTTATTTCAAAATTCACATACATTTATAGCCGTCACAAGTATCGTATCGTATAAGATATCTTGATATAAATTTAAATTCATATGCAGGTACGTTAAATGTCATGAGTCGGTAATCGGGCCATCGGATGTGTATTTTATATTTTTTTACTACATTTGTATTAATTTCAGAAGCGATGTTGCAAAATTCAATAATAATCAAATTGATTCTGAACTCGTCTTTTCTTCAACCTACTGCAATAGCTTTAGATCTTTACTTTTTAATTAAGTATGACCGAATTGGTGTTGTTTGAAATAAATTGAATTTTAATAGTAAGCAAGCTATTCTCGTATACGCGTTTGCTTTCAGTTTCTGCAACGATACATTGCATCAATACGTGTTGAAATAAGATTGATGTATTATTTTTAAGTGTGACATAAACTTTCATTGACAACCGGATGGGCAAGTGGTTAGAGAACCTGACTACGAAGCTTGAGGTCCCGGGTTCGATCCCCGGCCGGGGCAGATATTTGTGTGAATAACACGAATGTTTGTTCTCGGGTCTTGGATGTTTAATATGTATTTAAGTATGTTTATCCGTTGCATAGTGTCCATAGTAGGTACAAGCTTTGCTTAGTTTGGGACTAGGTCAATTGATGTCAAGTGTCCCATGATATTATATATTTATTATTTATTGATAAGGTAAAATTACTGGCACTTGAGGTATTTCATCTTAGGCCTCTAGGTTGGCAACGTATCTGCAATACCCCTGGTGATCTCTTACCATCAGGAGACCCACTTAAAAAAAGGTAATCAATCGACCGAGTGCCCGATACGCTAATGCACAATAGACGACACCCTGATGTCATCTCTAAATTGATGATGAATGACATAAGATGAAAGATGACAACTATTGGGGCAGTGACGTGCACTCGTACGTTTACTAAACTAAACGTCAAAGGCAAATGGTAACTCCGGCTTTGATACGGTATTTTAAGCAAAAAACTATCGCATTTGTAATGAAAAAATATGTTCATGCAAAATTGCACCATTTTAGACTGAATATTTACGCATCAATAATAAAATTTAAACTTTCATACATACATACATAAAAGACGCAAATTACTTATCATGAGTTTTTTTCAAACATATTCTTTATCGTGTTATCGTGGTTCTACTCGTTTTAATGTCGTATTATTTAGACGTTTGCATAGCAATGGTTGGAGAAACTGAGTACGAAGCTTGAGGTAATGGGTTCAATCCCCTGTGGCAGGTATTTTATAAACAATACGAATGCTTGTGTTCGATTCATAGATGTTTAATATGTACGTACGTATATGAGTAAAAATACTTAAGAGATTAAATACTTTAGATTCAGCCTTAAAAACGAATGCAACGAATAAATTGTAAGCTTTGATGCTATCTTAATGTGATGAAGATCTCTTCGTATGTTATTTAAGTAACACTTTGTGTCAAGGACTTGTTTACATTTAATTTCGTAATTTTTTCAATACAACAATCAGAATCCACTTGCATAAGATACAAGTAAATTGCAGTACGAAGTTGCTAATACTATTTTGCCCGGATTGTTTGTTGGTAGAAATTTACTTGCAATTTGCGAGTTATGCAGTAAAATATGCCGTTAACAAGCAAAAATTAGGAAAAAAAAATATGTAGAAATACGTTCAGTGTTTTATAGTGTAACAATATACGTAAAAATAAAAACGTTTCTTGGTAACAGTCTTAGAGGAGGTCTGGGCCTGGAATATGTACGTAACGCCAGATGTATGTACGTACACATTTGGTCAGAAAAGGGACGATGATCTAAATCGATCGAGTATATGTACATATAATAACAGGTCTAAACCTGTTGTTACTCTGAAATTGTTAACTAGATAGGTATTATAACGTCGTTTTAATACTATTGATATACGTAAGAAAAAACAATTTCACATTGCAATATTTTTACATGGTAACTTACCTGAGTAAATCATTCTAAGTAACTGACATCTCACTTATTCTATTTATTTTCTCTGGAAAGGCAAACTTTAAGTGAATTACACATCCGATTATCCGAGTTCTGTTAATCCCACACTTAAAATCGCATCGGATTCTGATTGGCCAATCAGCATGGTATAATTAAGTAAAAACCAATTAATTGAGAGTTTATTGACTAAGGAAACCATTCATATCGATCACAGTGTGACACTTATTTTCAAGATTACTGCTAATAACTAGCAGTTAATGTGTTAAGATTTTAATGTAGTCGTGAGAAAATGCGTAAACGCCTTCGCAGCATAACGGTTAACTACAGTCATATTTACCCTTAGTACTCGTAACTTGCTCGTTTTCACCTGTAATATAAAAATAAATTTAAAGGACTTATGTAAACAGATTGTTTGGTATGTTTTATTTAACACTTCTTGACAATGCTATTAAGATTTTTTTAAATGTGCTTACCAAATATTCTCATACCTTGGTCTATGTTTAAAGTGTACGGCCTCAAAGGGATGAATTCATTTTGAATCAACATTTTTGATAAAAATCGTTCATGAATAGAGATTTACCGAATATCACGTTCAGTAAAACTAAATTCTCCATACCTATGTGCTAAAATAGGAATTTGATTTTAATATGAATAAATTTATGTATTCTACATACCTAATTAAGCAACACTCAACCATTTCCCATTATACAAATTTACTAAATGAATAAATTTCTCGTCTCCGCCTAGAATTGCACTTTATTGAAATGGTGAGGAGCACTGGTAGATAATTAAGAATTGACAGATTTATTGCAGTTGAGATACTTTGAGAATTGCGTTGTGTGCAAATTGCATTTACTATTACAATTACTGACCGTATGTTTAATTATAATTAACCAATAAATTACATAGTTTATTCAAATCATGCTTTAGCCTATTACTTCACCTGTGCAAAAAATTTGAAAAGTTAAATTAAAATGACAGATGATATCATTCGATTTGGTTTAAAAGTGACAAATAAAATGTTAAGCTTATAGTTTCAGTAGTTTGGAATCTGCGTTATTTTTATGCCAGTCAGTCATTCACTTAGCTTTAGCTCAGCTTTTTTATTTTATTGTGAGAAGGAGGAAAACGAGCAAGCGCGTCATCTGATGGGAAATGACCACCATGAATACTAACAACTCATGGAGAGTCACTGGTCTGCTGCCACCTTTTAAAGGAAATATAAACCCTTTTTTTTTTTCTTCTTTAAATCAAAACTGTAATATTTCTAACACTCAATGATTTTAACGAAATACCTTACAAGATTGATTGCATAGTTGAATGCATCTTATTTTTATGACTTGCAGATTTTATCGTTGGCAATATGAAATGTTATATTAACAAAGTAATCTGTTTGGCTACGGCGTGTCAGCATCGTAATTATAAAATACATGTAAGAATTTATATTATATTTGAACTTGCTCAGTATGTTCAACCAAGTAAGTCCTTCACCATATTTGTAACAGTTCATACACCAGAATAAAAATAATAAGGCTTACTGTCACATGGATTCGGAAGTGAAAATAGCATTTGATCCATACAACTGACGTTGAACCTTAGGGTGGTTAAATACGAGTATTTTAAATATAACCAAATATGGCCATTGAGATAAGTCACGTTAAAAAAAATCATCTACAAATACAAAGCTTAAAATGAAAACAAAATAAACAAACAAAACTGAAACATGGCAGCAAACGGACTGCTTTTGCAACCCAATAAAATATTATTTGATAGTGTTACTCTGCCAGGTTATTAATTTATATTGTCTGTTACGTTTTGCAACATATATGGCCGAAGTGTACAATTTTGTAGGAAACTTGCGAATAAAAAGCACACTTGTTATGTCATATGTGTTTACTAGTTACGTGATAAATTGATGATAAAAATTTAACCAATTAAAAATCTTTATTAAAATAAAGAAAATCAACAAATGGACGAGAATAGACGGATGTAAAAAAACTATTACAAAAAGTATTTGGAAACAACAAAAAATAGTTTTAAAGTCTTTCGTGTAAAAATTATAGCAAAGTAGGTATAGTTTGAAATTTTATTCATCTCTAACTTAATTATGTCGTTCAATCGGGCACAGATCTCCTCTCCTAAATAGAGGTCAAGAATTTAAAATTCTAGCGTCATCATGCATACATATTTTGGTTGTTTATTTCTAAATCCAACCATCCTTTAAAGGTTGAAAGAAATAAAGTAACACTTGGTCAAGTACCCTCGGATTTTGTAATTAAATATTTTACCTAACAACGTCTTAAATCTGGTTGATTGTCAAGCAACAAATATATAACTTGTACTCGCAGAAATAGATTTTAAAAGTTGAATATAAAAACCAGTATACATTTTTTATTTTTTACGGGTGCCATTGAGACCTTGGTTCTTGCCCAATTTCATGATTCTAGGACAATTTGAGGAACCCTAAAGATTTCATTTACTAGGAAGTGTCAAAACTCGAAATACTAAATGATAAACAAACAGCCTGTGAACAAAGTAATCCTATAAGGGTTTCTTTTTTTTCATTTCAGATACCTACCCTAAAAAATAAGGCAAGCAACAAAAGATGCAAAGGAAGTGCCATATTTGAAATTGCAGTTTGTAAAGTAGTTGACATTTTAAATTATGAAGCAACTTGTTTTGAAGGTTGCATCATCAATTTTATGCAGTCTCGCAGGAAAGAATTTATTAATCAATTGCCTTGTATAGAGACAGGTTCACCATATTCTGATTTAAGGATTGTTTCATGTATTTTTTCAGATTAATTATCAATACTCTGTCAATTTATTTGTCGGCAATTTACAGAATTAGTTATGAAAAATAATTATTATATTTAATAACAGAATTTATTAACTTATTGTTTTTTTTTAAGTACCTACAGACGTGTTTTAGCTTAATTACGCGCTTTCTTTGTATGATAAATGCAAACTAAGTATCGAGATGACAGGATAAAGAGAAAACAAATTACCTATGCTTTATGAAGTCAACTTATGAAGAGACTCAGCTTTAGTTTAGAGTCTTCTTAGAAAGGTCCAAATGAGACAACTTTACCAGTTCGGTCAAAATCCCATCAGAAGTTTTGCGAAGAACTCTATCCAAGGTACGCCATCTAGTGACAACGACTTATATTAAAAGCTGAAATAAGCAAGTATGCTTGATTTTATGAGCTTACGTTCACCCTTTCGCTCTAGCGGACTGACCAAGCTATGCGCACGAGTCTACTAGTTTGCGAAAATGCCGTTAGATGGCGTTATGTCAAAGAGGTGTTGTTTACTACAATGGTTTTTGATAGTTTTGTTAGTTCGTTGGTCACATTACATACCACGCAAATAAATAAGTTTTTGTTGAAAAAGTTTTTACTAACTTTTAATCCGTAGCAAGTTTCATGTTAATGCCATCAACCGTTGAAGAGTTCCGTCTTGCAGAGACGATCCTGGCAGGGCCACTTGAATTTCACTACCAGTATATTGTTTCGTCCCAGGACTTGTAAAATTTGGGCTTAATCGAATACCGAGAAGTGATTTAAAATTGATTAGTATTTTTTAGCGGACAAGCTGCATACTCGTACATAGACACATACAAACCGTGCAAATAAATAAAAGCTTTGGTAAAACATTTCTATAACAGTATATTTGTTGTTATAAATAAGAATGTTAAGATTGTAAGCTATGTAGCGTACGTAAATATTATTTGACTACTTCTCATTAAATAAATGATATTATTGTTAAAATGAATATAATTTAAAACCGTGGGTGGTGGCTTATGGTTTTACCTAATCAGAGGATCGTGGGTTTAATATGGGCCTGCTTCTGAGTTTTTCAAAATTTATGTGTGAAATTGCATTTGAAATTTACCACAAGTTCTGCGGTGAAGGAAAACATTACGAGGAAATTCAATGATGTGTGAGAATGAAATGCGCGGGAACTACAGCTCAAGCTCTCTCATTCTGAGAGGAGTCTTGTGCCCAGCAGTAGGACGTATCTAGGCTGGGATGGAAGACACAATACAAGTATCAAAACTGAAAATGAGGAACTTTTTCAACGGCCTTTAATCATGTCACAAAATCTACGCTTCACTGCCTTGCGGTTTCAAACAAATCCAATTCGATCTCAATGACCGAATTCCTCGGTCAAGTTCAATACAGTTAAGACAATAACGAGTTATTTGCATACAAAAAAATATTTTTCCATTGTCCATGACTCAGTGTCAAGTTTTAATTATCATACGGTATCAAGGTCGTCTTTTATGGCTGCCGTGTGAACTTATCTACTTACGTATGCCCCACTTTCGATTTCATCGTGCTAACATATCAGGCAAATGAAATTGGAGGCATTGTGTACACATCATGTAACCTATGGGCAAGACCTCGTAGTGAACTAGAACGGAAGGCGGACTTGTCAAAATGACTTCTAATTCAACAAGTTTCTGTAAAAAATCTCATTCATACAAGCTCTTTCTTGGAAAAAGGCACTATAGGTCCTTTTTTAGGTACTTGCATCGTCATTCAAATCTCATTATGAGATATCAAAACTAAATAGAACAGGGTGAACTTAATTTTGCGACATATATGAAGTTGCAAATTAAATAAGAGCTTGTAAAAATATTTTACTACCCTTTGTTGAGGATGAAAGATTAGAAAAATCAGAGAGTTTGAAACAGAGAGGGAAGACATTAAAGGAAATGTCGAATATACTCTTGGGGTAATAAGCTAATAAATATATTCTATTAATTACATGATATTAGTTTGTAAACTCTGCCAGGGTATAATTATGATAACTTATTAATATTTCTCCTTTTTTCGAAAGTTACAAATTAGTTGTAGAATATTATGTCTGCATCTGACAGAAAACAAATAACAAAATGAGAAAGATTAACGTAAGCATAAGAGACGATAAATAATAATGGAGTTAATGAAATTCTGAAAAATTAAATTTGTGTTAGTATGTGCAGGTGGTAGGACCTTGTGCAAGGTCCGCCCGGATTGCTACCACCATCTTGCTCGCTAATCCTGCCGTGAAGCAGCAGTGCTACTACTACATATATTGTGTTATAAGCTGTTGGTTCTCCTTAAATAATATTGCCAATGCACTCTTTTGCCTTGGCAAAATAAAATACTTTACCAACTGTCAATCTTCACTACGAGTAGTTGGAGAAGTCTCATTTAAGAAGAAAATAAACTAGACAGGTAGTGGCTGTACAACTATGTGGTTACTATATTGAGAGTGAATGCTTCACCTAAAAAGCAATTAACAATATTTCACGCAATGCAATAACATTACGTAAAGATCAAATCAAAATGATAAGAAAGCACACTGAGAAATGAGTCTAAGGTGTCAACGTAAGTTGCGTAGTCAATAGTTTGTCAAATATTATGAATAACGTTTTTTGTATAGTTCCATAGAAACGACCACGGATCAGTTGTTATGGGGCTGGCTCTGTCAAACGAAGCTTGACGGTCAAATGAGTACGTGGTTATTATGTTCTTTCCTTGGCCGACTCAGTGTGAGTTTTTACGGTGGAAATGAAGAACTATAGTTTTGCAATGATTCTTTAGGTACTTTAAGGTTCTAAGTACATTTGCTGAAATCACGTGGCCAATTTTCAGCGTAATGACGCCTGCAGTGTTGTTTCAACTAGCAATATTCTCTGATATAACGTCACAAAAAACTTTGTTGTTAAGCTTTTTCTAAAAAACCTAAAAGATAGAGAATTTATTTTAAATTAAAAAGGTACAATTGAAGTTACACTAAACTATCCTAAAAATAAATTAACTATATATACAATTCCCCCAAGTCTTTTCCCTGAGGAAGTGCCCATAAGGCTGGCTGCATTTCCGCGCTGGATCGTTATTCCAATACGTTGGGCGAGAAATGCACCAGCCCTATGGTCATTGGTAATTTCGTTTTTTTTATTTGTCCAAAAAGTTTGTGAGCGTCCGAACTCCATGGACCCAAAGTTTCAAGTTTTTTTTTCTTAGTGAGACCAAAAAATAACGTTTTTTCAAAAAACTGTTATGCAGAACGTAAACAAAATTATTTTCGAATCTACTTCGATCGATCATGCGTGAAACAAATCAGTATCGATTGTAGATAATCGATGCATCGATTGGCAATTACAGAAGTTCTTTGTTCCATCGACTCGTCTAATGAGCAGTTTGGGGCAGTTGCATCGAGCCTTGGTACAAATCCTGCGCAACCGGAATATCAGCTATTTTATCGGATCTTCCACCGGTAATTAGAGGCTTTTGACCGCATTTTTGAATGCAAAGTGACGACGATTTCTAGTTGATTTGGAAAAATGCTGAATATTAAAAACTATTTATACAGAATAATTTTAAAAAAATGTCCAAGATTTATGAAAAATATCAATAATCAAAAACTTATGCTGCGGAAGGATCCTTTCACAATTTTTTCTAGCTATAGGTAATAAATCTAGTTATTAGTTTTTATTTTTATTTTAAGGTAATAAATAATTTTAAATTGGTTTAATTTTGATTGTTTTGTAATACTTTATTTACGTAATTTTATATCAAATGTATACGTATACTTACGTTATTAATATTATAAATGAAAAAGTGGGCATGTTTGTTTGTTACGCTTAAACGTCTAAAGTACCAAGACAACCGATCGTGATAAAATTTGGCATGGAGATAGGTTTAAGACCCTGAGAAAGACACAGGTTGGTGTTTGTCCCAGAAAATTCTATAGTTTCCACGGGGTAGCGAATAAACGAATATTTCGCAAACGGAGTCGGGGATGAAAGCTAGTCCATACTACTAATAATATAAAAGCAAAATAGCGAAAGTAGTTCTGTTCGCCTGTCGGTCGGTCTATTACTTCTTTGCGTTTAAATAGCTGAACCGATTTAGGGGAAATTTGTAGGTTTGGATATATCTTAAGACCCTTCTGTTATTTTAAAGTTTATTAAAGTCATTAAATATGGAGCGCATAAAGTAATTATTTATTGTTAAAATTATTAAATATAAAATTTTGTGTGCCCTAGTTTTGGCGTGGTCAATCTGTAGGAAGGACATTGGGCAGTTTTCATCCCAGAAAATTCCACTGTTCCCGTGGGATAGCGATAAATGCATTCATCGCAGTCAAAGTCACTGGTAAAAGCTAGTGAAAACCGGCCAAGTGCGAGTCGGACTCGCGCACCGAGGGTTTCGAACAAATTATTATAAAAAAAATCTATAATTTTTTTTATAATAATTTGTTCGGAACCCTTGCATTTCCTCGTAGTGAGATCTGTGTAAGATAATAACGTAGTATCACCGAATTACCAAGTATCATCGATAAAGCAAGGTTTTTTCCCAGCTCACTTCTTCAGTGACAGACAGCTTAGTCTATTCAGTCTAACCTTGAATTTTTATATGCGAAGCTGCATAATATAGGAGTATACGATTATTTTACTTCAAAATTATCAAAAATATTTTTATTATATGATGTAAATAAAAATGTATGCTTTTCGCAATTTTTCTTTTATCTGTGCTATAAGACGTTGCTTCGTACCAAATTTCAAGATTCTGAATTCATGGGATAAGTACCCCGTAGCTTTTGATTTCCTTGCGAATGTCGAAAATTTGCAGCATAAACGGCTGTATCTTTTGATTGCGTTGCCTTAGAAGTTTGATTTTTTCACAGCTTAGAAGGACAGTAGAGCTGAGTATTTTGTATAAATTTCAGCTTGATACCTCCACGCGTTCCTGAGAAAAAAGGTCTTGACAGACATAGACAGACGGACAAAAAGTGATGCTATAGGGATTCCGTTTTTTCCTTTTGAGGTACGGCACCCTAAAAATGAATATAAAACCTTAATCTTTTTTAATGATATTTATCAAGCAATCAAGCAGCGCACGCGTTTTCAATAATTTAAGTCAGCGCATTACCCCAGTTGTTACAAATAACTTCGCTATAGGATTAAGCACATCCAATAACCGTTAAATTAGTTTCGTAAGTAAAATGCATTTAATACGTGTAGTTTGAAGATGTATGTGCATTCTGTTTGTATTGCTTATGTAATAATTTGAAATCAGTTTGTTTTTGTTTTTCAAAGTTCTTTATTATTAACTGAATAGGTACATATTGGAACGAATATAATTGCTACTTAACAACTATATTAATTTGCTAAAATTAAGGGTACTTACAGGCTATTGACGCCTCTTAAAGTTGACGGCAGGCGTATACATTTTTTATGACCACAGTAATTAGATTAAAAAAGAGATACACTGTACATACAATGTCTAACTATGACCGATGCAGGCGCATAACTTTGTTTCAGTTATTGCTTATAGCATAAATCTTTTGGAACACACAAACCACTACACCTGGGTCCAATTTGCTGCCTTAACGGTTTACTCATGTCTAACCAAAACATTTTTTTACAAATGATTCGTTTTATTTGACTTAATGCATTTTATTCTGAAACAGTAAATATTGTAGGTATTTTATAAAACTAACTTTAGGTACCTAAATTTTTGTAGAACCTATACAATTGCCTTGAAATAAATCCCGAAAAGATTCACAGTTAAAAAAAATGCACTTGGCCAAAATGAAGCATTTGTCAAACGAAAAAAAAAATTTTGGCAAATGAAACAATGACCTGTCTAAACAGTAGTAATGTAACGATTACACGAAATCATGGTAAAAACTTGCCAAGCACGAATCGGAGTCACAGAGTAAGGGTTCTGTATATCAAAGGCCAGCAGAAATTAGTTTGATACATAGTCTTTTTGTCAGTAGGAATGACCTTAGATTTTGATTTTTACGATTTTGGTATATGAAGTTGTATCTTCGGTTGCACGAAATCAGAAATCTATTTTTTTTGGGACGGTTGCAAGATACTTTCATAGCCGTAGTATTTTGTAATGATTTCAAATTAATATAGATGTGTGTCTGATATAAAGAGTCTCAATATTCTTTTTATCACAGAGATAAATAGATTATACAGTCATGATCAAAAATATAGTCATCACAAATCCTATAAGGAACCCTAATAGTTTCGTTGTCCGTCCGTCCATCCGCATCCGCGGCTTAGCTTAGAAACTGTAATTGCTAGGAAACTGTAATTTGGGATCACCTACGCGGACAAAGCTTAAAATAAAAATAAGAATAAAAATCCAGTGTTCCTCCACAAGTCAAACCGTTGGCTTAAAAACCTGAAAAAATAAATCATGCCGTTAAAATTTGAAAAAAAAAACTACCACCGATTAATAATCTTCACGAGTAAACGAGTACAATAAAAATCACACTTTATTGACCCCACAAAGGGACATATGAGATGGACCAACTCTACCGGATTAAGTTACTTAAAGCTGCTATCGTACCAGTTTTAGTGAGATTAACTTTTTTCTAAGAGTTGCAAACAAAAAGTATCGAGTCATTTACTGGGTGCATGGTCACTTCAATTAAAAGTGTGACGGATATAAAAAAAAATTATACGATCTATTATTAATTTAATTACTGAGTGTTTAGAGTTGGTCCTGCTCACCTCTCCCAAATCACCTTGTATTTTATACATATAACGTCAAAGATAAAAATATTATTGGACGATTTAACGACAAAAAAATCCCATAGTTAAGAACTAAATGCTCGTATCATACGACACATGTGACCATAACGCAACGCGCCATCGCCGCGACACTCAGTTTCATTAATGACATGAAATTTCGTTGTTTATTGCCAACATTGCTACCAAACTAACCTCGGTTCACATTACCTTTTTACCTGTCAACGGTTGCAAAAAAAACTGACAGTTTTTGATCGATATTAGATTGCTATCGACGAAAGAGCAGGGCGTTTATTGACTATTTAACTACTAAGAGTACACTATATTTCACAACCGGATAGCTTAGTGGTTAAGGATCTGACTATAAAACTTGAGATCTCGGGTTCATTCTCCAGTTAGGGTACCAGCTGATCATGAATTAAAAACCATCCTAACTTCAATTACAATTTGTGTGTGGGGTGTTGCTGAATATTCTGAATTAAAAACAGAGCTCGCTTTGTCTAGGCTTGTGTAATACTATCCGAAGAAACACCAAACTGTGTTTTAACTAATACATATAACTTACCATCCTATAATTCAACAAACACAACCTAAATCCAGGCCATCTTGAGCAACTTTACATAAATCGTTTTTGCGGCAATTGACGTACAACTAAAACTAGTTAGTAAACTGACAAAATAAATAATAATAATAATAATAATTCTTTAAGAAACACAAAAATCATTACAGGATCTGTACAATAAATGTAGCTATATTTAAGTACCTAGTTCTTTAGGTTTGTGTTAAAATTTAACATGAGCGTGATTGGACAATGTTCCTTACTCCCCGTACTAGTTTAAACTGTATCACGGTGAAGTAAGATAAAACAACGTTTATGGGAGTGCCAACATTAAGAAAGCATGCATAATTGTAAATGTCCATAAATTACTAATACCTAAGGACTTGATCTACTCTTTCCGTGTTATATAATTGTGATCGTTTCATAATAAATTCTGCCGCCTTTATGTCCCGGCCCTATAACACCTGTTACGCACGAATAAATTTAGGTAATTCACCAATATTTGTTTGGTTTACATAAAAAAAGGAGCCCCTGAAGAATTACTCACTATGAATTAAAAAGCCGTGGTGGCCTAGTGGTTTGACCTATCGCCTCTCAAGGAGAGGATTGTGGGTTCAAACCACGGCCAGCACCTCTGATTTTTTCGAAATCCATGTGCGAAATTACTATTGAAATTTACTGCGAGCTTTACGGTGAAGGAAAAACATCGTGAGGAAACCTGCACCACCTGCGAAGCAATTCAATGGTGTGTGTGAAGTTCCCAATCCGCACTGGGCCCGCGTGGGAACTACGGCTCAAGCCCTCTCATTCTGAAAGGCGGCCTGTGCCCAGCAGTGGGACGTTTATAGATTGGATGAACATAATAATAAAGAATTACTCATGTGTTTGTCTGTCACAGCCAATTTTCTACGAAACTACTAATACTAGAAAATCGGTGCACACAATGAAAGCCGGTGATCCACAGACGGAGATGTGATGTAAATAACTGAATTTTCAGTATGAGACAACTTCGTAATTTTTAAATAAAAAAATGTAATTATGAACTATATCGTGTGACATATCAAATCAAAAGAGATGTTGTAAGAATCTTAAACACTATTTAATTTTCAAAATTTATCTTCCTCGAACTTTTTCTCTAAAATTACTGAGCCTTAAATGTTGAAAACGTAGTCCAGAAAATAGTTCACAAGAAAAACTATAAAAAATCTAAGGAAATATGGAACCCTCTCCACGCGAGTTTTACTCGTTCTTGTCCGTATAGTGTTTAAATTGACAATGTGTAAACTATTTGTTGTTTTTTTTTTTAAGTTTAGTACTCAAAAAGAGAAAAAGGAGCATCAAGTTTAGATTACACTCAGGTTTATTTATTAGCTCTCTATAAATTATTCTAAGACCTAGTATAGGTAATTTTAGTATTACATGTCAATTAATAAAATAATTACTTCCCGTTGACATAGGATTATGAAATACTATATTATTATGTATTTTGCTTACTTTAATAGCATTATTTCGTACGGCCTTATTTTATGGGGATCTGCTGCAGACATTGAGTCAATTTTTATCTTACAAAAGAGAGCAATTAGAGCAATTTATAATTTGAAGACGCGTGAATCTTTGAGATCTTTTTTTAAGGAAACAGGTATCCTAACCCTGCCGTCGCTTTATGTTTTTGAAATAATCATGTATGTAAGGAAGAAAATATGTGATTTTCCCACTAACGTTGATAAGCTAAAGGCTACTAGAAACACAGGGAAGCTTAAACTTCCATCTCATAGACTGGCTAAAACCAAAAAGTCGTTTCTGGGAAATTGCATCCGTTTTTATAATAAAATTCAAAAAAATATTATAAATGAAACGGATACAAAATTCAGATTTATTGTCAAGAAGACATTAATATCAAAGGCGTATTATAAAGTGAATGATTATATCATGGACAGAGATATTTGGAAATAATTCCGATCCTCATTAGCGATCCCTTCAAATAGCGAACCTACTGTGTTAAAAATGAAGTTGTGTTAAATACTTGTGATGTATACATATCATTTAACAATATTGTTGCCTTGTTGAGTTTCTTGCCGGATTCTTCTCAGCAGAGGTTTTTCCAAACCGGTGGTAGTTTTTTTTTGACATTTATAAGTGCTTGTTATAGCCTAAATTGAATAAAGATATTTTGACTTTGACTTTGACTTTGAATAGAACTTACCCGCGGCTTTGCACGCATAAAACATTAATAAACCCGGCAGTAGAATTAAATTCAGAGATTTTACGAAATTCCCATCGGAATTCCCAAAAAATACAATAGAATTCTTTAAAATCTCACATAAAATACTATGTAAAATTTGGTCTCTAATCCTATCGTTTGATGTTGGTATTTTATCCCGTGGAAATATCGGTAAAAAAAGTAGCTTATGTGTCATTTCAGGCATCCAGCTGCCTACCCATACCCGTCCATCCATTCTAGCGCAAAAGAGTAACAAACAATTTCCCACGATAATTCCCAAGACTTACTTATATATCATGGTTTTTATTGTCATTTAATTAAAAACAACCGTGCCGAATTTCCTGACTCTAAACCGAAATTTTGAAATTTGGCAATTGAAGCAATATTCCAGAGATAATTAAGAAGAACTTAAATATAATTTCATATTGAAGTGAAACGATTATTTCTACACTGTAAGCTACGTTACAACAAAATTCAATCACTATTCTCTCAAATGAATCATTGGCTTGCATTACCTCGTTTTGCAAACTATGTAACAAGAGTTTGCTAAAATAATTAAATAGAACTGGGGCGCCGTTGAACATCGCCTCGAGCCTAAATGCATTTCGTATTATATTACCAGTGAATAAACGCTTTGTGGGCATCACCTTAGAACCTTAGAGCCATAATGCGTAATCCTAGGTATATCTAAAGGCATGAAGAACGAAGAACTAGACGAAAATATATTAGCCATTAAGTTTTTGGTAAAAATTTCATTTTCAATACAAGCTTGTTTTTGCTGACTACAATTTTTGTTGACTGTATTTGTATTATTACCCAAACTACATTTACATACCAAATTTCAAGTCGATGCTATTAACCGTTGAAGAGTTCCGTCCTGGGCAGACGATCCTGGCCGGACTATCAGGATGTCACTACCAGATTATTATATTGTCACGTAATTTACATAAGTATACCAAATTTCAAGTCAATCCAACTACTGGAAGTTGGTCGAATTTAACTTGCAAGATTTGATTACAGACAGACAGACAGATATCGGGACAGGTGAAACTAAATAAAAGCTTGTAGAAAGGATGGACGAAAACCTCCTCACCGCCTTTCTAAAAATTTTGTTACTTTCGTCTTATTGTCATTAAGAATGGAATTAACTATATGATTAATTAACTATTATTAATTATTATGATTCAATTGTATCTTGCTGTTACTTAATAAATATAACTGATAAACTAAATAGTTATTGAGGGGTAACTTAAATATATCGAAATTTTAATTCTGTAAGTAACGCAGTGTTTCCTCCAATAATGTGCGAGAATGTGTTTTTCATTAACCAATAGAAACGCTTCATTTACCCATCCTCGCACAGCACATCTCTGATGGAAATAGCTGAGCGGAGCGAGGCTCGCCTCGCTAAACCTCTTACCTCGGTAAATTAAGCGTTTCTATTGGTTAATGAAAAACATATTCCTTCAAACACATCCTCGCACATCTCTGGTCGAAACGCAAGCAAGGCATGTCTCTTTTATATAATACCAGCGCTTTTGTAAAAACCATGATTACTAAGAAGAATTCACCGCAAGAACATAAAATAAAGTATAAAAAAAACTCTTAACTGTTATAGCTACACTAAATAAAGCTTGTAAATTGCTAAACCAACTACTACTGTTCTTAATTTAGTCAAGTATTGGTATTAAATACATACTCGTAAACATTTTATTAATAAACCTGACTAGCATTAAGTACACGGCCAAATTACGAGCAGTGGCAAGCAGGCGATATGCGACAGGTGGCTCACCAATCCCGTGTCATGATATACTATGAGTGCTCAGTAATATTATAAACACGCTTATGTAGATCTATTAAATATCTAAGAGACGAGAAGATACATCATGTTGTTCATACATAATTGTATAGTATAATATCAATTAGATTTAGAACCAAAGACTAACCCCCTGTTTTACCATCCATTGATTAAATTTATTTGACAGATAAATATGATGCCGTCTCTGTTCGTTTTATTCGAATAGACGGAGACTGCATCACATTTATTCGTCAAATAAAATTAATCAATGGGTGGTGAAACAGTCCCAAAGTTTCACAGTACCTAAGATTCTTAACCCAGTATCTGCATTACGCGTGTCCTATAAAAAATTAAAGAACAAGCATGGCTGATAAAAATAGAGATACAATTAAGTTCAAATGTGAACTTAGTCCAATAAAAGATACAATAAAATACAATACAATTACTCTTTATGTACACCAGAAATAGTAAGCTCAATAAAGATCAATAAAGTTAAATTTGAGTGGGTGAAATTAGTTGCAGTTTTTAGTATAAAATTATCATTATAGTATTATCTCTTCAAAAACTATCATTTACATATACTTGTGACCAATTAACGCTAAGAATAACGGCGGAATGTACTTTATACAGTACAAATTGTTCATTGAATAAAGAATTTTAACAATTTTGAATCCAAAATGAAATTTTGAATGAAATTATTATCCAAAAATTAAAGATGGTGAATCATGTCAAGTACTATGTCTGTTAAAAATAGTTAGGACTCAAGAGTATATTAAAAACATCCGATTTTATCAAACACATCTAATTATTTTTTTATAACTGGCACCCAAAATTCACCACCATTAAAAAAAAACAAATAACAGCCGCATACAACTAGCGTCACAAACCCTATGTGGGAAAAAACACAGTAGCAGGGCTGTCGCAACGCGCCCGCCGTGAACTAATATAAAACGGTGTGAGGTGGCTAACACTGCTAGTGTCAGTTCTGCTCCTGTCGGCGTAGCTGAAGAGGACGAAAGTGACCCAAGTGACTTTGCGGGATAAAAATGCGTGGTTTTCAAGTAAGTAAACAAACTGCTACGGTATTATAAGAAGAAAAGAAAAAAACAAAAATCGTGATAAACTAAGCTGTCGAAAGCTGCTGAAATATTCCTGAAGAATCTGAAGAGACTTTGTATATGTTGGTACTGAATGCGCTTTGTTGTTACTGGTAGTAATTACTAAGTCGATCGAACCATGGAAAGTGATTATTAATTGACCTGTGTGTTTTTTAGTTTGCAAGGATCAAGTGAAGGTTGTTTAACTGCAAAGATGTTAAAAATAACCTTTTGTTAACTTTACCAAATTATATTTAATTAAATTCTAGTAAAACAGTAGCGAAATATGAAAAAATAACGACGATATATTGGAAGGAAATATTCAGTTTTTCTTAGGCTACCGACACCTATATTATAATATGTGATAAGCTTAGACTCTAAGTCTAGAGGAATTATTAAAATAAATAAATATCCCATAGTGTCCCATACACTTGACACCAATTGACCTAGTCGCAAACTAAGCAAAGCTTGTACTATGGATAAACATACTTATAGATAAATGCATACTTAAAAACATACCAACATCCACGACCCGAGAACAAACATTCGTATTATTCCTATATTATTCATACAAATATGTGCCCCGACCAGGAATCGAACCCGGGACCTCAAGCTTCGTAGTAAGGTTCTCTAACCACTTGGCCATCCGGTCGTCGTATAATTTCAGTGATGAGATGAAGTAGTAAGTGATGAAATTCTAATCTGTACTTCATATGATTTAAGTGATAAAACTAAACAGAAATATTATAAGAGCTTTTATTTACTTCGTATTTTAATACGATGACAAATTTTAATTATTGTTACCTGTTGAATGCACAGTGTCGAAAAATTACAAAAAGTAACGACAATGCGTGAGTTTTAAAATTGGGCACAGCACGGACTCTATCTATTACCCTAACGCCCTGTTTCACCATCCATTGATTAAAATTTATCCAGCAAATAAAATTAATTAATAGGTGGTGAAACAGCCTCTACCTAATTCTTATATTATTATAAAAATGTGCGTTTGTATCCGTGCGTTTTTGTTCTTCACGCTTACATTTTTGGACGGATTATGATAAAATTTAGTATATTTCCCGCGGGATAGCAACAGTTTTTTTTTTCTCTATGAAGTCTAATATTATGAATATGAAAGTGTGTGTGTTTGTATGTTTGACCGTCTTGGATAATATTATACTTTATGGGCCAGAGAGTGACATAGGCTACTTTTTATCCCGGAAAAATCACAGTTCCCGAGAGAACAGCCCGCGATAACTGAATTTCACGCATGCGAAGTCACGGGCAAAAGCTAGTATTATATAATTTATTATTAGGTACTTAAAGTACCTACGTTCCGCCTTATTAAATCTGCTCTGTAATAAGATATAAACAACGTAATACGGGAAATAATACAAACATCTGAACCGGAAAATAATAATTCGGTTTCCTCCTTTTGTTACCAATTCTATTGTTCTGGTTTATTAAATTCGTATTCGGATGGTATTGTTTTCTTTTTTTCAGACTGCGACCTCTGTTTGCATTGTAATCTGTCCCAAGGAGATCGATTCTTGATAAGAGTTCAATTTAGATTTTCATTGTTTATATATACACTCATATTTAAGTGTAAATTTTTTTTGTTTGTTTTTAAGATTTTTAAAAAATGAGACCAATTTTGGATCGCCGATCAGGATTCCAAATCAGACTTGAAATAACTTTACATGCCAGAGATGTGTTACCAACTGGAACACGGGGAATCCAGGCAACCAACCGGAAATCTAATTCACTCGTATCCAATAGTGACGTGTGAACCATCACAACTACCACAAATCACGACTCCTCTGAATGCAAATCCAAATCTTAGAGCAAGCGTATTGGTAATAAAAAAAATATATTTTAATTTGAAGTGGCTGTGGTTATCAGCTAGTATGTGAACACCAGAGGAATGATGAGTCATCTGTACATTGCCTGCCTAGAGGGTTAAACAGAATATCTAATGTGCCCAAAATGTCAATTTCAACTACTGTCTTACTTTGTTATTTAGCTTAGATACGCAAGCGTTGCTGCTTGGCGGCAAAATTAGTGAGAGAAATGGTGGTAATGATCCGGACGGACTTTGTACACTTTTATAGCTACTTCTTTGAGCTACTCATAATTTTTAATTAGCCATAATACTTATAAATTTGTACGAAACCCTCGGTACGCGAGTACAAACAATATTTGTTAGTGAAAATGTTTCAAGTTCATGATTACAATCCAGCGAGCGTTGATGTCTTTGATGGGAAAGCAACGTTGCGAAAAAATAATGATAGCATTGATTCCGGGTTTACTATTCAAACAATCTGCCAAGTCCGAGTCGGACTCGCGTTCTGAGGGTTTCGTACAAATTTATAAGTATCTTTGAATAGCAGAGGCCAACTCCTAAGCATAATCTAGGCAGTGTGGGGTCTTTTCAGATGGTTACTGACATAAACAGACAGACATTAAGAATTGAGATTTATAATTATTTTTTGGATCAAGTTTCTAAGCTAACTAGTTTCGATTCTCCAATATTTTTTATGGAAATTCGTTTATTAATTACTGTATTTTTTGATTTTGTTGACTTACAAGTTTGATTTTTCGCTCCAAGGGGTAGTAGACGCGAGTATTTGCTATTAATTTAAGCTCGATACCTTCACGCTTTCCCGAAAAAAAGTATCTTGACAGACGGACGGACTGAGAGACGAACAACAAAAATATTATTTACGTCTGCCGTTTTTGCCAAAATAAGTACGGAACCTTAAAATGACAATAAAGATGGAAACTGAACCCTCTTAAAGTAAATTTATGTCTGAGTAAGCTAGAACATTATTAATAATATTTTTTTCTTAAGATCAAGTTCAACGTCAGCGCGCGTTAATGTCTTTTGTATGTGTGATGAGAGCTTAAGCGTTGCGCTATTGTTTTTGCGCCTTGAATTAAATTAAAGGCAAAGTTTAGCTTTAGGTACGTCGAAGTCCTCTGAAATTATAGGTGCCCATACAAATAACTTTCTTCTTTACTTTACGTATCAACATAATTATAGTCAGGGGTGGGAAGCGACTCTATTTTTATATTGATATTTCGACCATTCGTACAAAGCGCTTCATTTCATCCTAACTTCCTTACAACCTATTATAAATGCGAATCTGAGTATGTTTGTATGATACACTTTCCCGAATAAAGTGTTCAACTAATTATGGTCAAATTCGACGTGGATATAGTTTTACACCCTGAGAAGGACACAGAACAGTTTTATACCAAAAATTGCGTAGTTCCCGTGGGGTAGCGATATAAAACACTTTGCAGACGAAATCAAGAGCAACAGCTAGTATTTAATATTTGTATCGATTCCTAATCAGACATAAACTAATTAGTTCAACTTATAAGGAATTAATTATTTTGTTTTTATCAGCAGTGTGTTTGCTTAAAACATAAATAAATATCGAAAAGAAAATACTTAGTCAATTCTATTTGCAAATAAGCATGCTATTTTCATAATAAATCTATCAAGGATTTGTACTTTGACAAGCTTAAAAAAAGTATATCAATTGATTGGTGGTATCAAATATCTTATTTCGTATTTGTTACTCGTAATTCCAGGTACTAGTATTCGCTGCCGCTTGCGCCGCTGCTAGCGCTGGCTACATTGGCCACGCTGGCTACAGTGGTCTTGGTTACGGTGGCTACGCGGGTCATGGTGGCTACGCTGGGCAAGGTGGCTACGCGGGGCAAGGTGGCTACGCGGGGCAAGGTGACTACGGGGGTCATGGCTACGAGGGACAAGGTGGCTACGGGGGACAAGAATACGTAGCCAATGTGGGCCACGATGGTGGACACCATGGAGATTATTATGTAAGTAGAAGATCATTTTTAATTTTATAGTTAGAAGGCTTGTCATGAACTTAGCTGCGGTGGGTACGTGGGGTGAAATGATTACGGGGTCATGGCTATGAGTGGCAAAGTGACTACGGGGGCTAAAGATATGGATGTAATGTTAGCCATGAGGATGGGCACCATGGTAATGATTATGTAGGTTTTTTTACAAGTATTTAAACAAAAGTTATGTATTTAGTTGATGTACTACGTACGACAAAAACTTTTTCAAATAATTAATTACAACCATGTGTTACAAATAATATAAATATTTACATGGACCCCGTTGGGGTAAAGTAATAATTACAAGCTAATTTGTTTCGTTAGAGTTGTTCTTTTAGTGAATCATTAAGTGAAATCACCAAGTGTTTTAAAGATCTGTTGGGACTCCGATGCATCATTCTACGTTCACTTGAAAAATTATACACACAAACGAATCCTTTTGTACACAACTTTCATTTTTCGTCGTTGTATGGAACAATAAGGACTTCTGTATGAAACTATAACTATAACTATCCATATGTGGTCTCGTTCAGGGAGAGGTTAAAACATTATGCCTAGTCACTGACGACTGAGGCGAGACTCTGTCTGCTTTTGTAATTATTTTTAATAAGTTCTATTTGTTTTATTTTTGATTTAAGTAAACAATTTTGTACTTATTTTCTCTCTTTTGAGTATTTCTGTTTTTCTCTTTACCGCAAGTAATTTTCACTGTCTGCTTATCCTCTATATAACCAATTGTCTTCTCTTAACTAGGTTAGCTGGAAGAGATCCCTTTTTAGGGATAAGCTCGCCTTTGTTCTCCTCTCTCTGTATTTGTATTTTTATTTTTATGTACAATTAAGAGTTTATATACATACATACAATAATGAAGCGTAAATTACGCGATTTATAACTCTTAAAATTATAGTCGTTTAACACTATCCTAGAACTGCAAAATCTTAGCAACATAGTCGATTGCAGTTAGTTACGCTTCACTAAGGTTTCATCTGAAACTAACAAATGTAATTATGAACAAACACCATTTTTTCGGAAAGTTTAAGAAAACAGTTTATTACAATAACCAGTGATCGCAGCATGGAACGTGCTAGACTTAGAGTGGTAGTTTATTTTGTTGACTAATAAGTAATCTAGGTCAGACAAGCATGAACACAAATTATTATTTTATGTTTCCGTATAAAATGTGCACATTTATAGACAAGCAAATTTAAATTTACTTTCAACGTAGGGTTGAACAAATTGGACCATGACTCAGGGTGGAACCTTTTAATAATCAATTTCACTATGATTTCCATGACAAAGGTATGAGATTTCAACATGACATTTGTAGCACAAAGGTTCCACCCTGGGTCATGATTCAATTTGTTCGACTATACATAGATGATGCAAAGAAAAAAACGAAATTACGTCAGTTTGAAGATTTTAACGTTATTGGTTTATATCTTTTTTTTTGGTACTAACAAAACAGTATTTATTTTAAGGACCACGGTAGTTTTGAATTACAAGTGATTTGGTTAAGGTCTAATCGACGAAAAAATAAAAAATAAATGAAATGTTTAATATTTTGCATTTATTTATTATTTATTATTTTTATATATATAATTACTTACATAAATTTAGTCTATTGTTATGCATACAGTATTAAAGTATTGCCTTGCGCAGGTATCAGTAGCATGGCACCGTAACAATCCGATTCCTACGTGGTGCCTTCATTTTATGTCCAGTCTGCATCTAAAGTAGCGGATCAATTTTATACTCTGTCGCATTGGCAATCTTTCATAGCGTTTAGTACGTGGCTGTAAAACGACAAAGTACGAAAGTATGCAGCTACTTTGGATGCCGACTATACCTACATGTCGTCAGTTACATATTATGACATGTATGACAAAGGTTGTCGATAGATTAATTACAGCTCGTCCCATATTCCACCAGTTTTCAACCATTCCGGTTGCCTAACGAAAATGTGTACTTTAAGCCACTACACAGGACAATAAATTCCAACATTCTGTCACGATACCAACAATCGTGATTTGCAACCTGAACCTATAACTCTAAAATTACAGCCGTCAGTTAAACATGCGTCTGTTGACAGTAATGACCATTAGTAACCGTAATAGTTAGTTATAACAGTAACAAGCACGAATCGACTACCGGATACTTGCACAGGAAATAGAATTGCTGTGAAATATATATTATTATTGTTGTAAAAGAGGCGTAATTAAATGTGTGTATGTTATGTGTATGTAACTACCGCAGGACACAGACGTTAATATTAAAATAAGGTACAGGAGTCACTCAAGTACTTATTGGTAATCGTGGTACGCCCGACATGTTTCGAACTAAAGCTTGGTTCCTTGTCAAAATGAGCTTTAACGGAAAGCCAACCGTGAATCCCACTAATATAATAAATGCGAAAGTTTATAAGTCTGTTTGTTTGGTTATTTGTTTGTTACTTCATTACGTCTAAACCACAGAACCGATTTAGATGAAATTCGGTATAAATATAGTTTGCGTCCCGGGGAAGGACATAGGATATTTTTTTCCCGGAAAATTCCATAGTTCCCGCGGGATAGTGAAAACCGAATTCTACGCGCACGGAATCCATCGCTTTCTTATTTATGAATATTTTGGAGGGAAACTTTTGCAAATTTCAATTTTCTAGGCGTTGATGAGTTAGTTAATTATTAAAAATATTTATTTTAACAAAATGTTATTATTATTGCAGGCTTTTTAACCTACTTAAAAAAAAGAGGAGGTTATCAATTCGGTTGTATTTTTTATCATCATTATTTTTATAGAACTCTGTTATTTATAATAATAATGATATTCATTTATTTCAAGTAACCAAGGACTTGTAGAACTAAGGTTACCGACATAGCCCGAAGAATTGCGAAACTGAAGTGGCAGTGGGCGGGGCACATTGCTCGCAGGACTGATGGCCGATGGGGTCAGAAGGTTCTCGAATGGCGTCTGCGGATCGGGAGACGAACTGTCGGCAGGCTTCCAACAAGATGGAGCGATGACCTGGTTAAGATCGCGGGATCGCGGTGGATGCGGAAAGCACAAGACCGGTCTGAGTGGAGAGCCTTGGGGTACGCCTATGTCCAGCAGTGGACGTCTTTCAGCTGACATGATGATGATTTCAAGTAACATGACTTGTAGAAAATACAAAAAATACACATTTTCGAAACAAAATACACTTTATGAACCGACTTTTAGTATCTCAAGGCATGATCAGTCTGGGCTGTCGTTGTGCTTTTCATACTCCCTCCGGTGGGATTGGAGCAAGGCAACAGCTATATTTCATGCAAATACCTGTTTTTATTTCCTCTCAATAATGTTACGTTTGCGCAGGCGCATCCCAAGTACGCGTTCGACTACTCCGTGAAAGACCCGCACACCGGCGACCACAAGTCCCAATGGGAGACGAGAGATGGCGACGTTGTTAAAGGTAAATTGATAGAGATTAAAACATTTGCAGCAGTTAGACGCACCCTACACCTGTGCAGAAGATAGGCGGGAGACGAGTGGCTAAGGATTGTCGAGCTTGACACTAGCTGGACATGCCCACCACGACAATTCTGTCTAGAGTACACTTTTCACAAAGTTCTTCATCAGGTTGTCAGAGGCTAGAGTAACTAAGAGAAAATATTTGCGTTAAGTACAGTCACCAGCACCAATATCTGACATAACAAGCGTGCATAAATATCTGATACGACTCTATTTCTAGGGCCGGAAGGACGTGTCAGATATTTTTGCACGCTCCGCTGTGGCAGATATTATTACGCGTTGACTTGACACCATCGATCAATCAATATACTTTTTATGGTAGTAGTATTTATTTCATAATAATCAGAATACATTTTTACAGTTTGTTAAAAATAGTCAGGTCTCAGTGCTACACAGTTAACTATTTTTATGGGAATTGAGTCTTGAGAAGCGGAGCAAATTTTGTCTTCCACTATATGTTAAACTGTTTTATTTTTGAGATTGATTGTTATATTTAACGCGTTAGCGATATATTGCTTATAACTCAAACAAAAATTGTCCTTGTACCAAGAAGTCGGCATTCACTTAAAAAAAACTATGTTTATACTCCCCAAAAGCTTACTTTTTATGTTCCCCTATATTTCTACACTTCTCTAACGCAAATTGCCTTTAAAATTTTTCAGGCGCCTACTCCCTTGCGGAACCCGACGGCACGACGCGCATTGTTGAATACACCGCAGACAAACACAATGGTTTCAACGCAGTGGTCAAGCGCATCGGTCACGCCCACCACCCGCAAGTGTACGGTCACGAAGCACCTGCTTACTACGGTTACCACTAGATGGCGCTGATATCAATGCTGATGATGGAAGTTGTTACGAGAGCAGCTGTTGTGACTAAATGTGGATGCGAAACGGTTAACTAAAGACGTTACTAGATGGCGCTAATCCCGAAATACTGATTTATATAGGTTGTACCAGATCAGATACCAGAGTTGAGGTCACGCACACAAGAACATAATATCGTATAATGACAGCAGGATTTTGATATTTTCTCATTAATTTTCCTTTTGTGCAATCGTTTCTTTTTGTCGCTGTGTGTGTAATCATTCACTTCAACTGTGGTGGAACTACCTATACCATCTCTCTACAACAAAATTATTTATTTATTCTTTACTTACAAAAAAAAGCCACTATAATTATGGAGTTGGTATCTAGAAAGTTTTTCTGTGTTGGGGAGTAATGGTACTTAAACTATAAGATAAGAATTGGATGTATTAATATACCATTTTGGCACTCGCTTTGCTACAAAAGCGAAGAAAAATTAAGTTGACCGGTGTAACCAAATAGTACCAACGTAATCAAATAGATGGCATTAAGTAGTGTTTAAGGTATAGCGCTCAAGTTACCTGTTGTGATGGTACTTAGTCTATCACATATGTGTTTTGGTTTTTGAATCTCTCAACCCAAATATGAGTGTCATGGTGTAGTGCCAGCATTATCCATGATTTACAACATTGAAGAGGGGTGTTTGGTTGAAGATAACTGTGATATTGATTGGTTGCCTATTGCAATGTAAATTCACTCGATGTGCCACTGTATCACTTACTTAAATATTAAATTTTATATCAAAAGCATTCACTTTCCTTGCTTTTTCATTCATTCGTTATTCTGTGTGTGTGCAGCTTTATTTAGGCGCATTTTGGGTCAGTAAATATAATGAAAGATATATAATTTATACATTATGAAGGCAATTTCACATTTCACAGTGCGTGTTTATTTTTGAAATATTATTGTTCGTACCATATAGAATAAAGAATGATAACTTCACATCTTCTTAGGTATATTGATTGTATATTTCTTAGGTTGTAAGAGTTCGATGAAACGTTTATGTAATTATTACTTTCTTACGTCCAAAAATAAAATACTTAAATAATATAAAAAAATTATATTTCAATTCCCCTAATTATGAGTAAGATTAAATCAATCTTGACTGGTTTCCCGTTGAAAATGCAATCTATCATCGCAACAAAAACTAGTCCACGTATAAAACATCGTAAAGTGGTCATTAATAAATGTTGCTAATAATGAATGGATTACGTCTAGTCTTTAAAATACTACTTAAGTCGTCTCGCTTCACTAGACTTAAGGCGAAGACAGGCTCGACTCAACATTTTTTTCCTGCAACATTTTTTATGGGATTACCTATGTCTGACAGGTGGACGTCCTACATCATCATCATGATGAATATTTGGTTGCCATTTTGTGTATCACTTTTGCGACTTATCCCTGTTGAGTTACAAAAGCTTTACTACACTTTTCCTGAAAAGGGACTAATTTAGCCTCTGACGAAAACAAACAGAAAAATATTATTTTCATTTGAAATAGAACTCAGTTTTTTTAGAATTATTTTCCTTTATTTGTGTTGCGAGGCCTCCTTTCTTTTCAAATTTCATTATTGTATGACAACAGAAAGCACCATATATATGTGTTGACGCTCTCGCCTTTTGTACAAAAAACGCTTTGAAAAGGTTTATTAATTATGTAGGTATAATGTTCATGAACTTAGAAACCTTTTTTTGAGTTTTAAGCTGCAAACCTAAATAGGTAACTATTTTATATTAATGTCAATTTCATATTTTTATACAATACCACAATACTTTTGTCAGACCGATAAACACACAAAAATACGCTCGTACAGACGACAAACTGTTCCATCAAGGGTTCACTTTGTGGTAGAGAAACCTAACCACACGTTTTCTTTCTGAAGTAAGTAATCTGCTGCTAACAAATAAATTGAAATTTAACTGATACTAAACTACAACGTTGCCTTAACAAAATCACAGCGTGTTTCTTTACGCAGCCAGTAAAACTACAAGTATGATGTACTACTTTTCTTTACTATAATTTACGAAGAAAGTCCGCCATTGTTTTGAAGGCTTACGATTGATATGACTTGTGGCGATTGTCGGCATATTTCATTGTCGTTCATTCTTCATTCATAGGGTTGGCATAAATGATCAGAACAGTCTATAAACTTGTAATTAATAAACTAAGTAATAATTCAATCAACGTTCCTAGTGGTCCGATTGACTTGAAATTTGATTAATGTATGTACAGTCACCAGCACCAATATTTGACACAACAAAGCGTGTATAAATATCTGATACGACTCTATTTCTAGGGCCGGTAGGACGTGTCAGATATGTTTGCACGCTCCGCTGTGGCAGATATTAATGCAGGTGACTGTACGAGTAGGATTATTCTCTTGCGCTGCTGGCAGCTATGTCAGTACAGTCTTTTTTCGTGTTCCGGAGCCAAAATGGCAAAAACGGAACCCTTATAGTTTCGCCATGTCTGTCTGTCCGTCCGCGGCTTTGCTCAGGGACTATCAATGCTAGAAAGCTGTAATTTTGCACGGATATATTTAACTTTAAATTGCAAATTTTCATTAAAATCCAGCGCCCCCCCCCCCTCTAAAACCTAAACCGGTGGGTGGAAAAATTTGAAAAAAATTCAGGATGGTAATTATCAAACTTTCAAGGAAAACTATAATGGCTAAGTTTGCTTAAGAATTATTAGTAGTTTTACTCTTAAATGGTAGCCTAAGGTATAAAATATACCTAAACTTGGAAGATTCCGTATAAAATACGAAATCCTTAGAAAAATATGACTTATTTTTTTCGTAATGGCTGCGGAACCCTATTTTGGGCGTGTCCGACACGCTCTCGACCGGTTTTTTTTTGGTGTGACAATAAACCATAACCAGGTTAGCTGGAAGAGATCCCTTTTTATGAATAAGCTCTCCTTTGCGCACCTTTCTGTGTATTTGGATTTATTTTTATTTTATTTTTGTGCAATAAAGAGTTTACATACATACATACATACCATTTTTTTCTTTATGTGTGTAGCTGCATTGGCAAAACAATAATCGAGTACCGTCACGCCAGAAAAGCAACAAGTAAAAACTAGTTGCGAATAAACATTCGTGCATCGTTTCAAATTGTGATATGATGAGGTTGACATTCGACCGGTAAATTTTTTTTTTTTGGAATGTGGGAAGTGGTAAGTGTTTATCGTCGCCCATGGGCACCTGCAACAGCAGAAGAATCACAAGCACGTTGCCGGTCTTTTAGGTACGCTCTTTTCTTGAAGGCTTGAAGGTCATATCGGTTCGGGAATACCGCAGGCGGCAGTTCATTCCACAGTAAAATTATTAAAGAAGAAGAAGAAGAGGAAGATTATTGGCAACTGTACAAAATGAGAAGTAGTTTTATTTTATGTTATAAAAAACAATTGACCACACATTTTCTGAATTTCGGAAACAGTCACTTGTAAATTTTTATATGCCCTAATAATTAAACTTTTCATCACCAGGCAACCCTATGTCTTTATCCTGTTATTAAATGCAACTAACCTAACCATACGTTTACGAGTACGCACTTAATGGGGCTTATCGTTGACGTTAGATCGCACAAAAAGCTTCCGCGATGCAATCCACTCTCACAATACTAATTCTGATCCATATCATTCATTAACTTTGGTTAACAGTTAAATCCTTGTTAAAGCAAAATTGCTGAATCGAGGAATTATTGTTGCACGCACGGTCACTGTTGCATTCACTATCTCTTTCTATGACCATCTACCGTTTGAAAACAAGAAGCGTTAGCAATAGCGATTATATTATGCTTTTACTTTCTTTTCATGGTCATAACAGTAAGCTAATTATTACAAGCACTATTAAATTTTATGCGAGTTTTAGGGGCTGTTTCATCATCCATTGATTAGCGTTAAACGACGGTTAAATGTGATGCCGTCTCCGTCTATTCGAACAAAACAAATGGAGATGGCATCACACCTAACCGCCAGTTAACACTAATCAATGGATGGTGAAACAGCCCCTTAGTACTTAATACTGTATCAGCAGATTTTAGTTTTCTTTTGTTCATGATTCTAGCCTCGTCGGTACCTTATAGCCCAAAAAATTCTACATTTAAAAAAATACTAAAAGAAAGTCTTGAATCATGGTCCCTGTAGTGTACACTATCAATTTAAGGGTTAAAGTGTCCCAAACCCAAAAATTAAAAAAATAATAGAAACTAGTGCTGGAAATCCAAAAATATCTTTCGAGAACTACTAATCGCTCGTGTAGTACCTAAATTACCTAAATTATTGCTGTTTATGGTAAATAATGCATTACGGAATGATACGATATTAAGTTCGGTTTCCAGTTTCAGTTTCATTTTTCTTTAACAATTACTATTCACATCGATTTCAGTTGGTTATTATTAATGTAAATCTCGAAAATCAACACGTTTATTCTGTAAGTAGGCCAGAAAGTAACTTTTACCTGTTACTTTTTTAAACTACCAGCGCTTTCAGAATACCAATATTTGTCAAGTAGAATGCGCCACAAGAAAATAACTTTTTTTAAATAAACTTAATTACGAAAAGTAACATAGCAAAGTAAATTAAAAATCAAATTACATAAAAATACTGGGATATGTATGGGGTCCCTCAGTTTTCTTCTTATTATTTAAGTAGCATTCAAGCTGTTTGTTTTATCCATGTACAAAAACGCTGTAGTTCACTAGTTTTCATCAAAATTGTTGTTGTTGTTCGTCGTCATACTCATAATTATAAATTTATAAGTATTTATGTACAAAGCTTACCTACATACTTACTTAAAGCAAAATCTTATTACACTAATCATACTGAACAGCATAAACAGCACGAGTTGAGATACTGATTACTTGTAGTGTCTTCAATAAATAACTGTATTTAACTTGAAGATTATTTACTTCATATTAATGAAAAAAAAAGTATTTCCATCAATCATAGAAAATTTCTCTTAATTCCATCTTTAATTGCCAGATAAATTTGTCTTCGATCGCACTAAATGTCTTCATGACAAGATGAGATAAGTATACGATTACTTGTCTTCATGACAAGACGAGATAAGTATACGATACGATTGTTACTTCGTTAAAAGCATTGATTATGCGCAACTGCAACTGTCATGCGTTTCATGCTCATACATACCGTCACAATACATAGACTCGTCATAATTTACTAACGGAGATTGCAAAAAAAAAATCTGACATACTATGACGTCGCAAGATTAATTTTATTAAGTGACCAAAAACCAAGATGCACACTTCTAGCTTGATTTTAAATTTCAAATTGAATCTACAAGAAAATAAGCGCATTGTTTTGGGCTGCTTGACTTGAAAGTTAAGTTAAGTTAGTTTGTTCTCAGATCGCACTACGATTTTTTTAGATTCTTATTTGCTAATCGGGAAAATTTTATACATTAGGCATACATTCTTAAATTGTAAAAGTAACGTTAGTTAAAATTTCGCATTTTTGTGGCGTTTTTTTCTCATTACGTCTCAATAAATATTAATAATGAAGATAATGTTCAGGGCAAATTTTTTATCAAAATTAAAGATAGTAGAAAGGAAGTAGTCTGACGAAAACTCTTTGTCCTTTCGTTGTTGTAATAATCCTTCACAACTTCTTAATTTTTGCTATAGTAATAGAACCCTCAAATATTCAGCCGTTTAAGCCCGTTTAGTTTCAGACTATTCACATCTATCAGCTTACTAGCTAGCTTCAGTTAACTTTACAATCGTTTCTATTTATCTTTCACTCTAATTTGACTCTGCGATACAGAGACAACACATAATTTAGTTAAATCAGGTTTGTTTGAATAAGGGGATAAATATCTGAAAATTAAGATAGTGCGGTCAGCCCAAGTCTTTCTTCTTCATGCATTCTATCCCGCGGTACGTCTTCTATCCCGCGGTACGTCTGTTATGTCATGTGTAGAATGGTACATATTTCACTTTCATTGATTTGCATGCCTAGTTTAATTAGCAATACATGTCTGCGTACGTTTTTTCACTGTTTCGCATTACACTATTCGTAATTATAGATACCATACATTTCTACTCATCCTTTCTTAATTTATATCATAACGACCTTTATTAAGGCCTGGTAAAATTTTACTATGCCCCTCATTGTTCTAATAAATTGTGAATTTTAACGATTCACATTAATATAGTAGAATTCTTAACTTTTGAGCAAAATACTAATCAAAAATATGAGAACACGACTCTATTGCTACTGGCGTTAAAGCGTGCTTAGATTATATTGATTTAATTTTTGCTCAGAAATCTTGTACAAAAATTCTAGCCGATATCATTTATTTTTCTTGGAAGTGTGCGATTTATTGCCACTTATTATTTATCATGACTTTGCATCTAGCTGGCATTTGTTTTAATTGTAAACTATTTAATAGATAACCCACTATATTGTCAAGTGCATCCTAGTTGGGTGACTGTTACTGTCACTGTGTGGGTGCGTGCGTATACTCTGGAGGTGTGAATGGTTGCGTTTGTATATAGGTAAGTGATGGGCGGTGTGGGGCGTCTTCGCGGTTTCGCAACCTTGATATGGACTCGTTAGGAATTATGTCATAAAATGTAAATTAAAATAAAAAAGTGATTTTGTGACAAAAGTGACAAGTTACCTGGATACCGAATAATGATGGCGAAAGTTTTTACACTGGTTTGTTATTGCTATTATTTTATAGTTGAAATTATCATTTCACTTGGACAATTGTAAAATAATTAATATCACCAGGGTCTTAATTACCATTATCTAGGTACATTGTTAAAATAACCATCACGTTTCGACCACATTGCAGAGGTCGTAGTAACAAGTCGACCACTCGTCTACTCGTGACCACGGCCATTGCATTGCAGTTGAATTAGTCGAAATGTGAAGGTAATTTGAGCATTATAGGTAGTCATGATTAAGTCCTGGGTGACATTAAAATGATTAGTGAGAATCGTGAAAGTTTAAAACATTATAATAGTAAAATATTATTGAATAATTATAAGGATAATAACAAGAAACAAAACGAATAATTTATACTCCGCTAACTCTTTCAGCAATAAAGTTTTTTAAAGTTTTTTTTTTTCAAGTTTACCCGCTGTTTTTTTGTCTTTGAACACTGTAAGACTGTAAGAATAATATTATTATTATAATACTCATTTATTTAATATTTTAGGCGCTCTTGGCAAACTTCCTTATACTAACAAGTCAGGAAGAGACTGAAATCGCAGACGAAGTGAAACAAAATCCTAACCAAGTAAGTAAAAATAAATTATAGAGGTATCTACCACTGGTCTTGCTACTCCATGAATGTGCATAAGTTAGTATTTTTTATAATGTTTTATTAATTTTCTAATGCACAATGAAAAATCCAATATTGTGTAAATAAAAAAAAAAGTTGTAAAAAGTTATAATCCATATTAGTCCGTTCACATATCCAGGAAACGTGATCAGTCTTTTTGATTATCATTTAGTGTTTTGTACTATATTTGCATTTGCGATTATAGACCTTTTTTACACCCAAAATAATGAACATCATAATATATTAGATTTGGTGTATTTAAGTATTATCTTTTGAAAAAATAAATTATAAATACTTGTCACAGTTAATTATAACAAATTCACAAAAGGGTCGTCAAAACGTCAAATTATAATTAAATTCAATAATAATTAAAGATAAAATAATAATATAAATTCATGTCAAATTTTTGAAATAGGAAAAATCAATCAAGCAAACAATAATAATTAATAATAATTATCATATTCCTAGAACACTGATTTGTTTTTAATAAATTGATTGAACCGCTTGTACTGTAAAATACTTAGGTGTTTCTTTTTGCTTACTTAAAAAATTATATAGTAGTATTTTAACTGATACGGTGGAACCCAAAAGAAGAATAGTGGTAGTTTAATTTTTTTAACCGACTTAAAAAAGGGGGTTGTCAATTTGGTTGTATTTTTTTTTACTCGTACTTTCTAATTAACCACAACAACACTGTACAAGAAAAACTTTCTAATTTGATTTATTTATAAAGATTAGGTTTATTTTAATAATCTTATAAATATTTATAAAAATTATAAAAAACTTGGCATCAATCGGTAGTCAGTATAGTCACAGTCTAAGCAAACCGGATCTTAATTTCGCAAACACATACTTAAATACGTAAGAAGTCGGAAATCCATGATTTAAAAATCGTGTACTGAAATATAAACCCGGAATTTCTAAGTAATATTCATTCACTAACTCACTAGACCATCCGGCCGTCTATATACTTATTGATGGCCAAATGTCCCAATATACATACCACAATTGGACGCAAGCCTCCTCTCAAAAACTAAGACGGCCAAATACTAGTGATTAAGGGTTTAATTTCATATTCAATACTGCGGCGGCGACATATTAAAAAGGGAACAAAATAAGATTACATTATCGTACCGGTGTCGCTACAGTTTGCTATGACGAAACCTATAAGCGCCGTATTCGCGTAATACTCGTATGTCACTGGCCATTCTTTAAATAAGAATATTTATAAAATGATCACGGGTAGTATAAACATTATGGAACCAATAGCTAAATAAATTTGATGTCGTTTTTAGGGTTCCGGAGCCAAAATGGCAAAAGCGGAACCCTTATAGTTTCACCATGTCTGTCTGTCTGTCCATCCGCGGCTTTACTCAGGGACTATCAACGCTGGAAAGCTGTAATTTGGCACGGATATATGTATATGTAAGCTATGCCGACAAAATGGTACAATTATGGGTACCTCCCTTAGACAAATTCATTGTGTGGGGTATTGTAATACGTAAAAAAAAAAAAACGACGATTTTTGGATTCAGTGATTTGTTTGCGAAATATTCAACTTTAAGGTGCAAATTTTCATTAAAATCGAGCCCCCCCCCCGCTCTCTAAAATCTAAACCGATGGGTGGATAAATTGTTCAGGATGGTAGTAAATATATCAAACTTTCAAGGAATACTATTATTGAGAATTATTTGTAGTTTAAAAGTAAATAGCAGCCTAAGGTATAAAATATACCTAAACTTGGATGGTTCCGTATAAATTACGGAATCCTTACAAAATATTTTTTATTTATTTATTTAATATCTATAGTTTAAATTATTGTTTGGATAAGTTCGTAATATTAAAAGATTTCTATGAACTTCTACGTGGAACTGATATATTTGTCAAAAAAAGTATAAAATATTTTTGCAATGGTGTAATTAGGGAACTTCCACCTTTTTTTTGGCTTTGAGTTTCTTTTACTCAGAAAAATTTGCAGTATTGATTTGGACGAAGAAAATAAGTGTGCCCTATTTTTTTGTCAGTTTTGTGACTTTTTAATGTGTGTGTGATCTGATTAAAAGAAGAACCCTCAATTAACGAATTCTGAAAAAAAGCTACATTTAAAGTGAAAATATCCGATATTTGACACAAGTATCACTCACGTTTGTCTATGTTGACCTGACCTGTTTAAGACATTTTAAGAATACGGAACAAAGTTAATGTCTGTTACACAAGTGACAGTGAGAGTTGATCATAAAATAAATCCGTTTCTGTACATAATAATATATTCTGTAGTCTTTTACTAGATTTTATTGTTTAATGTACCTACAACTAGGTAATTTTACAACTTTTTATTTGATATATACAAATTAGTTAGCAATCAAAATCATTATAAACTGCAACATACATATCCTTTGATCTGTCTCAAGGACTTTTTAAGGTTTCTACAGCGCCTTCTATTTTTCCTTCTGTCACTGAGCATTATCTGAACATTATAGGCAAACAATTGAAATAGACAACCATCGTTCCATCGACTAGAACTTTTCCATTGAACAAACTACTTGTTTCAATGTTTTACCGCAACATAATGCACAAATAGTTATGGAAAGTGGTCATTGGATGGCGCAAGCGTTCGATATTGCCTCGTTCAATGTAGCTCACCCACTTTTCTCCGACTCGTTTAGCCGCAGTAAAAGTACTGTGTTAACATGTTTAGGTCACTTTTCGTTTCTTTTGACCTTGGTATGTGATCTTTTCAGTTACTTCATGCATACTTTTTAATGCGAGAATAGAATAGAATGTTTATTTGCATAGAATAAGTAAAGCAATGGTACTTTAATGGTAAAATATGTATCTAAATATAAGTATTTTTAACTGGCAAAACTACAATTACATGTATTTTATATTAAATGTATTTTTATTACTAAAAGATAGAAACGAATAAAAAGAAAAATAGGTAAACAATAACTGTCTGCAACGAATACTTGTATTTTATATATTTTTTTTATCTGGGAATTAATATTAGATTAAGTACTTTTCGACAACTTCAAAGATTGGCCAAAAGTAAAATTTAGAAACAATGAACTTACTTCTTCTTCTACAAAGTAGAAGAAAAGACATAAGTAATAAGTCTATTTTCAAAGCCGGAAATAAATATCTAAAGCATTCTACTAATAAAATAATGCACCGTGATAAACTAAATAACAAAGTCACTGACGTATCTAGGTTAATCTACAAATCATATCACGACACAACCAAATTAAGCCTTTTCAGTCCTCTAATTTTGATAGGCAATACATCAAATTAACATTACATAACGATTATCAAACAGTTTAATGCGTATGAAAGCGAAACAAATGAAAGCGAAGCTGTCATTGACATTGAGTAATGCGCCCGCGCTGCCTGCTCATCTTGAACTTGAGATGAAACAGTGACATTTCAATGTTTACAAACATTTTAGTGTTGCCCGCGACTTCGTCTGCAATGAAGTCGATTTATTTACTACGATCAGCTGAGTAATTTAAGCGTGACAAAACAATCAAAGAAAAATTAATACTTGCAATATTTATTTGCATTTGTAATGTTGGTCAGAATACATATCGTTCTATAAACTTTGTTGAAGTGCAATAAAATGTTCCTCTGCCTAATTTTGTAAAAAGTAGTGATCTCTAACAATTTTAAACGGTTCACGGTTGAAAATATTACACATAACATTATTAATTTATTTATTTTTCAGTAAATAAATAAAGTAATAGTAATGTAAATACGAGTAAGTACTAGTCAAAAAGAAATATGCGGTGAAAATAAAAAAAGTCAAGCTGTTAATGAATGTGCATTTTTAATCATTTATTCAGCAACTTAATTGCGAATTTCAATATGGATGACTACACACGTGCTAATTAACTTTTTGTAACGTTTTACTGATATGTCTAAAGATATGAAGAGCAAAGACTGCCGTAAATGGAAAGGTTTGATGAAGCACGACAATGCACTGTCTATTAAAATAAATCCGGAATAATAATCCATACGAATATTATAAATGTGAAAGTGGGTTTATATGTTTGCCCTTCTTTCAAGCCGCATCGGAGCAACGGATCGACGTGATTTTTGGCATAGAGATAGCTTATGGGCCAGAAAGTGACATAGGCTACTTTTTATCCCGGAAAAATGCAAAGTTTCCAATGGAACAGCGCGCGATAACCGAATTCCACGCGGAAGAAGCCGCGGGCAAAAGCTAGTATGGTTGATAAAATGATGTGGGGAAAGGCTATAATAAATAAATAAATAAATATCACGGGACAATTCACACCAATTGACCTAGTCCCAAAGTAAGCTTAGCAAAGCTTGTGTTATGGGTACTAAGCAACTGATAATTATAATTATATAGATAGATACATACTTAAATACATATTAAACACCCAAGACCCGAGAACAAACATTCGTATTTTTTCATAAAAATATCTGCCCCGACACGGTAATCGAACCCGGGACCTCAAGCTTCGTAGTCAGGTTCTCTAGCCACCTGGTCGTCTAAATAGATCTCTCTCCCGGCAGAAGTCCAAAAGAAGAGCGGCGGAAACTTGAGAAACTTCGATGGCGCGCAGGGTGTTGAAGTTTGTATATTTGTACACCAGGTGGCGCTAGGACTCGCTACAATGTTTCCATACAAATCGTCACTACTTACCTTAAATTCAAATAAAATAATAATAATAATAATAATACAATGGAAACAGTTAAATAAATAATATAGCTGAGTAAAAAATACTTCGTTCGTGCTTATAAGGAGGTTTAAAATATTTTTTCACTATTTTTTACATGTTATTCAGTATCGTTATTAGAGAATAACGATACTGAATAACATGTAACATAATAATAACAACACATCGAAACTTGGATGGTGACTAAAAATTACTAAATTAATTATTTCTTTTCTAATAAAATAGGGATATTGTTGGGATCGATTTTTTAAATCTCATTACCCGAAAACACCATTCGAAAATGGTAAAAATCTGAGATTGACTACAAAACTACAGCTCAAAATTAGTTACAGCTATAATTTTCAACTAAACTACTCTATTTTAAATTCACTGCAATTTTTACCACATTTGGAATGGTATTCTCAAGTGATAATTTTAAAAAATCTTAAAAAATCGACCCACTTAGACTTAAGAAAGATAATGAGGCGCATGTTAGCAGTTTTAGAAGTACTCGTATGTTATAACCTATCGCTTATTAAAAGTGAAAAACTAACTAGGTAATTCAAAACTATGAATTGATAATGCTAGGAAAAACACAAATACTTATTTTTATCGGTTAACGAATACGGATGCATTGATGTATGTACATAAACATAAACCAATTGAGGCAAATAAAAAAGTTGAACTAGATGTGTTTAAAAACCTGCCAAGTGTCTGTCAGACCACGCGTAGTGAAAGGTTCCGTACTACTAAATTTTGCCGGACTAGGTATTGGTCGTTAACATTGAAAACTTACATTTGTAGCTGTGGTATTTTTCCATTTGGTTTTACTGTATGTACTACTACGGTGATTTTTTTATGAATTACTTAACCAAAAACAAGCATTTAGTTACAAGGGAGGGGACATAATACTAGTGCACTTACTAACGTAGATGTCGGAATCGAAGAATGTGTTTTAAAAACATTGCAAGTTTTTGGAAAACCTACTACTGTGTAAGAAGCAAAATCTTACGTCTCCCCTATAAACAATTATAAAACCCGTTTACCTTTACTTGCCCGAATTTCACTTGTCATACCAACGTTTGCTATAAAATATATAGAACCATGCTGTTTTCAGGATTTTTTTAAATGTCATCATATATAATGCAGTAGGTTAGGTTAGGTTAGTTTAATATCAACTCTGAAGAAATTACTATTTCAGAAATAAATTACTTTATGGCAAATGAAAATTCTAGAATACGATACATTCGGGCATATAAAATTCGGGCAAACGATAGAGAACCAAAAAAAACATATTTTATCCAAAGACTTTGTTGGCATGCCAAATACCTAATAGCTTTTGAGAGTAGGTAAATAGTTTAAGCTAAGCCGTAATATAGACAGAAAGGCGGTACAAGAGTTCAGCTTTTGCCTACGGAATCTTATAAAATAGTATTAAATTGAATTTGATGGACAGACGACGGCTACACTGACTCAAACTATCAATTAACTTGATTATGCTACTCACATTCCACTCTCATGTAAATTATTTTACCGATCATTTATTATTCTGAATATTAAACTATAATTACGTGGCATGCGATGAGTTGTCATGAGTTAAATACGGCTTTAGATCACGCAAGCTACTAATTCACACATTCTTTAGTTCTTTTTTCTGTAAAGTTAATAGTTTAATTAATGGTTTCAAAGAAACGATCGATAAATTGATATTTTTACTTTCAGGAAAATCCAAGTTATTCGTTTAGTTACGGAGTGTCCGACGCAAGTACCGGAGACGTGAAATCAGCGTGGGAGACAAAAAACGGTGATACTGTTACAGGTATTAAGCAAAGTAGCTTAATTTTTAAACCTATTTCAATAGCGTTGCAATCACATGGCGAATCGATGATCAAAAGACATGATATGATAAATACCGGGTGTGGCCTGTAATACGAGCAAAAAATTAAAACATAGATCGTCCTCGTCAAACTGAACAACATTAGTTCAGCGACTTTTAAAAATAATGGAGTCTTTGAATTTTCCCTTTTTCGTACACTTAAGTACTGCTATCAATGTACGCCATCCTAGAACACAACTGACGTCGCCTGTCACGCTACAAAAATCAAGCATTTTGCTTTACGAGTACATTGCTTCTTCGAATAAACTTAAAAGTGTAATAAAAATTTAAATAACTAATTATTTTTAAAAGTCGCTGAAATAATGTTGTTCAGTTTGACGAGTATGATCTACGTTTTAATTATTTGCTCGTATTACAGGCCACACCCGGTACCTATATGTTGTCTAATACACTCACAATCTCAATCATTTCAGTTAAATATTTCTTTCAACCACCACCTTTCCCGTTTGAGACGAGACATTAAGATTGTTTGCCAATTATCTTGCAATATTGTGAGCGATGTAGGTAAATTATTATAATATGTCGTTTTTCACCATAAATTCTAGCAAACTGGAATTCGAAAAACATGATTAATGTTTTTTTTTAACAAAACGCCGCGTACGGTTTTGTAGTTTGGTGAATTATACGGGCGGAGCTAGGGTTGAAATATTTTCGGGTGCCTCATCGAAACCATGACCACACGCACTTTAGACATAATCTCACACATTATTGAATGTGCTCATGATCAAAGAAGCTAACACAAAAATTTCATTTCTTTCTGGGAGACTCTTTTAGACGCAAGGCTCACCATTTACTAAATGTAGAAAAAGCCACTGACTGTGCTCGGAACTTACACCTATTCCAAGTAACCTAAATTCTTTCTTTACAGGCCATTACACCGTGGTTGAACCAGATGGTTCCATCAGATCAGTAGAATACTCCGCGGGACCTGAAACTGGCTTCCAAGCTACAGTCAATAACGATGGTGAACCAGCACAGAAAACTGGTCGCAGTATGTTCGAGGAGAAGTCTCATAGAGACTACGAGAAGTTTTACGATTATTCCGAAGACAACGAAGAGGAAGATTCTTATGTACCCACCGGAAGGAAAAAGTCAAAGCATCCGTTTGACTCACTCTTTAAAGATTATTCACTTATGAAGCGACCGAAGCACCCAATGGATTTAGAGCCTAGTGATTTCACTCATAGTATTACTATAAAACACCCACTTGACGAGGCTGGAAACGAGCCCCATAGTCACCAAGGAATTAATTACGATCCAAATTGCAAAACAAAACATAATAAAGAAACTAACAATCTTTACGCAAATTTGGTAGAGCTGAATTTAAGGAACAAATATAATGACCACAAACCTTACCCAACTACAGCGTATGGTTTTGATATAAATAACTCACCTTCCAATTTTGAGCCCGAGAAAATAAGTCCTTATAATTACGGTTCGTTGCCTGGTAAGTTCACAGAGTACACAGAATCAGAAATCAGACAATTAGCTAACAAACACAAGGGTCGGCCTACTTTTCAAAATGATCACAATCCTTACGTACCTGATATTCCATCTGCAGACAAATATTACCCAGACCATATACCTACACGGCCTAAGAAAAAAAATAGACCAGTAAAGTCACCAGATTTCAGTTACGATAACTTAGATGACTATATATTAGTGCCAAAGAAGAAATTTAGGAAACCGCCGAGAATAACAGACGATTATAGGCAAGAAGAAGAAGAAGATTACGGGCGTCCACATTACTCTGATGATGACGAAGATGATGACGACCAATACCATGTACCAAAAAAAGGCGAGAAAAAAGTTATTCGCAAAATTATTAAGAAACGACGGCCTCCGGTTATTAATCTATTAGACATTCTTGATATTTAATTTACTTTTAAATTAACATGAATAACAAAAAAATAAGGATGTGTAGATTATTTATTTTTCGAGAGTAAATTGGAAAAATAAAAAATAATCTATGATATGCTTTATGAGTACCTAACTTTATAGTTGCATTTGGATCACATCTTGTATATGTTTTTATTTATTTCGGGGATCTCGGACACAGCACTAATGGTTTCGTTTAAATTTGCTGGTTTTCAAGCTCAGCTAGGTCGCTGATGTACTATTTAATAAAATATGAAAAACCTATAAGAGTAACACTTGCCTAAACAGTATATTTTTCATTAGTTTTGTATAAAAATATAAAGTTTCTTAACGAACTTTGAAAAACCATGACACAAAAAATACGATATTACTTTGTATCATAATTCTAGGTTACAGCCCATTTTAGAATATCGGTGTAAAGACCCAAATAAAATGAAAATGAATTTAAAACGAACCTTTTATTTCAATAAAGCAATTAAATTACATTAAAAATATGTTTTAATATAATGTATATTTTGCGAATGTTTTAATCAGTATTTTTAGATTCGTGTGAAATCAATAAAAAAATATGATTACCTTGAAAAACTACAAATTCTGATATGACACTTTTTTCCGGAACACAAAGATATAAAAATCTACCTGACCTGGACCTGGGTTCGATTCCCAGCGCTGGTCTCTTTAAATTCGAATGGTATTTTTAGATTCGTGTGAAATCAATAAAAAAATATGATTACCTTTAAAACTACAAATTCTGATATGACACTTTCGATAAAAATCTAGCTTTGTCAAAATTTTCAGCAATTCGAGTACGTAAAATTTTCATTTTTTTTGTACAAGCCTAAAGTAAAAACAGTTTAAATATATAACGCTTTCCTTGTAGATATAATCGTTATTTTATTTAAACGGGAAATTTTATTCGAAATGATTTATAACCTCTCTTCTACTTTACGCATTTAATACAAGCGGAACTTGAATATAACAACCAAACCAAGATTTTATTTCCTACTGGCACAGTTTATTTATAACCTAAAGGTAAATACTTCTATTTTTATTATAAGAGTTAAACTAAAGTAATCGTTAGGTTGAGTTACATACAAACACACACATAATTTTCTACTTTTTTTTTGTGCTGTCGAAATTTTGTGTGTGTGTTTGTGTGTGTTGCTCTTTTACGTTTAAACGATGGAACGGATTCGTATGCAATTCGGAATTAACATTTGCTCGATATTCTGTTGTGCTGGTTACCATGCTGATCATGTTCATGAACAAAATCGAGAATATTGGTAGCATTATTATCGCCGTAAGAAAATTAATGGTTTTAAAATTAAAATATATACTTTCTCGAATGTTTCTCTAAACAATGCCGTGTACGCGTTACTAATGATTTTGGCGAACTGTATCAGTTATGCTGGCGCTTGCGCAAGCAATCTTCAATGATAGCGAAAGTGCCAATGCCTTGGCAACGAGCGAGTGGAAGCTATTACGTCGCAAGGACGTTGGGTTATTTTAAACTTATGAATCAACCTGATTCAGTTATACCTTATTGATCATTGTTTGTTTTATAATTATTATTACAAAAAGAAAGAAAGGTACTCGTGAAACTCCAACACAATACATACATATTTTATGTTTTATTAATAGAACCTTTGTTCAACGAAATCTGAGATTTTTCAAGAAGGAAAAAGTTTATCGGGTGCTTTTACCAACAAAGTAAAAGTGAAATTTAAAGGATAAATATAAAGGTAAAATGTAAAGGGTAATCCCGATCACTCTACTTGAATATTTATATGTTTAAATCGGGTTTGAATAAAAAATTGGCTTATGCATCCGAGAAACTTTTTCGCGCATACACAGAGAACTAGTTTTTTTTTTGTTTTCGTTCTTTTGAATAGAAAATGACAGGTAGCAATAACAACGTAAGTAACACCTGTAATGGCCTGTGATTAATTTTACAGCTGTAGTAGTGATTAATGGAGTATTGGTTACGTGAGGCATCAATACGTTTGTACAACTCAGACATACAATTAATCTATAACGTGAGTTATAACATTTGTTACGTTCATGTTTATTTGTTCGTGAGTCTTTGTTGTTGTTTTTTTTATGAAATACCTGCGAGCGGTACGCCCTGTTTCTCTGTACGATTTAATTTAGGTACGATGTAAAACGAAAAAAGCAAACAGAATATTAACAATGATTTCAAACGATTTAAAAATTTGTACGAACTTTATCAATTTACTTTTACTAAGATACTTAAGTTTAAAACCAAATTCATGTAGACATTTTGAAACCGGACGTGCGTCCGAGATGAAAGTATCTTTTCATTCGCTTTTAAATTTGACAGCCAAAGGTTATCGCCGTCGAAATTGCTTCAACCTTTGTCGACCTTAATTACTAAACGTAATTGTGGAATTAACTAAAAATAAGAAAGTGATCGAGTTGACGTTTACGTCGTTCTTAACGGTTACGTATTCACGTCGCGCACGCACGCCAGCTTAGGGTTGACAGAGACACAAGATTTTTCACGGGATAAGACTTCTTTTTTTCTTCTTAAATTTATGAAATAGCTACGTTCATACATTAAAAAAAATACAGTCAAGTTATTATCATCCCAGCCTATACATCCCACTGCTGGGCACAGGCCTCCTCTCAGAACAAGAGGCCTTGGGCATAGTTCCCACGCGGACCCAGTGCGGATTGGGAACCTCACACGCACCATTGAATTGCTTCAAGTCATGTTATATAAAAAATAACAAATGAATGTTAAACTAACAAAAGCTTTACCTCAGTATATTACGTCCTACTGCAGGCCACAGGCCTCCTCTTACGATGAAAAAGCTTGTGCTGTAGTCTACATGCGGGTCCAGTGTGAATTGGGAACTTCACACACATCACTTAATATTTAGGCTATGGTAAATTTCAAGTGTAATTTCACACATAAATTCTGAAAAACTCAGTTTGAACCCCAGTTTGAACAAACTAAACTAAAAATATTTGTTTTTTTAATTTATTTATTTCACCAACACATACAGTTATCAACATTAGTATGATCCCTGAAATATTTTAATCAATAATTGAAATGAGTTAATAGTTACTTCCGGCCGAATACACAGGTCTCCTAACTTTCATACAGCTTTGTCTGGTCTCATCCACATCAGATCTGGTGATCCACATGGTCTAAACACCTCGGAATATAAATCGTCGACCCATCTTTTCGAGTGTCCCAGCATCTCCACTTGACTCTAGGTATCCTTCTTCCAACATCCGAAACTCTAGTCTATTTCCTTTGTTTCCAAATTTCTTACCGATATTTTTTATTACATAATCTGACACCAATCTGACACAAAAAGCTTCTATACATTTTTTGATACGGCTCTATTCCTAAGGCCAGTAGGACGTGACTGTACAAGAAACTCAAAAACATTTTTATTTTACATAGAGATAACAAAAATGTTTTTGAGTTTGCCTTTTGAGCGTTTTGAGCTGCCTTAACAAGGCAGTATTATGAAGGAATAAATAATGGGTCCCTTTAAAAAAACAGCACGTTTAAGCTATGAAACCTTTACGAGCATTTTTATGATATAAAAATAAATATATTAAAAAGCGTATAGTAACCCTGCACTGGCCATTCACCGGTGGGCGCGGCCATGACATGGCCGGCATTGTCGCAATGCGCAGGAGTGTATTCCACTACAGTTTCAGTTTTTGCTCCAGTTAAAGGTAAAGGAATTTATCGAGCTGTTGAAAGATAATTAATCAATATCGAATGGTTCAACACTTGCATTTAAAATCGACGCGTGGTCAGATAGATCGATATTATGTTTTTTTGCATTTTTTGATAAATATGTAAGAGCATCCATTGCATTCATTGTTTTCTTAACTTTTTTTTTTATTCAACTGGATGGCAAACTTAGTGTTAACTTAATATTAGAGAGCTTTGTAAGCTATAAGACTTTAATGCAGATCACAAAAATCCATATTCTTTGCTAGTATTAGTCTTATAAGTACTCGTACAATCTATAAAACTGAATAAATATTTAACGTGGACTTTAAAAACCCCTTGGCTCTATCACACATTGAATCGATAAAAATACAATAGTTATCAAATCTACACGCGAACATCTATTAAGAATTTACTTGAAAAATGTGACCTGTATGTAGATAGCTGTCAAAAAAACCATAAAAAAACAATCAAAATCACTTCATCCATTTAGGAGCTGGGATTGCACAGACAGATTGTACACGGACACACAACACGGACACACAACTTATAACGCCGTTTTTTTCAGTTGGGGTTAAAAATAGTATGTAACAAACCAACTATGTAATAAAGTGAACTGAATAAGATTAGACATGCTTTCAATCAACTGGCATAACCCATCAAATTATGATTGAGGTAAAAAAAGTCCAGTGACTTAATTACAGATTGATATCGCTCACTTAAGATTTTAATGAACGATTGTCTTGATCATTCGATTTAATGTAATAATTAGAGGGTAGGGAACTTTGGTGAAAGGCGGCAAGACTAGAGCACAAGTGGAACAAACTAAACGCCACGCGTCGTTGAAACTGTAGATTTGTCTCCCGATTTGTCCTCTAGTCGTACAGATCTTAGACAATTACACTAACAGCTGTTGAAAGACATATACTTCTACAGGAAGTATTATCACAAAAGGCAGCAAAGTCACAACGACTGCTAGATTTAGTCTGCTACACTTGTTTGCGTCATCACCATCATCTCAGCCGTAGGACATCCACTGTTGGACATAGGCCTCCCCCATAGACCTCCAGTTGCTTCAGTTGGCAGCGGCTTGTAACCACCGTGAACCCGTAGCTTTAACCAGGTCATCCATTCATCTCGTTGGTGAAGATTTATATGTATACTCGTATAAAGTAACTGTATTAAAAAACTTCTTAGGTATTCTTGGTCTTGTAAACATTTTTCATCACACTTGCTCGTAAGCAGTGACGTAACAAGCAGGATAACTCGGTTGCAACCCCCTGAATAAAACCCAACATGTGCACGTGGGCTGCATGTGGGCCTTTTTTAGCGTATACCGCCTAAGGGCGTTATGAGCTGTTGCGTGTACTGCTGCTAGGTGCGCTGTTGCTGCTCACGGAGGCCCACATGCACCTCAAGCGAGCTGTTGCAGGTGAAGGTGGCGGCGGCAAGGTACTGGCGTGGCGCTGCCTCCGAGCTGCATGCCAGCCGTATATCTAAACAATTTTGGTAAAAACGGGCGGTACTGGAATTACGAATATCAACTCATTAGAAGCCCTCAGTCTTTGACTTCGGGCTCCTAATAGACTCTCGTTCCTAATTCCTTATTTACCGCCCTTAAGACATATTGTACTATTTATTATCAACGCGTTATTCTAAAACGATGCAATAAATCCGTTGGTCCTTAAAGCAGCACGTTCTATTACGTACACCCTAAAATTATGACTCAGAGTAGTCTTGCTATAATTTATCGACATAAATATTCAGCGCAATTATTTTAATAGTTGCGTTGACTAAGGTTGACTAAGTTCCAAATTGAGGCTATTTGAATATAGAACTGATACTCGCAATATGATAGAAGCATAGAATTAAGTAGGTATCTGCCATCATAAACATTGGAACTGCTTATATGCTCAAAAATAACTGAATACGACCTGTCAATTGGTGAAATGCATTTTCGGACTGTAGCGCGTAGTTAGGCCTACATATATTTGTAATATCATTCCAAGTTTGAGATTTGTATGCTTAAACGCTACGGAGATAGAACGAAAACATTTTTTCTTGTATGGGTTCCATTTGTCATCCTTCAGTTACGGAACCCTAAAAATGGACAACGACACAAACTATGATGTTGGCGTCGAAAAAAAAACAATAAGTGTCGGTCTCTATGCACTTTCTGAATGTTTTCCGCATAATACTAGGTTTCTTGGGTGGAGTGAGCGACGCTGATAGATAGAGATAGCAAATCTGTTTTGACATGTTTAGAACGATAATTATTTTCTTTTATTTCATGAATTTAATACCATGGATAATTTATGAACGTCACGAGAAAAGCCCTAGAGAAGCCTCCTTTAGAAGTATAGTACCTATAATCTTATATTAATATCTTAATTAGAGATATCAGATATCAAACACAGTTTTGAAATATCAAACATACCAATGACCTAAACTACTAACAGAATTATCAAGTCTGAGTTTTTATTCAATTATAAATTACAAGTGCTACATTCAAAGGAATGCAGGTAGCTCCACTTTTGAAAGGCATTTCGTATTAACGTATAGTACTACTTTTTAAATGAAAGTATTTTGACCTTTAACACTTTTATATAGTATCAAGTGCTTGAATGTAATGAACTTAATCCAAATTATGTAAGTTTATATTTACATTATAACAGTCAAAATTGAACATGAATTGCCAGTCAAAATTTACTTGTTAAATGAAATGAATGAATGTTGTTGCTGATAACGGCCGATGCAATAATGATCAAAACATCCAGATAATTAATTCCAACTCTAAATAAATTATAAATTACACTTGATTGTATAATGCAGTAAATAGGTAGTATTGGTGATTTAGTTCCCAAAATATTTTAGTTACCTATGACGGAGAATCGCGAAAACTTAAAACATTATATTTTGACAAATAAAATTAACTGTATAAAACCTAAACTTTTATATTGATTACATACTTCTTGGAACGTACGACCTAACTCGTTAAACCATATTTTTAAAAAAAAAAACATTATTATTATTTGATTAGGTAGGTACATCATAAAAAATAATTTATGCACAATTTTAGATTTCTAGGTCTAAGGTTTTGAGCTGGATCTTGATGAATCAATCTTCAGATAAGACTTGTTTTAAAACAATATTATTTACACAAAGATTAAAAATATTTACGGAAATATGTCATTGATTGTATTTATTACATTTATTATACCTATTATTTTGCAAGCTGTAGTAGTCCTCTTAAGTCTTTCCATATAAGCCGATAAGTGGCAATTGCAACATAAATAGACGTAGACACGCGTTTAAAATTATAACACGACACTTACTCACATCCCGCATCAAGTTTTACAAGCTTTTATAAAACTAGGAACTTTCGTTTGTTTTGTAGGTTTTCTAAGATCTAATCTTACAAATCGAGTACCACTCATTTTTTGGTATGGATTGATACGAATATGTAGTAAACTAAGACATAGGGCTTGATGCCTAAGGCCAATTAAAGTCTCAATTCACAAAACGACGCTGCAAAAAAAACATATGATAGCGTCACAAAATAAAAAGCAAACTACTTCCAGGGAGTATTGCAATTTTTTTATTAAGTGCATGATACTTTTTTTAGTTACATCTATATCGGCATAATAAACGCGATGACCAGGGGTCGGACAAAAAGTGCAGTTGGCGTCAAACCACCTATAGGATGATTTCAAATAGTATTTTTGATTTTCATAAAAAAATAATCACATCATTTATCAACCTCTTTATTAAACGATATGAAATTTATTTTATTCACTGAATTCCATTGATTTATTTAGGATTATTTGGTTACTTTATTAATGCTACTTTGTTACTACATGTCACACGGAAGTTTAAATAAAAACATCATCTTGTGTGCAAGATTACGTTATTTTTACGTCATGACATAGGTTAAAATATAGACAAACTCACAAATGGATAGGCCCTTCACTATATCCTTTTCAATAAAATAGTAGTGTCCAATGAATCATGGTTTACCTTAACTATTTCAGGAAACAACTACTGTAACGAAATAGCACTATTTAAACAAAGAACATCAATAATTGGTGTTGCTGACAAAACATCCGGCAAGAAACGCGCATAGAACTGCATATGAATGGATCCTGACTTGCCTCGTTAGTAGAACACCTGTCCACGCGTAACAGTTACAAAACATGGTTTGACAAAAAATGACCGTATGGTATGCAACCGGAGGTGAAGATAACTGGTAATCGCCTCGAGGTAATAAAACGTTGTACAACGGGATAGTGGTAAATAGATTTTTTTATACACGATAGGGGATAAACCAGCAGGCGGGTTACCTGATGGAAAACAATCACTGCCATCCATGGACACCAATAACATTAGTTAAATTATGGATGGACGTTGTCGGCCTTTTGAGAAGGTTAGGTTTGTTTTTTGAAGCTTTCGAAGTTGTATTGGTCTGGAAATACTGGATATAATAAATAGCTATTTGTATGAAAGTGTGTTCGGCGTACTGGGTATCTGTTTAATTTATATTTTTTTGTAAGGCCTAGCTTGTGATAGTTGATTCTGTGCGACATAATGTTTATTTATGTTAAGTATAACTAGAGGAGGGTGGGTTTTGAATTAAAATAGACATGTGTTCTACAAATGTATCTATTAGGCCTTCACGCTAAAATGGGTCGACGGATTTGGATAAAATTCGGTGAAAAGATAGCTGGAACTCTGGAATAACACATACGCTAATTTTATCCTCATATTCCTGCGGGATTGCAACAGCTGGGTTTCGAGTCATTGAATTTGGCTTGCTTGTTTTAATGCAACGTCGATGAAAACCAAGATGTATTTAGTAAAACCCCGGAAATTCAATTCAACTGCAAGATGTAATGGATTACGTAAAGTCAAATAAGTAGTACATCGTCTAAGTAGTACGTGCATCTCTGTCAATTATATGATGGACTCACATCAGATACCTACTTATTTAAAGTCAAAGTCAAAATATCTTTATTCAATTTAGGCTATAACAAGCACTTATGAATGTCAAAAAAAATCTACTACCGGTTCGGTGTAGAGAAGAATCTCTTCTCTGTTGAGAAGAATCCTTCAAGAAACTCAACGATTGTAATTTTTTCCCAAACGGTTTAGATGTAGGTACATAAATTTCATTGAACATTAAAACTGCCGAAAGAAATCATCTATAAACCTGCTTCGCTCAGGTCAACGGCACCGTGGTATCGGTTAGATGAGTCACTGCCAAGGCGCACGCGACGAGACATCTGGCCGGCTTGGTAATGACACGGTGGAATCCCTTTAGCCTTATTTAGAGGAATATCGCACGAGTTGCGTTATATTGACGTTGATGCTCGATCCTTCTAATTATAAATGCGGAAGTTTGTAAGTGCGTACATGTACGTATGTTTGCTACTCTTTCACACTAGAACGGCTTGCGGATTTGCATGGCATTTGATATGTAATATAGCTAAACGTTTGGAATTACACTTAAGTACATTTAGGGGCTGTTTCACCATCCATTGATAAGTCTTAACTGACGGTTAAATGTGATGTCGTCTCTATTTGTTTTGTTCGAATAGACGGAGACGGCATCACATTTAACCGTCAGTTCAATCAATGGATGGTGAAATGGTGGTGGATATTCCCTCTCGATATATTATAGGTATATGAAGTTCTGAAATGTTAAAATTGCTAAATCTAGAAACATTAAATTTTGTACGATCGTTCATCATACAACGTAAATTTATGAAGATTTCAGCGTAGTTTTTGAGAATTTTCATGAGAATTTAGTAAAATCGACTGCCAGATCTAATAGTTTATGTGAGCGAACCCTCATGAAAAGGCTAGTATGTCATTTATAAATCCATAGCCGTTTAAGTTCTTGCACCGTATAAAGAGGTTTTACATTTACATTTCAGAAATACTTTGTAGGCGCGGAGATTATTTTAATAATAGGATGTAGACAGAAGGGTACGCTGTTTTAAAATTTAAAAAAAAAATTGGAATATTGCAGCAAATAGTTGGATTATTTTGAGTGAACAACTCAATGTAAGTTATGTTTTTAATCTAAAGCATTCGTGATTTTCACTCATAATTAAAATACGGCACGGTCGGACATTGTTAGTGTTGTGTGTCGATGTGATGAGGTGACAAATAAAAATGACCAAGTGCGGGTAGTTCGAAGGACTCGCACTACTAGGCAGACTTGACACCCCACACTTCAGTCTACTCGTGACCACGGTCGCTGTAATATGGTCGATTCAAACTTGGCAGGTTTTTTTCCTTAAACTTACTCCGAAACAACCCTCAACTAGCCAAAACTTAAACACTTAGCAACAATTTGTACAAAACAATAACTACATAAATACTCATAATTATAAAGGCAACATTAAGTCCAACAATGCAGTCTTACTAAAGCTTAAAATCATGCGGGGGCGTTGAGCATGCGTGCTTTGTTTAAAGGCATGCGGCGGCATTCAAGCATTAACAATGGTAATTACATCGCTATCAAACCTCTGGCATCACAAACCACCATGCCTTTGGGATAGACCATTTTTGGCCATAATTCGTAGAACCTCAGGACCAGGATCATTAATTTAACGTTTTCAAAATGTAGATTTTAAGTTCCTAATTCTGTGAGTTAGGTTCTGCAGTGGAGGGTAAGACTAGATACTTCATCTTAATCCTCCAGTATCTCAATTGACAATTTTGGTCGTATTTCTTCATCACAGCGTTAACTGACTAGATACAAAAGGATAGATGATACCATAAAACAATAATTCCAAGAAGCAACTCCAGTAAAAGCACATATTATTTTAGTCCTGAAAATCAGATCAATATTCAATGAATTATTAATTATTAGATTTGTAATTGTTTTAAAACAAATAAATAGATAAAGTTGGTAGGTAAGTAGCCATATATATGTAACTAGTTATTATCATACAAAATCCATGGGACCTATGAGGTAATTTATAACCGCTACGAATGCGTCCCTTTCCCGCACTGCAACGCGTCGTCGTTCCCCTGTCCAAACGGCTAAAGATACCTCATTTCAGCCAAAGGACCTCCACTACTGGACAAAGGCTAACTGAATAGCTCCAAAACGATTTGTATTATGCTACCTGCTTTCAAATAGTTTCCGCAACCCCTTCCATTACGTCGGTCCATTTTATTGTGGGCTTTCCCACGCTACGTCTTCCGGTTCACGGTCACCACTCCTGAACCTTACTACCCCATCAACTATCGGTTGTAACAAGCAAGGTACTCTGCCTCCTGCTGCTAAGTCTGGCAACTCTCTAAGCTATATCACAGACTTCAGTTACCTCACTAGTTCGTAATATAATTTATGTATTCTTCTAGATTGATAATGGTAATGCATCTGCAATCCATCTGGTGCTGCGGGTGACGGCAGCGGTGGTCACTTGGCAATCTAGTTGTTCGTTTGGCGTCCTGTCAGCGTAAAAATAAACAAATTGAAAGTTCTTAAGATTTATGCTGGAAGGGCTTTTATTGTGTAAGCAGCCTTGACACGCTTGCCGCAGCCATGGTATTGTAGGGATAATAAAGTGCAATATTGTCTATTAAGCCGATATTATTCTGAGATTTTATAAACTCATTAAACTAAAGTAGAACTTTGAGTACATGATCAATCTTAGATATCCTTATAAGTACCTAAGTCTATATTAGCTACTCGTATGTTTGTTTGTCTAATTTCATGTAATATCTTTAGTACTTACATATTTTTAAATTTTTCTTTTTGTATTCCAATAAATTGTTTTTACTGACTAACTACAAGTACCTACCTATTATACGTGTCAATTATAAAGAGACTCAAAATACTTTATCACATTCACATAATTGTAGTAGGAAACTGAATTTTGTTATGCGGAACGTAAGATTACTCAATGTTTATGAGACAGTTACATCAAATGCAAACTTAGTATTTTTATTAAGTCTAATGGAACTAATTGGGTAATAAATAATTAAAATACTCGTATTATGCAAATGTCCTCATGTTGTTAATTAAAAAATACTCTAATGAAGGAGTCTGTTCTTTTTACTGCTACAGTCTGTTCAATATAGGAATGGGCAGAAGGAAAATAGGCTCTAGTCATTTAATAAATTGCATTTTTTTAGAACCCCTTCTTCTGTGACCATCTAGAGTCCAATGTTATCCTGAATGGACTTTTTTTTATAAGTATAAATATTTTTATATTAAATAATTTTTGATCACTTATACATACGTACTCGTATGAAGCTTCCTCTATACTCAAAGATTGTAACTTAAAAAATAATGAACAAATAGTAAAATGAAAAGTATGTATTTAATCAATGCCTCAACGTTCTTTTTATTAATAATAGTAATAAAATACATATAACGTTTATAAAATTCATATAACGTTTTGGATGTTCAAATTAATACATCTGATAAAGCGTTCAAACATGTCTAACACTACTTTATACATATCTGGTACCCATTTGAGCATAACAGACATTTTTGAGTGGTTTGTTCCATTGGATATTATTACATTTTCGGAAAATCAATTAGTCTATACTATTTTGGAGTTAAGTTCATATTTCACGAAACCACGAATGCGGTTGTTTCTAGAGCGTATCCAGACTAGTCTCACGATCTAGTTCAAACGCGGCTCCGCCCACAAGGCACATACATACATCAACTTATAGCCATGCGGGACTCTAGGCTGTACCTATAGGACACAGCCACGGTATAAAAGCCTCAGTTATCTCACAATTTGACACAAACCAGGCCCTAGCTTACAGTGAACTAACGTTAGACTAAGCTCTAGCAATATGATAGCCAAGGTAATGTGTATTTCCGTGTGTGATAATGGTTATTATAAAGGTGTGAAAGCGTCGAAAGTTAAAAGTGTTTTGATAAAATGTCAGTGAGGTTTTGTTATGAGTTGCTTTTTTTTTGGAAACTATTCGTCTTTTTGTGATTTTTTGTATTGATCTAATTTACATTTTTGATTTTTGTTTTGTTAAAAGCTCAAAAAGCTATTTAATTTATTCAATATTTGAGTGGCTATGCGCGGCGGTGATTACTATGTATCAGATGACACGTCTTTTTCTTTTTATCTTCTTCTTTTTTCATTTCTTCTTCTTTTGTAAAAGATAAATCTTTAAATAAAAATAGATAATCTTTAAAGATACGTTTGTTTAGCTTGGTTGTTTTTTGAAAATAACTACGAATTGTGCCCTTAATAGTGTAGAATAAAATTTGTTTACTACTAGTTCCAAAAGTTCTAAACCACTAAAATCTGGCTTACTTGATATTGACTTTGAACATATTTTTTTTACCATGTAAATTCATCAGTTTTTTTTTTAGATTTTAATCGGTTAGATTGTTATTAATAATATTAGTGCACTGCCGGCAAATGTTACAGTTGTGTTACAGTATTTTTGTCCATTGCAGTCAAAATTGTATGTGTATTAGAATGCAAGTCATCATCATCAGGCAGTTTTAATGTATTGTTGGACATAGGCATGACACAGAGCACAATCTTCAGCTCACCTCTTCTAATTCCTCGGGATTATACTATCGAACCACCGAAGACTAAATCCGCTAGAATTCATTTGTCGCTATCCCGTGGGGACTATGCAATGAGGGTTTTCACAGAGGCGAAATATGGCTAGATGGCGAAATATGGTGAGGTCCGTTTGACGTTTGCTTGCGATTGGCTCATTTAGTTATTTAACCAATCACGAGCAAACATCAAACGTCAAACGGACCTCACGATACTAACGCCATCTACCCTCATTTTCTGGGATAAAACTTGCCTACGTACTTACAAATAAACAAACAAACAGCATGCACCGCATTAACCGCAATAATTAAAGAACGTGTTTATAATTTTCAGGTGGTTCTCGCGTGCGCGCTGGTCAGCATGGCCTGTGGAGGCCTCATAGCTCCCCACGGCGGTCTGTCTTCGCAGAGCCTCGTGCTGGGAGGACTCGGAGGATACGGCGGACTCGGTCACGGCATCGCGGCTCCAGCTCTTGGATTGGGATATGGTAAGGTAGCTGAATAGCTCTGCATTTTGGTGAATTACGGATTTATACCCTGTATTATAAAATGCAGCAGCACGCCACCCCACCCGCTGCAAGGTAGGCAACACAAGCATTGCCTACCCTCAATGCACACCATAGAATATTTGATCCTTAAGGAATAAATATGAAGAAATCTGCCAGATTTCAAGTCTTTAGCTCCAGTAGTACCAGCTGTTCGATGTTTGTCACTCACTCAATCACGCATTTATGGGTATAGACTAATAATATCTAATTGTATTTTCAGGGCACGGAGGAGTGGTCGCCCACGGGGTGGTTGCGCACGCGCCGGTGCTGCGCGCCTCTTACGCGCCGCTGGCGCACGCCGCCGCCCCTGTTGAAGTTTATGTGAGTACCAGAGTGACGCTTGATTCCCACCGGGTTGCTCAAAAATTTTTTACGTGACATCACTGGCAAAATAGCAAAGTTTGTGTCCTGACGACCTGACCACGGGTAGTACACGCGAGACTAAGGGCGCGTCGCGCGTTTTCACTGTTCATTGCGTGCGCTGTTAGGTAATGACTGCGTGGCGAGCTACTCAACCGCGCAATGAAGAAAGAAAACGCGATCAAACCATAAGGGGGTAGATCGAACCCAGGGACGAATACAGGGTTTTCTAAATTTATAATTATTAACCTTTTGCTTCACTATTTGCCTTATAAATAGGCTGACAGTTGCTCAGCGAGTAAAGGGGAGAGCTATGCTTAGGGTTTCGCTACGCTCTACCTACAGGATCAAATCAAAACTGAGAAGATAAGTAGAAGAACAAGGGTCACCGACATAGCCAATTAAATTAGCTTATTAAATACGAGAAAAGTGGCAATCACGGAGAACAATGGCCGTTAGGGCAGTAAAGTTCTCGCATGGAGATTGCGGTTCGGCATGTAAGAAAAAGATGACCAGATTATAGCAGCCACGTCGACGCAGACCGCTTTCAACTGTAGAAACTGAAGGTCTATAACAGTGGACGTCCTACAGCTGATATGATGATGATGATCTGGATGTGCGGAAACTTTTATGAAACCCTCATGCTATAGTGGTTATGATGATACCTATTTATTATATTTCCAGGCCCATCCCCGCTACACATTCAACTATGGCGTCGCCGACGGCCACACAGGCGATCAGAAGAGCCAGTGGGAGTCGCGGGACGGGGATGTCGTGAAGGGCCAATACTCGCTGGTCGAGCCTGACGGCACCGTTCGCACCGTCAACTACTCCGCTGATGATCATAACGGGTAAGACTAAAGGCTCTAACACACGGCGACACCTTACACGTTGCATTTAGTGTATACACGAAGTGTAGCTGTGTATATGCGCGTGTCACCCGCGATATAAAAACACTTCGTGTATTTATACACTGAGTGTACCTATACTATGTAGTGTCGTAGTCTAAATTAAGCTTAAGAGCATTTTGGCCTACGAGTATAAATTAAAATCATAAGAATCTTAAAACTTGTGGAACTAACTTTATTCGTATTTGTTAGTAGCAGTCAGTTGTTATAATGTTAGCAGATAAATCTACTGTGTTTAATAAAAACATAATAATATCTGCAAATGTTTTCCGTTAGCGAATTTATGGAAAAATATGAATCTTTACCTAAATATATCTATAAAACAGTACCATGTCTAAGAGACTCACAGGGAATGAACATTTTGAAGTACTAGAAGTTGAAATCACTTCAACAATTAGGTTGAGGCCGCACCACGGCTAAACCGGCGCGGTTTTTAACCGCGTGACTTTTATATACGTACAAGTAAAATTAAAACCGCCAGTGCGGCCGCTTGAATTAGTTTACTTGATTCACAAAGTCACGCGGTTAACCGCGGCGGTTTAGCCGTAGTGCGGCCTCGGCCTTAGACTTACAATTTTGAGTATTATACAATGCACGCGAAAATAAAAACATTTTTGAAATCCCCACGGAATCTTGAAAAGTACAAATAAATAATTGCTCGTAACTAAAGTCAAACAGTCGGGTAACAAAAGAGAAAAATAATCAACATTACATTATCGTGTTATTACGCACTAAAATTATCAAATATTTTAAAGCGATCAAACCGATTTCTAATACTTCTAATCGTATCCAATACAGCAATTAGATAATTTTACAAATCTGTAACCGGCCATTAAAGACAGTTTTACAACGGCTTAGCAACAAGGCCACGTGGCCACCTTGACACTGTGGCTTGGTTTTCTTCGGTTCAATGACTTTGGCTTGAATGGATCGTTGTAAAATTGGATTTGCTACCTGCTATTTAGAACAAGTTTGCGATTGCCTTTGAACAGCGGGTTCACGGATTTATGAGGTAAAGTATTTAGACGACCGGATTGCCAAGTGGTTAGAAAACCTGACTACGAAGCTTGAGGTTCTGAATTCGATTCCCGGCCGGGGCACATATTTGTATGAATAATACTAATGTTTGCTCTCGGGTCTTGGATGCTTAATAATGTACTTAAGTATGTATTTATCTGTATAAATATGTTTATCCATTGTACAAGCTTTGCTTAGTTTGGGACTAGGTCCATTGGTGCCAAGTGTCCCATGATATTTATTTATTTTATTAATTTATTTGTACAGATAGAGATACTGAAATTAAAAATCATATCTTTTCATCATCACCTTATAACATTCCACTGCTGTTCACAGACCTCCTCTCAAAATGAGAGGGCTTGGGCCGTAGTTTCCAGGCAAGCCCAATGCGGTTTGGGAACTTCACACACTTCATCGAATTACTTCGTAGGTCGTCCAGGTTTCGTCACGATGTTTTCCTTCATCTTGTGCTAAATTTCAAATGTAAATTCGCACATGAATTCAGAATAACTCAGAGGTGCAATCCTCTGCCTAAGAGGCTACATATAGGTCAAACTACTGGGCCACCACGGCATATATATCTTAACTTACAAAAATTAATATCTATATATATTATAAAACAGAGTCTTGTTTGTTACTCCATTTATAACATAAGAACGGGTGAATCAATTTTTACGATTTTTATGTGTTTTTGGATTTGTCTTCGTCAGGAATAGGATAATAAGTATTAAAAACATTGAAAAGTTGTCAAAAAATATAAAATAAAACAAAAAAATCACTTTCCCATACAAAATGTTCATGGGTTTCGTAACTGTCAAACATTTAATGTTCATCCCGTCGATACGGTAAACTCTCCCCTCAAATTAAAGAACGTATTTAAATAAATTGGACCTGCTAGATGGCGCTGTTGTTGGTATGTTATCATAATTTCAATGTATTATTTTTTCGGGCAGAACATCATCTGCTGGGTCCGCTTGTTACTAATAAGAATTAGCTGCCTTCTTAAATATAACAAACCTTTTCAAAATACTTATGAATGATGCCAACAACCATTTTTTTGCAAAAAAAAAGTAAAAGGAAGTTTTTTTTTTCAGTTTCAACGCAGTCGTAAGCAGGCAGGGTCACGCCGCGCATCCCGCCGCCACCGTCGTCGCCGCACCCGCGTATGGCCACGGCCTTATCCACGGCTAAACCCTCCAACAACCGACGACACCTATTTATAACTTAATAATACATAGCTTAAGCACGGACGGAATGCGACAACGAAACGAGAATGCTTCACGGTTACTGTTCAAAGACCTTTAAGACCTGAGTCCGACGGACTAAAAGAGCTGAGAGCAGGCTACGCGTTTCATAAGGTGTATCGATCCCGGGACTTAATGGCCCAAATTAGTTGTATCATCATCCATCATCCACATTAGGACTTAACTTTTGTATCATACTTCCTCGTAGTTTGTAAGTCTTTTTTCAAACTTTTTGTTAGTGTTGTACAAAACTTTTTGAATACAGTTTATGAAACGTCACGAGGTGCTGTAAAGAGGACGGTTTTTGTGACTGAAAATGGCGTTAATAAATATTATACCATCATAAAATGTCCAAATTTTATTTTGTCTAAGAGTAACCCTTGGAATTAATGACATGGTATCCCAGAAGTAGTACCTAATAGATAAAAAAAGATGGGAAGATGTCTGCCAAAAGAATAAAGGAGACAGCTGTAGTAGCTGAATTAGGCTAAAATTTTAGTAAAGTGTATATAAAGCTACATTTTTACCAACTAAATAAGATTGATTTGACCAGTACAAGGAGTACGTGGTCAAACCCGATAAGTCAAAATAACTGACTATTGAAAAAATCTAAAACATCTAAATTTAAAATTCTTACAAAATAGATCGACTTGCATATCGGGTTTGACAACTCATCCGTCGTGAATAAAGATTTTATGCATTTATTCTTATACCACTGAATTCAGTTACATGGAGAATGAACAAAAGTGATAGTTGTCAGTGGTCATCTCAGAACTCGTTTGCCACCCTTTTACAATCGTCCTACACTGTTACGTATCCGTGACACGCACAGACGCACGACCTGACGACCCCAAAATGTAATTCAAGTTTGGTTTCGGTGTATATAAACTCCAGCTTATTTTGTATTGGTATCATTCATTTGGTCAGTTCACAAACAAGCAAAATGTTCAGCAAAGTAAGAATACAGTTACAAAGTTTTACAAAAATATGAACTCAAAAAAAAATTCATAAACTACAATGTTATATTATGAATTTATCATTTGCTAAGAAAACAAGTACAAAATTAAATAAGCTTTTCTATTTTGCAGTGATAGAAAGGTTTCTTTAATGGTTTTCCACTATTTAATAATCCTAATCAATCACTTAGAATCTTATTAAATTTTACTTGAGGGAAATTTATATCGGCCATCTTTTTACAATACCAGTTCCTGATTTTAATCTGATGAAAAGTCTTACTGATTCAATAAAACCCTGTACTCTAGTCTTGAAGAACCAATAAATAACAATAAAGTACCTACATCCAGATTCTTACAAGTTATCTTTGATCCAGATCGTCATCCTTACTGTGGCGTTAGCGGCGGTGTGTGCCCAGGAACACCACGGGCACGGCCACGAGCACGGACACGCCGTCTCCTCTCAATCCTTCGTGCTGCACCAAGTGCACCACGACCATCACGAACACCACGCCGCTCCTGCCGATCACACCTCTGAGCACCACTCCGCTCCCGTCCATCACGAAGCTCAATCCCACCACTCTGCTCCCTCTCACCACGAGCATGTGATTTCCGTGCACCATCCCCAACATTTGGAACATCACTCATCTCACGAACAACACTCATCTCACGAACAACACTTTGCTCCCGTTTACCATCATGAGGCTCCCGCTTACCACCACGAGGCTCCCGCTTACCATCACGAGGCTCCTGCTTACCATCACGAGGCTCCTGCTTACCATCACGAGGCTCCTGCTTACCATCACGAAGCTCCCGCTCACCATGAACACGTTGTGTCTGTACACCATGCCGCTCCTGAACACCACTCAGCTCCCGCTCACCACGAACAAGTCGTGTCAGTACATCACGCCGCCCCAGTCCATCACGCTGCTCCCGTCCACCACGCCGCCCCAGCTCACTACGCCGCTCCCGCTCATCATGAAGAACATCACCACAAAGAGGAGCACCACGAGTACTATGTAAGTGACACAACATAATCCCCATCTTCTTGTTAAGTAGCTTTGACTTCTTCTGAGCAGACTTTTATCAACCAAGTTCTGTTTTTAAGGCTCACCCCAAATACGAGTTCGAGTACAAAGTGCAGGACCCTCACACCGGCGACAACAAGTACCAGCACGAGTCCCGCGATGGTGATGTCGTTAAGGGTGTCTACAGCCTGCATGAAGCTGACGGTTCCATCCGTACTGTCAAATACGACGCTAACAAACACACTGGGTAAGAAAACCGTAGGGATATCTAAAGGCAGGGTCTTGTGTGTTGTCTCAAACTTACATGCAATGTTATTGGAACTAACCCTTAGTATCTCTTAGTATGTCTTAGTAGTAGTAGTACATTCTTCGGTCAGCCGTATTAAATCAATACTCGAAACTCACCGGAGCAATGGCTTTATTAATAATGCAAACGTATCTCCCAAGTCAGAGCATCTGAATTATATTATTATCATCTTGTCCTTATGTTACCGTTCTAGTTAAATTTTCTCGTAAACTAACGATGCATGTTTATTATTTCCAGATTCAACGCTTACGTGCATCATTCTGAGCCCGGCAAGCATGCGCAGCCGCATCATCACTAATTCATAACTTCATTCTCACGTACCTGATAAAATTGTTATCTTGTTAATTTTGTTAAATAAATTGGCCTAGTCTACAAAGTAACGTTATTTATCTATGAAATAGTATATACGCTACCACTAAGTATCTGTAGTCACCATGACAGGGCTTATGGATACTTTGCCAAATCAGAAAATCAAGATGGAGTGCCTTTATATATTTTTTATTAATAAGGATGGAATCAAAAGCTTGTAGGTACCTACTTGCGTGAACAATCACTTTCATAAATGATTCCACACTGATATGAAGTCCAATATTCTACAAACCTGTCTACCAACCCGAAATTAATTCTGATTGTCTACAGCTCTATTTAAATTACACTCTAATTCAATATCGAATTTCAATTTGAGGGCCCAGACGTGTTTTTTCTGCTTACCATATCGTTAAAAGATAAAAGCGTGAAAGTATCAATAACAGTAAATAGCACCATCTTATAAAACATTGGTTATAGAATATCTGACTACCCTTTATACCCTTGGCTGGAAGCGAAAAACTTCTATGGAAAGCTGATGGAATGTTATGCTGTTAAGATTTACAAAATTACCAATCAATAGGATACAACACATAACTAAATATCAATTGGGTAATTAGAGAATGCGTGGGTGATATCGGTTACCCAAACCTTAACCAATATCACTTACGCATTCTCTAATTACAGAATGTCATTGGTGTAATTTTTTTATAATTAATAAGTGAATCGGGCACTTTATTTCGGGGCGGGTTACTTCATTTATTTTAAGCTGTTAAATACTTTTTCTGTGCATTTCCTTAACTTTTTGGACTGAATCACGGACAAGTCTAACGCCAGATTAATAATAAACAAGCCAAGTCTAATAATATTAATGCGCCGATTTGAAAAAATGATTCATCATTCGGAATCAATTTGATGTCGGCTCTCAAGTTCTTGGCCACCTACTTAAATGTTTTAGGAGCGAGACAGGTATCAGCTTTTTCTTTGATACTTATTAAATGAGTTTTTCTGACGTGTTGCTCTTTTCAATAATATCGGAATAATAAGTATTGAACAATATACGACAAAGGTAAACGGTAACAACAGCCGAATTGTCCAGTCCAATTAATCCAGGAAGTATTAACAATTAGCAAAATTTTATTGTTCTGCATGCAAATACTCTTAAGTACTCAAACTTTTAATGAGTAATTAGAACTTAACCCGCACTCGATCTTCCGTTACCAAGTCAATGAACGTAACGCTGACCCAAAACTACTTTGATACTTCTTACGTACCAACTTGTTCATCCAGTCAAACATTCAAGCTCAAGATTCGACTATAAAAAGCAAAAGTATCATGAAGTATCAACATTCAACTACTTACCTCATAAGAACACACACATCTCAAAATGCTCTCTAAAGTGAGTCTCATTATAATTACGACTATTTTAATTAACTAAAGTATGTAATAAACGATTGTTACGTTAACTGTTAAGTAACTCGTGTGTTTATAATATACAAACTAACAAGTGGAGTGTCATATTATATCAGAAATACTGTACCTAATAGTTATTAAGTATTACAGTTGAATTTATTTAGTGCATGCGGTATAAAAAACTACCATTTTGTGCTGTAGGGTAGTTCTGCGAGCGTTTCAACCGCTATCCTAGTTTCCAGAAGAAATGAGTCAGTCAGGTAGAATTAAAGGATTTTATAAAACGATATGGTCTGCACGTGGTACAATTGGAATTCATTAAAATCTCTTGCTTACGGTCTCTTATTTCTTCAATATATGCGACAGAAAACATGATAGCTGTTGAATCGCTCGTAGAACTACCTATCACAAAATTAATGTTTATTTATTTCTTTAGGTCCTCATCTTAACAGTTGCCCTAGCGGCAGTGTGCGCTCAGGATCACTATAATCATGGGCACCAACAACATGGACACCAACAGCGGCAGCGAAGTCACGGCCACGCTGTGTCCTCCCAATCCTTCGTGCTCCATGAAGTGCCTCACTCCGAGCACCACGCCGAGCCCGCGCACCGCAACTCCTACGAGCACTCCGCTCCTGCTCACCACGGCTCCTACGAGCACGCTCCTGTTCACCACGCCCCGTCTCACCGTGAACACGTCGCTCCTGTTCAACACAATGAGCGCCACGGTTCCTACGAGCATCGTGCCACTCCTGCGCACCACGCGCCGGCTCACCACGAATATCAAGTGTCCGTGCATCATACCCCCCATCACGAGATTCAACAGTCCGTACATTACGTGGCTCCGGAACACCACTCGTACGAACACGCCGCCCCTGCCCACCACTCCGCTCCCGCTCATCATGAACAAGTAGTGTCTGTTCACCACGCTGCTCTCGCTCATCACAAACACGTAGTGCCTGTTCATTATGCTGCTCCGGTCCACCGTGCGGCTGCGGCTCATCATGAACAAGCGTCTGTCCATCACGCTGCCCCAGTTTATCACGCTGCTCCCGTCTACCACTCCGCCCCCGTTCACCACGAACAAGCGGCCGTTCATCACGCTGCCCCAGTTCATCATACAGCTCCCATCCATCACGTTTCTTCTGCTCATCATGAACAACAACATCACGAACAAGAACATCATGATTATTATGTAAGTTAACATCATAATGTTGTCTCATAGCCTACACAATACATAGTAGTATCATGTATAAACGCTTATCCTGGACTTCGCTCGCGTGAACCATTAAATATGATATTTGAATTAAAATTCTATGGTTTGAGTAATTTTATATGGGAATTCTTGAAGTCTTCAATCAACATAGCTCGAGAAATACCCGTTTGAAATTTTTATCTATTGTCTTTACGGTTGAGATTTCAGGACTAAAAGGTAGCCTCCGAGATTCAGTTATATCGACATGCCAAATTTCATCCCAATCTCTTTTCTTACAGGCTCATCCCAAATACGAGTACGAATACAAAGTGCAGGATCCTCACACTGGTGACAACAAGTACCAACATGAGTCTCGCGACGGTGACGTAGTAAAGGGCGTCTACAGCCTACACGAGGCTGACGGATCCGTCCGCACCGTCCAATACGACTCCGACAAGCACAGCGGGTAAGCCATAACATAAATATAGCCTTTAAATAATATGACCTCAATTAAATTTAGATAATTTTCCTGAATTTAACTAACTAACTACACCTCACACCTAGATAAATAGGTACGGGAAGAATACCCCGCGGTACTCTTTCGCGGTAGTATAGTCATACTTCGGGTACAGAACCCTAAAAAAAGTAACGTTTCAATTAGGACACAAACTAGGAAAATACCTGAATAACGTTCTAAGACTTAAATGGTCTGACAAACAAATTGTTCATTTCTTTTAACGGCCTTTCCTTCAGCTTCTTAATGTTTAGAGAAAAGAAAATATTAAATATTGGTATGTGTATGTACAAATGTCGTCACCATCATCATTATCAGCCGAAGGACTCCATTGCTGAACAAAGGCCTCCCCCTTAACGCCACAAGGTCGCCACTAGCATTATATTGTATAATTTTTCATTGTATTATTTGTTCATAAAACACAACAAAAAATTTGATTACAGTGAGGAACGGGATGTACAAGGCGTACCTATCTCATAAAAGAATCTCTTCCAGTTAAGTTTGTAACATTGTGCTTAATTTTTTTTTCAGTTTCAATGCGTACGTGAAGCACTCCGAGCCTTCGAAGCATGTCCAGCCTCAGCAGCGTCATTACCATCATTAAATTATAACTTATACATAACCAAAGAACTGATTTTTGTTATTGTTAACTATTGTAAATAAAAATTATTTAAATTTTACTACTCCATTTTATTCAAAATCAGGGTGAATTAAGACTGACAAACTGTGGCTATGTGCGAAGCGGGTGGTGGGGGTACAAACAACGATTGCAGCGCACAACATGGCAAAATTGGAAGTAAATTCGGATGACTGGCTGTATAAAGGGTCTAGCAGGCTAAGCGAACTAGAAGTGCCCCCAATGACGGATCTGGTCATTCTTTCAGGTGGTGTACTGGCAAGTCTTAAGAACACTCTATGCTTAATATCAGTCCTCGATCTTGTTTTGTTTTCGAGTTATTCAAGATAATTTAAAATCATCAGCAAGTTAGATTAAACAAAATAATATTTGACAATAATAAAATAGGCTACAAAATACATATTTTTAACCCTCATCATTTCCTTATACTTCATTATGTGAAAAAACATTTTATTTTTCTTAAAAAATGTGTGAAATACGTTATTGAGTAGTAACTCCAACGTTCAACTGTGGTCTTTATCATTAGTTCCACTTCACCAAATGACGATTTTCAAAAGCAAATGCACGAGTTACTACTAAATATATCCAATTTACTATAGGGGTCCCTACAACATTTGAAGAGTTCCCTCGATTTCCTTAAGATCCAATCATCAGATCCTGATTTGGTGCTTATGGGACCTAATTGGAGACATTGCTAGACGAACACAAAAAAAACAAATCGGTTCATAAATGATGGAGTTCTGAGGTTACAAACATAATATATACCGAATTGATAACTTCCTCCTTTTTTGAAGTCGGTTAAAAAAGGAGAAAGACTTAAATAGGCATTTTAGGTATAATACAGGGTGTCTGACCATCGGGCTTTAAATTCAAGAGTCGATTCTACTCGCATAACTAAGCTACTTTTGTTTTATTATATCGTCGGTCGGTACAAATGCCGTTTGTCATTAATTTCGTGAAATCAGTTCATTCGCTGATTTGATTACAAATTGATTTGTTACAGTTACGAGTACACAGCAATTTTCTCTTTCCAATATGGTGATTCTTGAGAGATTTTAATATATTAAATGCAATAAAACTGCTATGCACTAATATTATGCACGAATAATGCTATTTAAAAGGAAAAAGCCTTTGGTTTACTTAAGTCATGTTCTAGGTAGGTCATTTTATGAGAGGATCATTTTCTACGTAAGTCATTTTCTGGTAAGTCATTTTATGAGAAGGTCATTTTCTACGTAAGTCATTTTCTGAGAAGGTCATCTTCTACGTAAGTCATTTTCTGAGTAGGTCATGTTCTGGACATTTGAAATGAATAAAAATTACATTGATTTACAATTATTCTTTATTAAATAGTCAACATAACAACAATCAGTCGATTTCCATGAGGTAAACTTAATGATGATGATGATGTTCGGGCTGGATGTGCTTGATGGGTTCAGAGTGTTTCACGTATGCGTTGAAACTGAAAATAAAAGTATAATAATAATAACATATTTGCATCCACAATTCTATGTATAGATATAAAGCTATGATTACAAAAAAACAATTGTGGAGATCCATGTCAATGGACGACAATATTTGACCCCTACAGAAACTTGTATGCTAAAATTTTGTATCATACAGAGATAGCTCTCGTGCACCATTGGTAGAGTAGAAGCAAGATAACAATAATATTGTAGTTAATTAAAATAAAACAATAATTCGGCAGAAATAAATCTAGATCTCTGAGACTACACTTTCTGACGTCCTTGTCATAAAAAAGGTATTGTGTTTTTTATAATCCATACTTAATATTAAAAATGCGAAAGTGTGTGTTTGTATGTTTGTGTGTATGTTTGTCCGTCTTTCACGTCGAAACGGAGCGACGGATCGACGTGATTTTTGGCATAGGGATAGTTGGGCCGGAGAGTGACATAGGCTATGTACTTTTTATCCCGGGAAAACGCATAGTTCCCGAGGGAACAGCGCGCGATAACCGAATTCCACGCGGGCGAAGCCGCGGGCAAAAGCTAGTTTTGATGTAAATGTTGGTTTTGTTTGCACATTGTCAATAGTTAAGTTTACAAAAGGTAAAGTAAACGTACGAGTGCTTGTCACTGTACCAATAGTTGTCATTTTAAATTTTATGTTATTAGCACTATTGTTGCCTCTATAGGCAACAGAAGAAATTTGATATGTAGGGATTTTCGGGGATGACAAATCGATCTAGTTTGGTTTTATCGCTGGGAAAATGCTTATTAACGAGTTTAACCCCGAGCAAAGCTCGGTCGCCCAAGTACTATTATACTTGTTTTACCATCTCATCATTTACTATCCCAATATACAGCCGTTTCGTTTATTTCAGTGTCGAGTTCACGGAATGTTACTAGATTTGAATCATTTTGGAGATTATATTATAAAAAAAGTTGTGAATAGTTTTTAGTAAGTCTTACCCGCTGTGCTTGTCGGAGTTGTATTCGACGGTACGGACGGAGCCGTCAGCCTCGTGCAGACTGTAGACTCCCTTCACGACATCACCGTCGCGGGACTCGTGCTGAGATTTGCGGTCGCCGGTGTGAGGGTCCTCCACTTTGTACGCGAACTCGTATTTGGGGTGACCCTTTTTAAAAACTTTATGGTTAATCAACAGTTCTCGTATGACATGTCATCATATTAGTAGAGTTTAATATTAAGCAACAGTTTTTTTTTAACATCCATGGAAAAATAATAATTTCCCAGCTGCTACAAAAAATCACTGAGACTGCTATGGAATAACTTTAAAAAAATCTTGAGTTGCATTTGCTCAGGATAAAACTCCTTCATGTTATGAATATGCACTTAATTGTACAAAATAATTAGATTTTTTATATAAGATATCTGGCTTACATAGTATTCGTGGTGCTCCTCTTTGTGGTGTTGGTCTCCATGAGCGGGAGTGGAGTGGTGAGCCGGAGCGGCGTGATGAACAGACACAACTTGTTCGTGGTGAGCAGGAGCTGAGTGGTGTTCAGGAGCGGCATGGTGCACAGACACAACGTGTTCGTGGTGAGCGGGAGCTTCGTGATGGTAAGCAGGAGCCTCGTGATGGTAAGCGGGAGCCTCGTGGTGGTAAGCGGGAGCCTCGTGGTGGTAAGCGGGAGCCTCATGGTGGTAAGCGGGAGCCTCGTGGTGGTAAGCGGGAGCAGAGTGTTGCTCGTGGGATGAATGATGTTCAGAGTGTTGGGGATGGTGCACGGAAATCACATGCTCGTGGTGAGAGGGAGCAGAGTGGTGGGCTTGAGCTTCGTGGTGGACGGGAGCGGAGTGGTGCTCAGAGGCGTGGTGAGCAGGAGCGGCGTGTTGCTCGTGGTGATCGTGGTGCACTTGGTGCAGCACGAAGGACTGAGAGGAGAAGGCGTGTCCATGTTCATTTTTATGTCCGTGGTGTTCCTGGGCACATACCGCCGCTAGCGCCACAGCAAGGATGACGATCTGTGTTGAAAATATTTTATTAGTAAAAAATACTTGTTTAAAACTTTCAATGATTATATTCTACACCACATGGATTAACTTTACTTTGGGTTACTCTAAAGTTGGGGATGTTAGAATTAGCTAATTAAATCAAAGTTGTAACTCGTTAAAAAACTTATACTCCCAAAGGACAAATTAAAAGTAATTTTATATTTTTAATTTGTTTTTAAATAAATTAATTTAAACTTACTTTGGAGATCATTTCACTTGTTTGTTCTGATGAACTTAGAGAGTGAATAATATTGGTATGTAATAAGCTTCACTTTTATACTCAGATTGTGCCTGAAGCAGTCCTGTCCAGTGGACCAACAGGTTTTTTCGTGGGCGTTTATGACGGCTGCCCAGCAACTTGTCACTCTCTTTTCTTACCGTCAAGTTACGTATGCAATTCGTAGGTATGCTCCAAATATTTGTCATGTTGCAAAAATAACCAATTTGGAACAGGATGAACTCAAAATTATATTTATTTTCTACGAGTATAAAATAGGATGTTGACTTTCTCAAAAAGTTGTCCATTTTTAAATTTTTCAGTTGTTCACTTATTAAAAAAAAATCAAAATATTTCACCACAAAAAATAAGTAACATTGTTTTTAAATACATATATACAAAACCTTGTGGTAAAAGTGATAAAAAGTCAGATAATCTTTGTTGTTGGATCCAATAGAAAGTTTTGATGTAGTTACAAAATCACGATTTTTTCCTCACAAGATTTCGTGACGTTTTCCTGAAGTCAAGAAATTTTGGATGTCTTATGTAGTTTATGTTTTATGATCTCGTCCTTAGGGTTAATAATTTCTTGACAAAACTGATTTCTTGTCAATTTCATGACAGGACAACTTTTTGAGAAATACTCTGCTATAAATAAATATAATAGTAGAACTGGTGCTAATTGATGTCACAACACTGCTTAATAGGGAAGCTTTTAAAAAGATCTTTACACAAAGTTTTCTATATAGGTACTATTATTTTATTATGTTGTATTATTTAGAACGTTCTTTTTATTCCTGATTATACCTACTTACTTACTTGATTCTAAAAGTACCCATCCATGAAATTTTCATGAACGCAAGTCTTGATAAGTGAAACTTTTCTAAAAATTAGCGTGAAAAAATCAGCTCGATATAATATATACTTTGGTCGATCCATACCTTAATTTTTTTTATTAAGTACATAAGTTATGTTCATATATGTAGTTAATTTTATTTGTTTTTCTAGTACGCGTTAATAGCCGAATGATTTTGAATGAAATTTGCACGTCGCTATACCGTAGATGGAAATGCATATTTCCATAAAATAACCGGTGGATTCAAGTGGCGAGTTGTCGTTCATTGTGGCATTCTAATGGGGAGGCCTTTGTTCAGCAGCAGTGGACGTCTTATAGCTGACGGTGATGATAATGAACGACGATCAAATCATTGGTCTTCATCATCATCATTACATTACATCAATATCCTGACATTTGGGAAGTCAATATCAATTTAGAGTTGTGATTTCGTCATCGACACTGTAAGCGAAACAAACATAAAAATCGGTTTGCCTATTCGTGTATCAGCTATATTCCTGTGCAGTGCGTGGTAATACTTCTATGGTGGTAATCCTACACATGTAATAAGGGATAAGTTCGCCTTTGTGCATGTGTCGTAACTTTCTTCAATTGAGTATGATTATTTATTTTGATACAGTAAAATGTTTAGATTAGATTAGATTAGATTTATTTATTACCTTTTGGAAAAATACCTACTAGTTATTTATAAGAAATTCACAAAAAGATCGTCAATTTCGATCGTTTATTGTCAATTTGAATCGTTGATATAAACATATTAACTATGTATTTTAAATTCGAAAGTTTGTGCATGAGTGTGTGTGTGCGTGTATTATTTTGTGACTAAAATGGTTGAACGGATTTGATTCAAAACTTAGCAATGCCTTGGTCTTTGGAGTAGCACGTAGAGTCCTGTTTTTTCCACTGGGATCAGGATAATATCCCAAATCCATACTCTTAAATTTAAGGCCACGATATTAAGCACAGGTTTTTTATGCAACTATAATTTAAATTAAAATACTATGATAATAATAAAGGCTAGTATTTTAAATATTACAGTGATGTAGTAAATAAGTTCTGAAAGGACAAACTGCCGAAAAAAAATATAAAGAAATGTTTTCAAAGTGATGAAAATTGAGTGTGAAAGCTAGCTTTAAATTAAACAGATGTACACAAATGGTTTGACCATTAGTACACATCTAAAGGCGTTGAACCCAAACTAAGCGGAAGTAATTGATCACAAATAAAACGTTTATTGCTATCTATAAACACTAAATAGCGTTTCTCACCCACAGTTGCAACATAAAGCTTAGACGACCGGATAATCCATTGGTTAGAGAACCTGATTACGAAGCTTGAGATCCCGGATTCAATCATCGGTCGGGCCAGATATTTGTATGAAAAAAATACCTATGGTTGTTCCCGAGTCATGGGTGTTTAATATGTAATTAAGTTGGATTTATATTTCTATTTAAATTTGTTTATCGCTTGCCAAATTTCCATAACATAAGCTTTCTTTACTTTGGGACTAGGGCAATGAGGGCTATCGCGTATGAATTCGCCACTAGAGGCGCTAGTGTAGCGTGAGGTCTCCGAAATGTCAAATTTCATAGTTTTTGGGTGAGCTACGCGGGTTTATTTATAATTAGAATAATTTTGTGAATATTTTGCAACATCTGAAATTAATTATGGCAAATATGCGTTCCGGGGCAATGAATGTCTGTGTTTTGAGACAGTTTTGTTTTTTGGAAACTTTTGTCCTCCCTTTTTTCCGAACAAAACGGGGACTATGCAACACTGTGGCACGTTTTTTTATATCATTTCTTTCGATTTGTTTATGTTCGTAAGTTCGGCCAAACGCTTTAATTTTTTAAAGAACTGACTATATTATAAAGTTGTCGTCCAAACATACTGTTGTTAATTCAATATTATTATCTCTATTTGACATTTTCTATTGTAACATTTCACAGAACAGTCTGTTTCCTCAAATTAATTTCATAGGTACAATACTGACATAACTAAAGGGGTAAATACTTAAACCTCTTTAGTTATTTAAGTATTGTATGAAATAAAATATATAATATCAAGACCACAAACAAATAGTTCAGAGGAATAGTACACTAACATAAATACATGTAAAGCAATGGGTAATATCATAGTGCTTAAGAGAAGGACTCCCTTTCTAATGTGTCCATTTCTTTTTTCAATAAAGTATCATATTTCAGTAGTATCTTTGGTATAGAAATAAATGTCAAAAAAACAATAATAAATAATTTTTATTTACACATTTAACAACAATAATTAATAACAGCCTTTGACCTAGTTTTTGTGCCTCTGTTCAATGTGGACGTGCTGGCCCGGCGCGGAGTGCTTCACTACGGCGTTGAATCTGAGGAAGAGCATCTTATTAATCTACTGACCAACTTGCTTAAGCAATAAAAGTTTAGTGGCGAATATTATACTATTTTTTTTTGCGTAAAATTTCATTTTAACATTCAGAGATGTTATATTTATATAGCATGCATGTCTTACGTATTTTAATAATGATAATGTGGAATTTATTGTTTGTACGTAATGGATAATTTCCAGAAATAAGAACTGCACCGATTTTAATGTGTAGCTCTTTCGCCAATAAAAAGGCTCACTTTTAAGGTTAAACAGATCTTTATACACAAAACAACTAGCTGATTTGTACCTATTTGTAAGTATTTAGAAACTAGCATTGTCTAGCATCTTGTGTTTCATCTTCAGTCAAAAAAGGTGTTTTAGATAAATCCCGTTTTTTGAGCATGTTTATCTGTGATGGACAAGGCCAAATTTCTGGCCTCTATAACTCTATAGGCCGCTGTATGGTCCAGGATTAAGACATTAAGGGGCTGTTTCACCATCCATTGATTAGTGTACGGCATCACATTTAACCGTCAGTTACGGTTAAATGTGATGCCGTCTCTATTTGTTTTGTTCGAATAGACGGAGACGGCATCACATCTAACCGTCAGTTAAAACTAATCAATGGATGGTGAAACAGCCCCTAAATCGTTAATCTGAGCTTAGGGGTAACAGTTTCATACATTTTTGTACTACTTAACCCTGGGTAACTATATAAAAAATATGTAAGTAGCTTTAGCATTCTGTTTTTAACCCCCCAGGCAAAAAGAGGGGTGTTATAAGTTTGTCCGCAATGTGTGTCTGTCTGTCTGTCTGTGTATGTGTCGGCCTGTGGCACCGTAGCTCTTAAGCGGGTGGACCGATTTGAATGCGGTTTTTTTATTTAAAAGCAAGTTTTCTAGCGATGGTTCTTATACATGTTTCATCAAAATCGGTTCAGCTGTTCTTGAGATATTGAACTTTGAAGTGGCAAAGTCGGGGGTTTCCAAGTTTTTGTTGGTTAGGTTAGGTTATTTCTTAAACTGAATCAAGATGAATCAAATATTTACTATTATGCCACTTACCCATTGTGTTTGTCAGAAGTATATTCGACAGTGCGGATGGAGCCGTCAGCTTCGAGCAGACTGTAGACGCCCTTCACGACGTCACCGTCGCGGACCTCGTGTTGGTACTTGTTGTCGCCGGTGTGAGGGTCCTCCACTTTGTACTCGTACTGGTATTTGGGGTGAGCCTGGGAAAAATAAACCATGATTTACGAACTTAGGCCAGATACAAAAATAAACTGGAGAGTAAAATAAACCCCGCTACATTTGACAATTTCGTCTGCGTGACAACTGAAGACAATTTTAAGGAAGTTAATTTTTATCTTACAGTTATGTTTTTCTTTCTTCTGAAATCTGACAGAATTGCATATCTGTTTAGCTATATTTTTTAATGCGTATTAGATAGTATTTATAGCAATGGACCCGTCTGCTCTTTTTGTTACACACGGTTTGGATAATGAAATCATAATATTTATACCAAACAACAAAAATTGTCTAGTGGACTTCCCGGCGTTCATGCCACCTAAAGATACGAGTATTTTTAGTCTTAGAAAACTTTGTATGTAATCTAAAAATATATAATTAAATTAGGCTGCAGTGGACACTTTTACACGTCATATTTTTATTTAAAAATTTAGGTACATATTTTAGTGAAAGAGCATTATTTAATTTATGTTCGTTGCTTTTAAGCTTTGTTTTCGTGTGTTAAAAAAAGGAGATTCCACAAAGTCATCTAAAATATGTATTTTTAATACTTATTAATGTACTGAATCTGTAAATTTTATCATGACTCAGTGAGTTAGACACTTTTCTATTAAGTTTCTTCCATACCCAAGTAATCGAACTGTTTCCGCCATCTCCTTAATTTATCTAGCTGTATACGCCAGATCTGTGTTTAAAATGCACGATCAGAATACTCAAGTAGAGGAAAGCTGATTTGAAATGCGAACCGGATGCTGGTGACAAAACAGTTTATAACCGAAGGAGGAATTCACTTACGTAATAGTCGATCGGCTCTTCGTGGGATTCCTCGGAATGAGCCTGGTGGTGAGCCTGGTGCTGCTGAGGGGCATGATGATGGTTCAATGCCTCTTGGGAATAATGGGACTCGTAGTGGGAAGGTTCGTGGTGCGATTGGTACTTTTGCGGGGCAAAGCGAGTCGCAGCAGCGTGCTTATGGAGCGATTGGAGTGAGACCCCGTGGTGGAAATGAACTGGCTCGTGTTGTTCTTGCTGCGCTTGAACGTATTGGTAAGTGGGTGCAGCGTGTTTGATCTCATGTTCTGCGGGCTCGTGCTGCACGCTTTGAGATGAAATCGCCTGCTCGTGGCTCTCGGGAGCTGTCTGGTATTGGATCTCATAAATAGGAGCTGGCTCTTGATGGGACGCGTGCTCTGAAGCATGGTGGGTGTACTCCTGGGGTTGCTCAGGGCGCACTAACGTTTTATGGGCATAGTGATGCTCTTGGCAGTAAGTCGTCCCGACGGCTATAGCAAGGATTAAAGCCTGAAACAACAATCATTGTTAGAACACTCTATATGCACAAATATACTCGAGACATGTTACACAACGATGACACGCACTTTAGCGAACATTTCGATCCTTCTTCTTTCACTTCCGCGGTGGAACTGATGAATTAACATAGTCATAGCTCAATATATACCACAGATGTTACAAGAGCGAATTGATTGAATTTGTTACTGCTGCAGGCATCTTGTCCGTAACGCGCCGCGTTGCCTTTGTGTGATGTAACTTATGTAACCAATGTGAAGGCTGGCAGACCGTTAAACTAGTGCACTACGCATAATTTGCAAGTACCACTACTAATAATAATGAAGCCTAGATTTGCAAAAGGCCTTTCTTAGCAAATGCAGCCATTTATCTAATATTACACACTCCAAATGTTTGCGTTGTTTATAAAGCTGATCGGTGATGACTTCCTCTGCCATTAAAACTTATGCAGTAGAGTAGTTTGCTTGAGAGCAAAGTAACTAAAGCTCGATCAAACGTATAAAAAATTATTTAAGTTAATTATAACGATCCTCCGTGCAGTGGCGTAGCTAAGTAACCAAAGGCCCTGGGGCAAAAAATAAACTAGGGCTCCAACTAAACTATTTAAAATCGTTTGTTCCGTGTTCGTCGTGTTCCGAGTTCGAAGTACTCCAAATTTCCTGAGTCCGAGGGGCCCCCTGAGCGTGGGGGCCCCGGGGCACTGCCCCGTCTAGCCCTCTGGTAGCTACGCCACTGCCTCCGTGCTCTTTGTAAGATGCAAAGGAATGTTGATAATTTTATTTTAGTTACTCGAAAATGCAATTTGTTTTTCATAATAGCTGCTAAATAGGTACTATTTCTAATTAATTATTGTAAAATTTCCAATAATGTTCACGATGAGATGTAAGTATATAGAAAATACCTGCATAGTTTGTTTTAAACGAATGCAGAGGGCCTACTCCGAAATTCGAAAATCGAAGTTCGTATCGTACCGTCCCTGTCACTGTATTAAATAGTATTGAGTGTTAGAGGGACGAAACGACACGAACTTCGATTTTAGAAATTCGGAGTAACCCCGCAGTTTTGCGTAGAACTCTTATTTAGCTCTTACAAACTCGTAACGTGCGTGGGTAAAAAGCAAGCAAGGGCCTTACAAGAAGGCTTGAATGTACAGAACTGATAAGGAACTTAAGTAAATTTTCTTAGTTTTAATTTATATTTGAGTGCTGAGACACACACCTGGGCTATACTTTTTTTCCTTTTTAATATAAACTTTGTAATAATTTGTGTTGTTTTTTTAATTCAAGTTATTTTATAAATTATATACAAAGACTTCATTAAAATTAATCTTATAAAATATATGAAATACAAAAAGTACCTAATAATTGTAAACACCTAATTAAAGATTGTTGTCAGTAGACGAAGTCAGTGTGCGGTAGGCTGTACCGTTGTTGAAACTGCACAAGTGAACTAAAGTATACTTAATTTGATTTATGTAGAATAAAAGAAACAATGATTGAGAGACTTTCATTTAATAAACGATTAGTCTCGTTCGATATTATAATTATGTCAACATTCGAAATTCGAGGATATTCTGCTTTCTAATAATATGCACGCAAACTTTTACACATGATAGGTAGGTTATAATTACATAATCAAGCAGCAGAACACTAAATACTTGTCCATGCGAGTTGATAGGTTAAACTACAAGATGATTGCACTTTGTTTAAATAAAAACCCCGTGTCATTCACTGAGTACTTATACATAGATAGGTATCTCTTTCATTCACAAAACATACGTAATTATTCAGTAATTGAGATTGCTGTGTACCCGTAAGTAATTATAAATAAAAAAATCAGACGTCAACAGAAGCAAAAGAATGTGTTAATAACGAAAAGTTGACTGAATTAAGTGTTTTTGAACAGTATCAAACTTAATATTTTAAGTATGTCTTTTATAAATTACAATAAAAAAGATCTTTAATTATATTAAAACTTATTAAAATTTTAATTAATCCAAAAATACATACATCCGTTGCAACAAACAAATACTATCAAATTTAGAACAGCGGAGCCAGTCGTCAATTCAAGATGACATCTGAATCCTATGTTGGAATCTGTCAATTGTGTTTGTTACTTATTTTGTACAATAAAGAGTTTACATACATACATCTATCTATTAATTGTGACAAATTATATAGACATCTAATTTTTATCCGCCATCACGTGATCTGGGTCGCACTCGTGGCAAAATCTCCTATAATGCGTTGCTTTGCTGAATACTTAGTCATAGAAACCTGCTGTACCAGATATTTCTTCTCTAGTAGGTAGATATACCTAATAATAAAAAGTCATAAATAAATAAATATCTTGGGACATTTGACACAACCTGTTATGCGTGGTCATACATAAAATACGCGTCGACTTGAGAACCCCCCCCCCCGTTTTTTCGTCGGTTAAAAAATAATGATTTTTTTCCTATCAAAATCTACTTATGCATGCCATAATTATTACCAACATTATCATATCTGCCAGAACTCGTCTACTGCTAGAGTTTCCCCAAGGATTTCCACTGCGATTAATTCTTAGGTGCCCGTAGCGAATGTCTTCTCGCTACCAATTCGTCCATTGTCCTTGCGGCAGGCCTGCTAACATTTCATCTTCTACTGTGGAGTCATTTTATATTGGTTACTGACAACTGTTTAAATTGAGACTTAAAACTACCGCGACGTTTTAACCATAAGGCAGCGGCCGGAGTCACAAATAGACTCGTCTACTCTGTGCTATGCAATGCAGTCTCAGTGTGATTAAAAAGATGAATTAATTTATTCTCAAACTAATGGTCATGTTAGTCGCGGGTGTAGTAAGAAAGAACTACATACCTATTTGATGTAAGCGCTAATTGTTTTTATTTAAGCTATGCGTCCACGCACAAATCATGATTCACGTTAGTCTTCGAACTAGATAATTATTGTACCTACGCACATTTAATGCAAACGTTAGCACAACACCTGTCAACTTTCACTAGTATTTATTTGTTTTTAGAAAATGGGCTTAGAATTTTAAACTGATCGTATCTCCTCTGAATCACTGAACTTACGCATTTTATTGGTAGCTGTATACATTTACGTAAGTCTTAGATAATAAAATAAAGTACCCATTTAAATGAATTCAAACCTAAGAAGGTTAATTAACGAATTAAATGGTATTTTATAGGGAACTGGATCAGCTACGGAAACTGATTTTCATACGTCGTCATATATAAAGTATATTTTACATAACTTAATGAATTAGACATTATCATATTTCGCTCACTTAATATTAATAATAATGACGCTACTAAAATGTTGATTTATTGTCAATCAAAAGATTTCAACTTTTTCTAATAAAGTCACTACATTCTCTATTTTAAACACGTCATTTCATTTAAAATATTTTATTAACAACTTAAACATCTAAACTGGTCACAGAGGTAATAAAACTTAAGAAATAATAGTTTAACAGGTACTTTGCACTATTGATGACTGTGGTGATTTTTAACGTTGGCGCTGAATCTGTAAGAAAAAAACGATATTTAATTTTCGTAACTATTAGATTGTTTGTTTTGTTGCATAATATGTTCCCACGTAAATGCATTAATAACTATAATATTTTAAGTTACATTGTTAGTTTTACTTTCAGGTCTTATAAAGTAACTACTTCCCTGTTTAGGTGATCGATTCAAACCAATATTTACAAAATTATCACGAGCCAGTAGCTACTACGGCAGTGAGTATTTTCAATGACACTATTACCTAGTTTCTGTCAAACCGTTTTTGGTTTCTCTTGGACATAATTTTACCTGACAAAGATTGAGATTATCTTTGCGACGGCTGAAAGGCTAATTGATCTAAGCGACATTTTATTTTCTACAATAAAGAGTGTAAAAAAACAAATAAACCATTTTGTGTGTCGTTTGAGCTATGTTTCAAATTTTGTGTGGACGTCCTATGGCTGATATGATGATGATGATAGTGAAAACCACATGCGCGTCGTCTATACTATGGACAGTAAAACTGCGTGACTTACCCGTTGTGCTTATCTGCAGAATATTCAACGGTACGGACAGATCCGTCGGCCTCGTGCAAGCTGTAGACGCCCTTTACAACGTCACCGTCGCGGGACTCGTGCTGGTACTTGTTGTCGCCGGTGTGAGGATCCTGCACTTTGTACTCGAACTCGTATTTCGGGTGAGCCTGGAGAAAAAAAAATGCCTTAGTGTTTGCGACCCTAGGTACTTTGGTTCTAGGAGCATTATTAGTAGGTAATTTCTTGATAACTTAAGAGAACTTTGACCAAATTAATTCAGTCACAATAAAGACTTCAGTTCAATCAAATAACATTATTTCAAGTACCTAATAATGTGATAATGACATAATTGTTGAACATGATTTAAGTATTTAATGTAAAGGAACAGAAAAGCATATGAAAACTAGCACAAAGATGCTTACATAATAATACCCATGCTCGTGATGCTCCTCTTGATGATGAGATTGTTGGACTTCATGATGTACTGGAGTTTCATGATGTATTGGAGCAGCCTGATGGTACACAGGTGCTGATTCATAAGTTACTATCGGCTGCTGCTGAATAGAAAAAGACTGGTGCACTATCGGGGCTGGTTGATGCTGAACGGGCGCTGACTGTTGAAAAACTGGCAGCGGTTGATACTGAACAAGAGGTGGCTGAATCGGCTTGGCTTGGAAATTGACAGGCGTAAAATATTTCTGAACAGGAACTGGAGGTTCTTGATTCTGATGCACAGGAGCCGGCTCCGAAGGGATGAATGTTCGAACAACTGGCGGAGGTAAATGTTCCACTTCTTCCGCAGTAGGCAAGGTATACTTTTTGGAGTTGGTCACTTGATTGGATAAAGATTCTTGGTGGCTAGGAAACTCGTAGGTTGTGTGCGATGGAACGTGGTATTCAACTTTCTTTGGCGCTTCATGTTGTATGACCGTTGAGTATGAATGAGAATGGTGGTGGTCTTGACAAAGAGCCACCGTGACTATGGCCGCAGCGGCCAGTACCTGTAAATAAATAACCGAGATGTTAGCTTTAAGCGTTATTATTATGACATTATTAAAGCTCATATCAGCCATAGGACGTCGACTGTTGGACATAGGCATCCCCCATAGACCATTTTAATACTTAGTCATTATTGAAATAAATAAATAAATATCACGGGGTAATTGACACATCAATTGACCTAGTCCCAAACTAAGAAAAGATTATAGTATTGGTACTGGGCAAAAAATAATACTTACTTATATAGAAATAGATACAAACACTTAAATAGATATTATCTAAACATCCAAGACTCTAGGATTAACATTAGTATTCTTCATACTTAAAATTTGCCCCGATCGGGGATCGAACGCGGAGACCTCAAGCATCACAGTCCTCGAACCACTAGTCCATCCGGTCATTAAAACAAATAATGCTTAACATGGCAAAGCATTATTCACTTTATAAATTAAATTTATTATTAATTCATCGTACCTTAGTGAACATTTTGCTACCAGCTTCACTGAAGCACTTACGTAAATTGTCTCGTTGCAACAAAAGCTCTCGATTTTATACATGGTATAAATTTACTTCGTAACTGGTTTGTTCGGTTCGGAAGCCGACATTTGATATGCATTTTTGCAATTTTGCTCCGAGTAATTTAACCTGCATACAGATTTGTTACATAACGTAGGTTATAGTTTAAAAGGCGATCAAATATTTTTTTATACTTTATTGATACTTAAATATTTTAATGATCTTAAGATTGCATCGTTCTTCTATCTATATGAGTTACTTTATCCCATGTTTCATTGCTATTTTTAGTAAATTGTGAAAGAAATATTTTTAAATCTCAAGAATTATTAAACAAATTATCATCTACATATATCCAAAGGTTAATTAAAGTTAATTTCGACAAATATAATAACGCTTGGATAATAGGATGATAATATATTATAACTAAGTCACTTGAAAAACATGGCTGTCTGCTACCTGATAGGATAGCAAGAGAGTATGCAGATACTTATGTATGCACGTAGCTATACAACTAACTAGTATTAAGTTTCGTAACATTGTAAAACGGAGCATAGTTGGTATTGAATGACACGCCACCTTAAAAAAGTAAAAGTACTTGTTTAAAAATGCTTCAACCGAATATGAAATGTCAAAACTGTGGGTAACTTTCTGAAATTAGTCGATTACACTTCACAAACTGCAGTAAAGTTAACTTGCTATTCTTGATCATACTGCAAGACAGTATGGTCTTTGTGTCACATGTATATCTTTACGTATAAATGCTCTCAGCTACAGGTTACAAGCAAAGCAATATTATACACGCTGAAAATATTAATAACCAGCTAAAATTTAATCTAACAGGCGAGTTCTTAAGCATTAATTATTTACAATTAATTATTTATTTCCGCATCCACCGCGATCCCGCGATCATAACCAGGTCGTCGCTCCATCTTGTTGGCCACCGCGCGACAGCTTGTCTCCCGGTCCGCGGACGCCATTCGAGAACCGCCGCCGCCGGTCTGAGTGAAGAGCCTTAGGGGAGGCCTATGTTAGACATAGCTATGCTGGAGCAGTGGACGTCTTTCGGCTGACATGATGATGAATTAAATAACTACCGGATACATGGTCATCCTACATTAATTATAGAAATTAAGTAGATATCGACGGACAGATATCACACAAATCAATTTTTCGTAAAAGCTGACGTGCAGTTGATATTTAACTATTGTAGGTATCTTTGATTATTTACAATAAAAAGCGTGAAAAAAAATTATAACAAAAAATTGAACCGACTATAAAAAACCATGAAAATATTTTCTTCCAGTCTGAAGTCGGCCGGAAGCCTCAGCACGAGCCAGCAGGAGTGATTGAAGCCCAATATAAAGTGCGTATAGGTCAGGTAGGTGAATATAGGACTCCACTCCTGCTGGCTCGTGCTGAGGCACCGACCGACTTCAGACTGGTAGAAAATTATTTTCATGGTTTTTCAGTCGGTTAAATTTTTTGTTATAATTTTTTTTTACGGTTCGATTCCGATGCAGTAGGCGCTTAGCTTAAGTCGTAGACTGGACGTCAAGAGGTTGTAAGCTCGTAGACAAAAGTATTACCTAGTAAGATGACAAAGAATTTGTATTAAAAAAGTTATTTTCCAAATAAATAAAATAACTATTAAACTTAAAATAAAACTTGGTAATCCGCATAGAATTTGAAACGCTAGTCTTCTGTGGTGTTGGAAATTAGTGGGGCTGGGTGAGAACATTATGTTCATTAGTAATCTAAAAGCGGTAGCAAAGTAATTGTGCCGCAAAGACGTGTAAAAAAATGCTGTTTTACTTGTATGATCGCGAAGAAGTAAGGTCAATTCCTAATTACTAATGGACCTCCGGAAAGTGCCTAAATCGGTTAATGAGCACTCCAATTATTGAATACAATTAGGATCTTCGGTTTATAGCGGAAAATGTGAATTAGCTGGTGCACGATCAGGTATTAACTATCGCAGGTTTAGTCCAAGTATTTCCAGGATGTTAAGCTGGGCATTAAACGGTGATTAAACACGGATTTCTCCAATTACATTGCATGATATTAGTCTATGATATTATCTTGGAATAGGTTAACTATCAACGTGAAAATTCAAGGACCTACCGATAAATAGTTAATAACCATTCAAGAATTATCGTGCTTGGCATTGACTTCAATAACTTAGATAACGCGATATAGCAATCATATTTCTTGAAAATCTTTTTTTAACTACTAACCGCGGAACAACAGATAAATAAATGTAATCAGATATATGGGTCACTCAAGTATGCCTGGTAAAAATAATGTCCTATGTGTTACAAACTAATCTGTGGTTCTTCGTCAAGAAGAACTCGATTGGAAACCTAATCGTGAACTGTCACGCTCTCCTATCGTTTACGGTTAGTTTTCCGTTAAAGCTAACCTTGACAAGAATCCACGGTTCCGCCATTGGTTCTAAACAAGTCAGCCATTCCTCAGCTACTAATAAGTAAGTGACGTGTGCATCTTATTTAAATATTTAGTCTGTAATTTTTGGCTTTGTAGCGCACACTTTTAAGTCAGTTTTTTTTATTGACCTGCATTTTTGTCTGTTCACAAAGTAGAGTAACTTGCACAATTTTAGATCCCACGTAAAACGACAAGAAAAAAGTAATAATTACAACGCCCAAAATATTGAAAAAAAAATAAGCAATTATTTTGCAAGCATTGAGTACAAACATTTCGTAAAGCATTTTACACCAAATTTGGTCAGTATCAGTATGTTGATAAATAAGCGAGTGTTAAAAAAATATGTTGTTTATAAAGATCGCTAATTACACGAATGGAAATAGCAAAATCATACTAAACAGTGGCTCTTTATTGTGTTGTAAACAATAGTAATAGTATAATAAGTACGTATTAAGTAAATTTACAAAATAAGCACAGGCGGTATTTACAAAGAAAATAAAAAAATTGAACCGACTACAAAAGAACCATGAAAATAATTTTCTACCAGTCTGAAGGTGGTCTGAAGTCGGTGCCTCAGCACGAGAAAGCAGGAGCGGTGATTGAAGCCCAACGTAAATTATGTAGGTGAGGTAGACGACTAAAGGTCGTCTCCTGCTGGCTCGTGCTGAAGCACCGACTTCAGATACCTTCAGACTGGTAGAAAATTATTTTCATGGTTTTTTGTGGTCGGTTCAATTTATTGTTACATTTTTTTACGCTTTTTAATGAAAATAATCTAAGATAATCTATTGTAGTTTAATAATAATAAATAAATATACTTGGATAGATAAATACATACATAAATATATATTGAACAGCCAAGACCCGAGAACAAACATTCGTATTATTCATACAAATATTTGCCCCGGCCGGGAATTGAGCCCGGAACCTCAAGCTTCGTAGTCAGGTTCTCTGACCACTTGGCCATCCGATCATTAAATGTTAATGTCAACTGCTCGTCAGCATTTAAGAAAGATTGTTTTTTCCGATATAGAGACGTTCATTATCGAGGAGTCCTGGTGCTTCACCACCCGTTCCATTTTACCATATTATGAGTAGCAACTGTGTTAAGTAATTGAAATTCAACCCGTGAAATACTTGTTATTGAGTACTAAGCTTTTCAAGAGCAAATGCACAAGTTGCTACTAAATATATCTAATTTACCATAGTTTTCCCTACAATATTTGAAGAGTTCCCTCGATTTTCTTAAGATCCAATCATCAGATCCTGATTTGGTGCGTATGGGACCTAATTGAAGCCGATTCCTACACGATCGCAAAAAAAAATTTAAATCGGTTCATAAATGACGGAGTTCTGAGGTCACAAACATAAAAAATAAAAATAAATACAACCGAATTGATAACCTCCTCTTTTTTGAAGTCGGTTAAAACAAGATAGTAGAATTACCACCGACCTAAGGGTTTTTAGCGATTACGTGATTCCAAAAGTGAGAGGGAGAGATTTAATAACCAGTGTAACACTTCTGTCGTGACAAAGATTTAATTTGGTGAATGTACTTATAATCATTCTGCAGTGTAAGGACGAATGGCACAAAATTCAAGGACGTGAAACCTTGTAACACTGCACTTGGTTCCAATTTCGGAAGATTACTTTCTCTGCCTCGTATCTCTACCAATTTTTCATTCGTTAAAACAACTTTGCGACGAACATGTTAAAGTTGATTTTTTAATGAAACGCAAACGGTAATTTTACGATTGATAAAGCAACAAACCGAATTTCTGCAATGAACTGGTTTTACAACTTAACACGACACGTGTTCATTATTAAGGACAATTTATGTTTATCAATCTGACAGTAACCGTGACAATAAAAATAAAAATTGGTTTAAATCATGAAAAAGGTCGATTGTTAAAAATTAAGATAAAGTAATAAGTCTCCCCTTTCTCAACTATTAATGTACCTAGTTTTATTGCTTGCTTTCTTCATGCGTACATACAGTTGTAACGGATCGGATGTGTCACACGACCGTCACTGGGAATAAATTAGTAGAAAATTGTTAAGTAGGGCCATCTATGAAGGTTTGATGGAAACTCGAAACAAAAACATGTCGACAAAGACAGTTAAATAAGAGTAATTGAGATTAGAATGTCGACGTAATTAAAGCAGGGATAATTTAGCAGTCAATTTAATGAGTAAATGTTAAATTTAATTGGAGATTAGAATTGTGTTGTTCGGGTATAATAATTAATGTAAAGAAACGCCATCTATGGTCAATTAGAGGAATTAATGGTAGGCGTCATGGAAAATTAGTGAACTAATGCCGAACTGGGTTTAGCGGCAGATTAACCTGGGAGGCTATTTAGTTAGTTTCACGTGGGAATTATAGAGGTCGCTTTTGGTAATGGAAATGTAAATTTTATCTAAAAACAAGAAATATGGTCACAAATTCATCAAAAATAGACTTGATATAGTAATAGAATCATTAGTATTAGTCTACAGTAGATCTTAGATACATTTGATGTTAATAATTATGTTAATTTAAAGAAATATCAACGAAAGCATCATGGAAAGGGCAATTTGTCGAAATTAGCTAAATAAGTTAAGAAAACCTAAAATGCAAGCATTACGTAATCATAGTATAGATTATTAGTTCATTAGCTATTATAAATTTAAGTTTTCATTCAAAACGGAGTAGTATTAGCAGAGTAATTACACATTTAGTTAAGACGAAATTACAAGTACTCTGTCGCACTGACTTAAAGTAGGAACGTGGCGAAATTATAAGCAAATTTTGAGTAGCGTTAATTCGACAAAGGAAACTATGAATAAACGGCGCGAATTTGGGATACCAGTTAATAATTGTAGGCAAATTAGCTATTTTATAACGAACAATAGAAGTATGTAATTGGCTATTTATATTCAAAGAGTGTAGGAGTAATAAGTAGAAAATTATCATTAGAAGTAAGATTATTGTTAGATAGGTTAAGGAAATTAAAACGTTGAGGTAAAATTGAAGTATTTGACAAATACATATAAATATTTATTGAAAATTATTGTTGTAGCACAATATAAAAAATGAAACGTATTTACTAGAATAGTAAGCTAGGATAGTGTCAAGATAAATAGGAAATTTTAGTTCAAAAATAAATTTTACGGATAAAATTTGGCTATTTTGAGATAAGGATTTGGCAGAAGAAAAAGCGAGAGCTGGCAATGTCAACGTTGTCGACTTTGGTAAGCTTGGCGTCGTTTGGTCGCTTGGCGCGAAAATACCAGAGGTCCCGGGAGAGAAGCTATAAATAGAGGTGACACAAAAAGGGCGGGAGCCAGATGGATTTAGATTTCGTAGAGTCAACATCGTTATTTTGCTAGTCGGGGGGTTTAGTTTCTGTGCGCCATTTTGTTAACAAATTAGAGTCAATAGTATCGGGTAATTTTATTTCATTAATTTTAATTGGGGTTTTTGATTTTATTTAATTAGAATTAATTTTAATTTACAAGAAATGTGAGTATTTCTTCAGGAAGTAAAGTGTCGGGGTCTTGATCATTAATCTTCGGAATAATGATTAACTCTCTGGTTTTTTAATTATTTGTGAAATATTTAGTGCTGATTTTCATTCGGAAAATCTTTGTGTGAGGGACTTTGCGGTCTTGTGGCGGTGAAGTCCTTTATTTGTTCTTGTAGTGTGGAGTGATCGTTTTATAGCGTTTCATTTCAGCCTACGTATATTTTGTACTAACCCATAACTTTTCTGTGTTTTTCCCAACTTAATGGAAATGACTTTGGTTCCTCCATAACGTACCTTGGTTGAGCTTTAAGTCCGTCTATATCGTCTGACACCTAACGGTGACAACCGTGGACGAAATAGGCTTCCACTTCCTGAAGCTGTGGCGGCTTCAGCGGCAAATTACTGTCGTACCAGCCACCAGTGGATTCTGTTTGTCTTTTGTAACGACTAAGTAGCGCTCGTCGAAGTGAATGCGTGTCTTGTTGACGCTTGGTTTGTACTTAAGAAACTCAGAATTCCTGTCCCCTATTTATTTACGTATTTATGCACAACGTTAGGTATTCTGCTGTTCCGCGGGGCTCTCCGTCATAGGGACTTTCCTTCGGGAAAGTTGAGAGCTCAGCACCATTTAGGGACCGATAGGGCTTTAGGTATACACACCATCATTGTTGATAGGAGATTAGAAGAAATTCATTGCACCGTGAATTTCTACATTACACTAAATGTACATGTGGGATTAATTCCCTAGTTTTGCTAATCACAGACAGAGAGTAGGGGCCTCAGGCAAGCTTAAAGTACAATTGTAGGATTTATTAGGGCTATATAGGTAGGGAAGTTCATAGGGCTTAGCTAGAGTAGCGTTTCCTTACACCGGGAAAAGTTACTATTTTAACTCACCACACAATTAGTTCACCTATGAGGGTTTTCCTCCAAATTGCTAAACTTCAACACAGAGCTAGGGAAAGCTTAAACTCGCACACACATAGTTTTAAGGCATAAACTAGATTTTAAGAAATAAAATATAACATTTATTTAAGTACTTACGTCAAAACTTCATTATACAAAACTTAGTTCATAAGAACTTGACTACGAATAACTTTATTAAAATTAGTAAGTTGACTTCAATTTAAAACCAAAATACGGTTTGATCATTTTGTTAAGAGTAAATAACAATAACATATTTTAGCTGTCTTTCCTATAATGAATAAGCGGGAATTGATATGACACGATCTCATAGCTAAGTGGACAATTAAATGCCAGATAACTTACTGAATAATATTTAACACAATTATCATCTAATTTCGATTTGAATTACGATTGCCAGCTAAAATAAGCTTTGTTTTGATAAAATTAATATCAAACATCATATTCATACTTTTGATTAAGATCTCATCAAATTATGTCTAGTAATAAGTTAGAGATAAAATCGTAGAGGGTTTTGGACCATCTATCAATTAAAATACAAAAGTCTTTCGTGTTATAAATACATACTAGCTGTTTTAGTTGTCGTACCTACTTACATTGAGTGAACGGATGTAGAAATCCTGACTACGGTCGATAGCTTACGTTGACACATACCAGGCAACAGTCTATCTGGAAATTTACCTACTTTTCATTCGATCTCGATTTAAACATAATTGATTAAGGATTGATAGTTGAAACAGTTTATTGTTCATTTAAAATATATGAATTGAGACAAAACTAGTCATAGACGAGTCCAAAACCTAATACAGAGGTTATCTTGAATACCCAAGGGTTATCTAGTTATAAGCTAGTTAGATTATTATTAACGCTTGTGTTCTGGGCGTAAAGTATAGAAATCGGTACTTACTTTCTGCTTTACTCTGGTAACGCCAAATGCTGGTAGAACTAGAAAATTAGACTAAGTAGATAGCTCATTAAAATAAGTGAAAGTCACTATGAGATTAGTAATTATACCAAAATAAAATTATGTCAAATTAGACATTCCATATATCTAAGATAGATAAGACATAATCTAAATTAAGAGATACTAGTGCCTATAGTAAATGAATAGCTGTAGTGTCTAAACTCATTCCTGAACTAATTATCAAAGTTATAATTAAGCATCTCATAGAGTATTCTAATATAAGCATAGAATAAGTAACCATAAGTCTAAAATTAGATTCAACTTGTTACAAAACATTGTGTTTGTATTTCCATACTTTGATTTGAATGCACCGAAAGTTAGTGCTTAGTCTAGTAAAATCACAACTTGACATATCCATAGAGATATATTGCTCTGGTGTGCGAAAGGAAAGAGTCGGGGGTGGAGGTAGAGACTCTCCGAGACCTCAGGTCTCGGTATTAAACTTAGTTTAAGTCAAAATAGATTCAGAAGTAATACAAACACAAACACTATCCGTAGTAGAAATATTTCCTCTCATTTTTCCAAACTGATTATTCTAGGTAACCTGAAAGATCCATTTCTAGAACTATCCAGTCTAAACATACTAGTATATCTAAATTCACATCTCAGTAATTAAAGTTTCACCCTAAAGTTCAGTAGAGTTCAATCTAGAGTCAAAATTATCACGAAGTTAGGTACTGCTTAATTAATTATAACATTAGAAACACAACTGTAGGCTTTTCAAATTAATTCTCAAATAAAAGCACTTAGGTTATTGCTGGGCATAAGGTAGGTTCCTAATCCACTAGACGATTCACGATCACAAGGCCATAAATTAATTTAAGTTAAATCACCATAGCGTTACCACAAGTTAAGTATAGTATTAATTAGGTTAAGCGGGGTAGTTAGCTAGTCTTTAAAATTAGCTATTAATTCAAGGCCAGTATAATTAAAAAAATAAAGTCATCAAAAGAAATTGTTACAATTTGTTGGCCGTGACCAGCATAAGTACAGTCAAGTACAAGTACAATTAAAGATAATAAAAAAATACTTATTATATCATCACCTAAAATACCACCATCAAAAGGGCGTATTACAAGTTGAGAAAAGGTATCGTGTAACAACCTACCTACCTACCTACCTTTGTGCTACTGGTTGCTTAATTGACATTCCATGCATCTGCCAAAGAAATCATAGCCAATCAAATATTCATTAATTGCACATGATTTTTCTTTGAAGCAGGAATAGTAAAGTGTAAGTGATTGATTTTGGTTTTAATTGGCGATCATTCATAATCGCACCAATGTAACAGTTTTTTACCATTTACGAACATATTCAGTCATACTGCGATTGCGGGATAGCACGATAAAGGTGTATACCGGGTGGGGCCTGTAACACGGGCAAACAATTAAAACATAGATCGAGCTCGTCAAACTAAACAACATTAGTTCAGCGACATTAAAAAATAATTCGTTCTTAGGGTTCCGGAGCCAAAATTTCAAAAACGGAACCCTTATAGTTTCGCCATGTCTGTCTCTCTGTCTGTCCGTCCGCGGCTTTGCTCAGGGACTATAAATGCTAGAAAGCTGTACACGGATATATTATATGTAAACTATGCCGACAAAATGGTAAGTACATTAAAAAAAAATTTAGGGTAAGTACCTCCCATTGACGTAAAGTGGGGGTGATTTTTTTTTCTCATCCAAGCCTATAAATTTACCACGAGCTTTGCGGTGAAGGAAAAACATCGTGAGGAAACCTGCACAAACCTGCGAAACAATTCAATGGTGCGTGTGAAGTTCCCAATCCGCACTGGGCCCGCGTGGGAACTACGGCCCAAGCTCTCTTGTTCTGAGAGGAGACTTGTACCCAGCAGTGGGACATAGATAGGCTGGAATGGAAGCCTATAATGTGGGGTATCGTTGGATAGGTATTTTAAAACCATTGTGTTGCTAAAACAATTTTTCGATTCAGTGATTTGTTTGCGAAATATTCAACTTTAAAGTGCAAATTTTCATTAATATCGAGCGTCCCCCCCCTCTAAAATTTAAACCGGTGGGTGGAAAAATTTGAAAAAATTCAGGATGATAGTAAGTATATCAAAGTTACAAGAAAAACTATAACGGTTAAGTTTGCTCGAGAATTATTAGTAGTTTAAGAGTAAATAGCAGCCTAAGTATAAAATATAGGTAAACTAAGGAGGAGTATTTTGTTTAGCAGTGGACGAAATAATAATGACTTGTACTTTCCCGCTGACTCAAATATAGGTAGGATTTGTTACTTTTTACCAATCTTTTTTAGGCCACTGACACAAAAAAATACGTAGTTCCGACTATGTTATTAATAATAGGATATTAAACTTGTTTTATTCATATGCTTAATTATGTTTTGTAAATAACAAACTCAAGTTTAAATAATTAAATAATTATTCACAGATTTATTACCTACATAAAAACATATAGTAACAAAGTAAATAACATACAGGTCTAACTTTTGTAAATTAACAGTTAATGATGGTGATGGTGCTCAGGCACGATGTGGTGGGTGCTGTGCTTGACCTCAGCGTGGAAACTGTAAAAAATAACAATGTATTAGTCATATAATTTACTGGCTATAAACACTCACAAATAAAAAATCACAAAAAGAGGACGATCATAATAATATTCAGTCTTACCCAGTCTTCTTGTCGCTGTGGTAGTGCACGTCCCTGACGGAGCCGTCGGGCTCGTGCAGCGAGTAGAAGCCCTTGACGACGTCGCCGTCGCGCTGCTCGTGCTGCGTCTTAATGTCGCCGGTGTGGTGGTCTTCTACTTTATACGCGAACTCGTACTTTGGGTGAGCCTGAAATGAATGAATGAAAAAGTATTTTCATCACACTTGCTCGTAAACAGTGTCGTAACATGAAGGCTACCTTGCTTGCAACCCCCCAAATAAAACCCTCGACCTTAATGTGCTTGTCATGAAACCCGTGGTCGGTAAATGAGTCATTGCGCGTACACATTTTCTTGTCATGAAACCCAAGGTCGGTAAATGAGGCAGTGCCCGTACTGATGGTGCTGCGCGCGCTGCTGCAGGACTACATGGACCACATGCACACGCACGTTGCGGCGCATGCTGAGGGAGGTTGAGGGCGACGCTGCCAAGAGCACAGCCTAAGGTATCGCCAATATTTGGAAGAATTATATTTACTTGCAAATGTGATGAAAAACATTGTATGTCGCACGGGCGGTACTAGAATTACGAACATCGACTCATTAAAGCCCTCAGTCTTCGACTTCGGGCTTCCAATAGACTCTCGTTCGTAATTCCTTATCTACCGCCCTTAAGACACAATGTACTATTATTTGACATTATTTTTTACATAGTTTTTTTTGTACATAGCCCTGCAAAACTGTTTACACAGTTTGTCAGCAGGATACAGTCTCTATAAAAATATAAAATAATGTAATGTATAATTTATTCTTACATAAACTATTATAATTATGTGTATAATGTTCAAATACTTCTTAAGTTTTACTGTTACATTGCGGTAAGTCATAAATATGCTATATAGTTTTTCAAAACTTACGTAGTAGTCTACATGTTTCTTATGGCCGTGTTTGTCAGTGATGACCACTTCCTCCGCGTGTCCGTCGTGCCTGGTGATGTGCTGCGAGGAGTGCGCGGGCTCGTGCTTCTCGTGCTTGTGTCCGTGCTGGGCGGCCGCCACCGCCACGAGACCCAAGAGACACACAATCTGCTCAAAAATGAATTTTACACTATAAAGCAACACCATTTTTTAAAGACCCGCAATGAATTTTACGGACATATTTCTATCAGTTACCCGTGTCTTTTATTATATTTGTTTGTTTTGCAATTTACCTTTGAGTTCATTTTTTTTCGTTCCTTTATGCTTCTATTGAAAGACAGTGGTAAACTGATACTTTAACAAAATTTTAAATCTCTTTTATACTATTCAAAACCAGTATAGGCTATATTGGTTTCAGGCCTTAAATGATCAAGCCAGTGAGTGCATGTATGAGTATGTAATACTAATTTCGTAAACCAAGTGTTCAATTCTTGCATTAATTAAGTGAATGTGACATTGCACTTTTGAAAAGGAGTTATTTCAATTAGCCACCGAAGTTCTCGCCATTTTAGCATGAAGGAGTATCGAATCAAACATACACACACACTAACACACACACTTACGAGTAAGGGGATAAATTTGCCTTTGTACCTTTTTAATATAAAAAGGCCAGCGTTTGACCTGATTACGGTCCTGATGGTAAGCGAAGTGTTAACTAAGATGGAGGACGCTTACCTAATAAATGCCCATTCACGCTAGATTTGAAGACGGCCAGATTGTAGCGTGTAGACATGTATGTCAATGTTTATTTATTTTGTGCAATAAAAAATTTAAATACATGTATCCATACCTATTCCCAGATTTTTGCATTTATAAAATTAGTAAGATGTAGAACCCTTCCTCTAACTTTAGCACATATAACAAAACATAAGTCACATAGGCTCATCTGTCACAAACACCACACAAATACTGACTCATTTCTAAATATGTACTAGTTCAATAGCAACGTTTGGTTAAGTAGTTAACAATACATAGTTCAGAAACCTTCCACACGACGTTTTTTTTACGCGCTGACGACACGCGTTTTTGATGCGCGTGTCCAATGCGCGTTTTCTTCGCGTAATGGCACACGTTTTTTGTCGCAAATGTAACGCGCTGTAAACGCGCGTTTGTATCGTCATGTGGAAGGTCCCTAATACTACGTTCAGGGTATTCATTCATTTTATTATATTTAGTTAACTGGCCATTACCCGCGACTCCGTCCGTACAGAATTATTCGTTTATCGCTATCCCACGGAAACTGCAATTTTCCGGGATAAAAACTATATATGTCCTTCTCCGAGACCAAAATTATCTATCATTATTATTTATTATTATTATTAAATTATACCAAATTTCATCTGAATCGGTTCAGTGGTTTAAACGTGATGAAGTAACAAAGAAACAAACAAATAAAAGACAAACACTAACAAATTTTCGAATTTATAATATTAGTGAGATGAGATTATAATCATTATCAACATCATCAGCCGCAACACGTCCACTTTTGACAAAGGTCTCCATTCTTAGACGCAATGAATGACAACACGCCACCTGCAACCACTGATTCGCCGCCACTCTCGCGAGATCATCAGTTAGTGAGAGGTATGACAACGAATGTCTTGCGGCTTACGCGACAGTAACGATACTCAACAATATCAAGTTCAATGTCACATTTACTTTTATTTGGTGCAAAAACCTGAAGAAAAACTGTTGTCGAAATAAATATTGTACACGCCTACTTCGTATGTCAATTCGAACAGGTTTAATTCTCTATGGCCTGAAACAGATATTGCTTGATCTACTTTTGTGTACCTAATATAAAAGAACCTGGTTAATTTGTAAATTTATCAGTTTACAACTGTCTTTTAACAAGCGAACAATCAAACCAAAATGTTTTTCAAGGTAATTACATAAGTAAAATAAAAAACTTAAATATTGAGTGAACAGTAATACCTAATCAACCTATCATTTAACATCTAATACAAAATTTATAAATACTTAAAAACATTTTTCTTTTAATAGGTTGTGTGTCTTTTGGGTCTCGTGGCTGTGGCGGCCGCCCAGCACGGACACAAGCACGAGAAGCATGAGCCCGCGCACTCCTCGCAGCACATCACCAGGCACGACGGACACGCGGAGGAAGTGGTCATCACCGACAAACACGGTCATAAGCACGTCGACTACTACGTAAGTTCTGAAAACAATAGCATACTCAATTAAGATTTACCGTAATGTAACAGTAAGACTAAAGAAGTATTTAAACATCGGCAGGCTCACCCAAAGTACGAGTTTGCGTATAAAGTAGAAGACCACCACACCGGCGACATTAAGACGCAGCACGAGCAGCGCGACGGCGACGTCGTCAAGGGCTTCTACTCGCTGCACGAGCCCGACGGCTCCGTCAGGGACGTGCACTACCACAGCGACAAGAAGACTGGGTAAGATAACAGATCTAAACCCTTGACTATTCATGATGACCCTTGAAAATTGACGAAATCATTTTTACTGATGAGGATTTTTTTGTTGCAGTTTCCACGCTGAGGTCAAGCACAGCACCCACCACATCGTCCCTGAACACCAGCACCATCACTAAATCTAAATAATGACTGATAGATAATATATTACCACTTATACGTGATATCTCGTTTTAATAAATTTGTTACTGAAAAATCAGAATTTTCATTACAAACATGCTTGCAACCTGAATCAACTGCCTCTACCTCACCCTTTGAGATGAGTTGCATGTAGGTAGGTACTTAGTTTTAAGAAATAATTTATAATATAACTAGCGTTTACCCGCGGCTTCGCACGCGTAAATTATTTGATACCTACAGCAGTTGAATTGAATTTTACCGGGATTTTATTAAATTCTCATGGGAATTCCCTAAAATTACTTCGTGGTTTTTATTGACGTTAAATTAAAACACCCATGCCAAATTTCATGACTCTTAACCCAGCGGTTGTTGTTTCTTGATTTTATCCCTATCCTGTTGGAATATCGGGATAAAAAATAGCCTATATATTATTGTGTTATTCCAGATGTCCAACTTTACCTAGATACCAAATTTCATGACCATGAGCCCAGCGTTTATTAGTTCGAGATTTTATCCCTACCTATCCCATGGGAACATCGGTATAAAAAGTAGCCTATGTGTTATTTAAAGATTTTATCCCTATCCCGTAAGAATATCGGGATAAAAAGTATTCTTTGTTTTAATCCAGGTTATAAACTAACTTTTCGCCAAATTTCATCCAAATCCGTCCAGCCGTTTCAGCGTGAAGAAGTAAAAAACAAGCTCACTCACTCACTCACAAACTTTCACATTTATAATATTATATAAGTAGGATGAATTTGATAATGTAATTTTTTTTAATTTTATTTTGAAACGGGCATCGTACACATTCGTCACATTAGCCCATAGGGCAAAACATTAAATAACAAGAATAGTACATTACTGCAGAGGCCATGAAGTAAGGGATTGATGGACGAGTTCGGGGTAGACGGCCGAGTCGTAGACGAGGCCGGATAAAACGAGTCCAGCAATCCCTGTTCTGGCCGAGGCTTGTATAGTGCTTTTCTCAAACAATGTGAGGAAATATTTCATCCATCCATCCATCCATCCGTCCGTCCGTCCGTCCTTCCGTCCGTCCGTCCTTCCGTCCATCCGTCCGTCCGTCCATCAGTCCGTCCGTCCGTTCGTCCATCCATCCGTCCTTCCATCCGTCCATCCATCCATCCATCCAACCATCCATCCATCCGTCCGTCCGTCCGTCCGTCCGTCCGTCCTTCCGTCCATCCGTCCATCCGTCCATCCGTCCATCCGTCCGTCCGTCCATCAGTCCGTCCGTCCGTCCTTCCGTCCATCCGTCCGTCCGTCCATCAGTCCGTCCGTCCGTCCGTCCATCCATCCGTCCATCCATCCGTCCATCCATCCGTCCGTCCGTCCGTCCGTCCGTCCTTCCGTCCATCCGTCCGTCCGTCCATCAGTCCGTCCGTCCGTCCGTCCGTCCTTCCGTCCATCCGTCCGTCCGTCCATCAGTCCGTCCGTCCGTCCGTCCATCCATCCGTCCATCCATCCGTCCTTCCATCCGTCCATCCATCCGTCCATCCATTCATCCATCCATCCGTCCGTCCGTCTGCCCATCAGTCCGTCCGTCCTTCCGTCCGTCCATCCTTCCGTCCGTCCATCCATCCGTCCTTCCATCCGTCCATCCATCCGTCCATCCATCCACCCACTATCCATCCGTCCGTCCGTCCGTCCGTCCTTCCGTCCATCCATCCGTCCGTCCATCAGTCCGTCCGTCCGTCCATCCATCCGTCCATCCATCCATCCGTCCGTCCGTCCGTCCGTCCGTCGCATCGCATCACATCGCAAATACTTACAGAGTAGTGGTGGTTGGCTGTTTGTAATTTTTCTTTTGTCAGTTTAATGTTAGTAAGCAAATTTAAAAGTTAGAGCAGCGGACAATAATGGATTTTCATACATACTTCATGGCCTAGGCCAAGAAGTTATGTAGGGAGGTGGTAGGCAGCCATAAATGAGAAACTTCATGTCTCTATTTCGTGATATTAACGCATACATTTCCGAGCATGTTTGAGAAATAGTACATTACTGCAGAGGCCATGAAGTAAGGGATTGATGGACGAGTTCGGGGTAGACGGCCGAGTCGTAGACGAGGCCGGATAGAACGAGTCCAGCAATCCCTGTTCTGGCCGAGGCTTGTATAGTGCTTTTCTCAAACAATGTGAGGAAATATTTCATCCATCCATCCATCCATCCATCGCATCGCATCGCATCGCATCGCATCGCATCGCTTCGCATCGCTTCGCATCGCTTCGCATCGCTTCGCATCGCTTCGCATCGCTTCGCATCGCTTCGCATCGCTTTGCATCGCTTCGCATCGCATCGTCGCATCGCATCGCTTCGCATCGCTTCGCATCGCTTCGCATCGCTTCGCATCGCTTCGCATCGCTTCGCATCGCTTCGCATCGCTTCGCATCGCTTCGCATCGCTTCGCATCGCTTCGCATCGCATCGCTTCGCATCGCATCGCATCGCATCGCATCGCTTCGCATCGCATCGCATCGCAGTACGCACAGAGTAGTGGTGGTTGGCTGTTCGTAATTTTTCCTTTGTCAGTTTAATGTTAGTAAGCAGAATTAAAAAGTTAGAGCAGCGGACAATAATGGATTTTCATACATACTTCATGGCCTAGGCCAAGAAGTTATGTAGGGAGGTGTAGGGATCCATAAATGAGAAACTTCATGTCTCCATTTCGTGACATTAACGCATACATTTCCGAGCATGTTTGAGAAAAACAAATTATGTACATCTCACAATTGACGACTAACTAACATATCTTATCACATCAGTCAACATTTTACTTTTTTATTGAATTTTATGTAATTTTTGTGTTTAAAAAACGAGTCTATCAGTTTCTCAAAGGACCGGCAACGCACCTGTGATACCTCTCATGATGACAGGTGTCCATAGGCGGCGGTGATTGCTTCCCATCAGGCGACCCGCATGTTAGTTTTCCCCTCTTATATAAAAAAAATAAAAAGTAAATATTGATAATGTGAAAAAAAAATACTTTTTTCAAAAAGTACTAATACAACCGCAGATCAGTGAACACAGTCTTGTTTCATTTACGCTCCACATCATACCACAGTTTTGAGGAAATGTTAATTTTGGTAATGATAAATAACAATAAAATTCCTGGCTAGTACCTATCAAGAGTGCTCGCCATGGTGGCTTTGTGGCTCGACCTCTGGCCTCTCAAGCAGAGGATCGTATGTTCAAATCAGGATTCAATTTTCTAATTTTTTCAACCCATGTGCAGACTTATATTTATTATTCCCACAAGATTATGTGTGAAGAAAAATATTTTGACAAAACCTGGATAATTCACACTGGCTACGTCTGGCAGTAATGACCCAAGCCCTCTCATTTTGAGAGTAGGCATATTCTGTTCCTACCAATGGGGCGTACACAGGCCGGGATAATAGAATCAAAAGAAGTTGTGTCATTAAAATTATGAAGCTTTGAAGTTTTAGTAACAGATTTATTTAATACAAATGAGAATTCATAATAAAATATTACAATACTGGTGGTACATTATCTAACAGTCTTCGTTTAATTTTTGTGATGCTGGTGTTCAGGCACGACGTGGTGGGTGCTGTGCTTGACCTCAGCGTGGAAACTGCAACAAAAAGAATCTTCATCAGTAAAAATGCTTTCGTCAATTTTCAAGGGTATACCATGAATAGTCAAGGGTTTTGATCTATAATCTTACCCGGTCTTCTTGTCGCTGTGGTAGTGCACGTCCCTGACGGAGCCGTCGGGCTCGTGCAGCGAGTAGAAGCCCTTGACGACGTCGCCGTCGCGCTGCTCGTGCTGCGTCTTAATGTCGCCGGTGTGGTGGTCTTCTACTTTATACGCGAACTCGTACTTGGGATGAGCCTGCAATGTTCAAATACTTCTTAAGTTTTACTGTTACATTGCGGTAAGTCATAAATATGCTATTGTTTTTCAGAACTTACGTAGTAGTCTACATGTTTTTTGTGTCCGTGTTTGTCGGTGATGACCACTTCCTCCGCGTGTCCGTCGTGCCTGGTGATGTGCTGCGAGGAGTGCGCGGGCTCGTGCTTCTCGTACTTGTGTCCGTGCTGGGCGGCCGCCACTGCCACGAGACCCAAGAGACACACAATCTGTTGAACATGTTACTTTTAATCACTTTAGCACTACTTTTGACCCATAGTTTTAACTGTGACATTATTGTCTTTCGCGTTGGACCTGCTTGAGAAGTAGGGTGCAAGCCCTCTCACACTAAGAGAAGAGCTGTACCCTGAAGTGGGAAATTATATAGGTAGCGATTATAAGATGACTGTAATCTGTCTTTTAATCAATATTATTATGGTTGATTACACTAAATATTTTTCACTATTGGTAAATTAAATACCTTGAAATACATTTTATTCTTTTAATAATTTAGTTGTACACTAATGGAGGTGCAATTGCGATCTGATACATTGTAAATATAATTTAATTCTTTTATACTTACTTCAAATTATAACCCGGTCATTATCGAGTCGAGCTTTAATTAAGTATATGCAGATAAAAGTGTTACCCCCTAGTTTCCATATATAGTTTTTATGCAATAACTGGTTGGTAAGCAAATTCTTCGCGTCAATTTTACACTTAGGTAGGTATATTTAATCGTAACAGAGTCAAATGAGGATTTGCACTGGAACTAGGATTGGTAATGTGTCTTAAGTCATTAAATTATGACAAAGAAAATATCTCTATTTCTTAATTCTGTTTGTCGTCTGGCACACAGGTTCTACAATCAAAACGTTAAAGTTACAATCTTTGAATTGTTTCAGTACCACACAACCAGAACAATGAGGCGCATAACAGTTAAGACGTCATTGGAAAAACATAAAACAACTGATTGAAAAACAAAACTCCAAGAAGCGCTGTATAATCAATCAGTTAATCACTGTCGAGTGCGAGTACACGACTGCGCATCTCTATTATAAAGAAGATAGACATCCACTTTTGTCAAATTTCTCTCATTTAGACACAATACATAATGAATGACAACTCGTCACCTGCATCCACTTGTTGGCCGCGACTCTCGTTATGTTGTCAGTCTACCTAGTGAAAAGTCTATGAACAATACATCTCGCGGCTCGTAACTCGACAGTAACTGTAGAGGTAATGTACTCAATATTACCAAGTTCAATGTCACATTTACATTTATTAGGCGCAAAAACCTGAAGAACAACGGTTGTTGAAATAAATATTTCACACACCTACTCCACATGTCGATTCAAACAGGTTTCATTCTCTAAGTATGGTCTGAAACTGATATTGCTCAAACTTGTTTTGAGTATTATAAAAGAACCTGGTTAATTTGTAAATTTATCAGTTTACAACTGTCTTTTAACAAGTAAACAATCAAATCAAAATGTATTTTAAGGTAGGTAGATAAAATAAAAACTAAAATATTGAGTTAGCAAAAATATCAATCTATCATTTAGCATCTAATACAACTTTTATATTAACTTAAATACCCTTTTTTTTAATAGATTATGTGTCTCTTGGGTCTCGTGGCTGTGGCGGCCGCCCAGCACGGACACAAGCACGAGAAGCACGAGCCCGCGCACTCGTCGCAGCACATCACCAGGCACGACGGACACCCGGAAGAAGTGGTCATCACCGACAAGCACGGCCACAAGCACGTCGACTACTACGTAAGTTCTGAATGAAAAACAATAGTATTTTATATTTAAGACTTACCGTAATATAATAGTAAAACTAACGAAGTATTTGAACATTGCAGGCTCACCCCAAGTACGAGTTTGCGTATAAAGTAGAAGACCACCACACCGGCGACATTAAGACGCAGCACGAGCAGCGCGACGGCGACGTCGTCAAGGGCTTCTACTCGCTGCACGAGCCCGACGGCTCCGTCAGGGACGTGCACTACCACAGCGACAAGAAGACTGGGTAAGATGACGATTAAAATTTTCGAATAAATAGTATTCAAAAACTTTTTTTCAAGTAACATTATCTTTACTGACGAGTAATTTTTTTTGCAGTTTCCACGCCGAAGTAAAGCACAACACCCACCACGTCGTACCTGAACACCACCACCATCACTAAATAATGATTAATAGATAATAATATTACCATACTATGTGATATTTTGTTTTAATATATTTGTTACTGAAATAGCAGAATTATCATTATAAAACCATTCTTTTACTTTAAATATGAATGTTATCGCAATTTATTCTACTAAATAACATTCACGTCCCCATTCGTTGAACTATAAATAGTGACTTATCACAAGATTTCTGATGGGAGTATGATAGTGACATTTTTGTACTTTCCATACATTCAGTGACAGATTTTGAGAATTTTCCACAAACAGATTAATGAATTTTTGTTAACTGCTAACTGTTTGTCAATTTGACCCATCGATATCAATGTTATGGCTGAAAGAGTTTTAAATATCAAGTTTTATTTATACTACTTGCCTGTTACCCACGACTCCGTCCACGTAGAATTTGTTTAACCCTATCCCGCGGGAATTATGCAATTTCCGGGGATAAAAGCTATCCTATGTCCGCCCCTTAATTCAAACTGTCTGTTTACTGAATTTCATCTAAATCGGTTCCGCGGTTTTGATGTGATGGAGTAGCAAACAAAGAAACAACCCAACAAGCAAACAAACAAACAAACAGACTTACAAACTTTCGCATTTATAATATTAGTGGGATACTATACAATTTGATTTGTGATAGACGACATTTTTGAATACTGCTCGCACAAGGCATGCAGGATGATGAGGCATAAGATCATGACAATTCATAGATAAGGTTTATATTACAATATGGTTGCACAATTTATCAATCTTCCTGGTTTACAATGAATTATCAGCTGGATTTTAAGCTGATTTCTTATAATCGTTTTGCAACCGGTCTAGCGATTTATCATGGCAGCGTAGGTACTGAATCCGTAGTTCGTAAATAAATAAAAAATAGATAAATGTGCAAATCATTACACCTTACAGGATGTTTAAACGCCAAGTCGTTGATAATAAACGGAAATAATGTGAAAGTTCTAATCAGGCAATAAGTTTTTGGGATTATGATGAACGGAAATAATATGGGAGAAATCAATTTAAAAAGATAACCAAATTTTAAGCTTGTGTACTGCGCGGTCTAGATCCTAAATCTCTTCATCCACAAAAATAACAATTAGAGTCATTCACGATGACGCGTGCCGTGGTTCTTATTACAATGTTATTAATGGCTAATTTTAACAAAATCACGCGTCTTCGTGGATGGCACTTCGTATACAAAGCAAATGGAGTCTCGACACTTAAGAAAACCAGCCAAGAGCGTGTCGGCCACGCCCAAAATAGGGTTCCGTAGCCATTACGAAAAAATTAAGTAATATTTTTCTAAGAATTTCGTATTTTATACGGAATCTTTCAAGTTTAGGTATATTTCATACCTTAGGCTGCTATTTACTCATAACGTACTAGTAATTCTCAATCAAACTTAGCCGTTATAGTTTTCCTTAAAAGTTTGATATACTTACTACTATCCTGTATTTGGTCAAATTTTTCCACCCACCGGTTTAAATTTTACGCTCGATTTTAATGACAATTTGCACTTTCAAGTTGAATATTTCGCAAAAAAATCAATAAATCGAAAAATCGTCTTAGCAAACCCCTAATGGTTTTTAAATACCTATCCAATAATACCCCACACTATAACGTTGGATGAGAAAACAAAAAATCACGCCCACTTTACGTCTATGGGAGGTACACTAAAAATTTTTTTTTTTATTTTTTTAACTGTACCATTTTGTCGGCATACTTTTCTTATATATCCGTGCAAAATTACAGCTTTATAGCATTGATAGTCTCTGAGCAAAGCCGCGGACGGACAGACAGACAGACAGACATGGCGAAACTATAAGTACTAAAAATCGTCAAAGGTATGTTATTATGGTCACCATTTTAAATGATTGCATTATATAGAAAAATATTTATTTGCGACCAACAATGGCGGAAATATGAGCTTTCGACACTTAAAAAAAAAACCGTTTTGGTTAGGTAAGGTTAGATTGGTGACCCGAGGCCGTATTGCCTACCGTTTTAAACGCTCGCGATCGCAATCAAATGACAGTTTTTAGGGTTCTGGAGCTAAAATGACGAAAACGGAACCCTTATAGTTTCGCCATGTCTGTCTGTCTGTCTGTCTGTCCGTCCGTCCGCGGCTTTGCTCAGGGACTATTAATGCTAGAAAGCTGTAATTTTGCACGAATATGTATAAACTATGCCGATAAAATGGTACAATAAAAATTAAAAAAAAAAATTTTAGTGTACCTGCCATAGACGTAAAGCGAGGGTGATTTTTTTTTTCTCATCCAACCTTGTAGTGTGGGGTATCGTTGGATAGGTCTTTAAAAAACATTAGGGGGTTGCTAAAACGATTTTTCGATTCAGTGATATTTTTGCAAAATATTCAACTTTAAAGTGCAATTTCATGAAAATCGAGCGTCCCCCCCTCTAAAATCTAAACTGGTGGGTGGAAAATTTTGAAAAAATTAGAATGGTAGTTAATATATCAAACTTTCAAGGAAATCTATAACGGCTAAGTTTGCTTGAGAATTATTTGTAGTTTAAGAGTAAATAGCAGTCTAAGGTATAAAATATACCTAAACTTGGAGGATTTTGTATAAAATACGAAATCCTTAGAAAAATATTACTTATTTTTTTCGTAATGGCTACGGAACCCTTATCTTATCTTATCTTGGCGTGTCCGATACGCTCTTGGCCGGTTTTTGTATGAGAACTCTGTCATTTTATTGCGATCGCGACAGTCAGAAACGGTAGGCAATACGGCCTCAGGTGCGAAGCGCCTAAACAACGCCGAACAAGAGAGCTCCGTGAAGCGGACTTCCATCTAAGTCTTTTACATCTGCTGTGTTTTTGATCTTTCTGATAAAAAAATCTAGGTCTAAATATTTGAGATAAGGAGGTGGCTCAAGCTAGAGGTATAAGACCATTGTCTTGAGCCACCGTGCTTTGCCCCTATCTTCCATCAACCCCCTTCCCCCATATCCACATTGATTAGCACTAAAAACTCAGAAACACAGGCACCTCCTCTCAGAATCAGAGGGCTTCATCGCACTTGCTGTCTTTTCCGTTAAATTCAAGAGTTGTCGTAGCTTTGTCCATTTATAGCACAACATAGTTCCATAACTATTTTTTTAGGTTTAAGCAAAGAAGTTGCAACACATACATACACACATATTCGACGCTTTGGTTGTATTAGATACTTATGCATTCAGCTGAAGGTATAAAGCTAAACTTAGATTTATACTATATATCTTGGCAGTACATTTTAAAATAGTACTTTCACATTATTTATCTTTCAATTATGTTATTGGGTTTTGTGACAGAACTTTAGTGAGTTACCAATCCAAGGTCAGTTTTAAGATAAGCTGAAACTCGACTTGCGGCGTAAACCTCCTTGAGCTTATTAAGATTCTGTTTCTTAATCATTATTTTGTCTTTATCGATTATTTTGTCACCAGACTTTACCAGATGCTGACTAAATACTTTTCAGTAATAAGAAAGTACGGGAGCAATAAAACGCAAGCTTCAACAATTACTTCACAGCTTTTGATATTTTAAATATGAATAAATTACGTTTTAAAATATAGCAGATATTGCAACCTTTAAACACTCATTACTAATGCATTGCCGGAGGTACCTGAATACTTTACCGGTAAAACAGTAGAAGTAGTTGACTATCTGTTCATCTTTTTTTCATTTTAAATTTATTTATTGCATTACAATGATTATTAAATAATAATAAATGTCAAGTAACAAAATTAATATTGGATTATATAAAAAAAAACATTTAATACAATTAAATTAAACTATATAATTAATAAAACTTTTTAACAAAAAAAATTAACTCCTGAAAAAATATATACAATATAAAATTATATACTTTTCAGTTTTTTCGGCTTTTTTTTTGTTAAAAAGTTTTTATTTTTCTATTTTTTGCCATCCTTAAGATAAGAATTGTCCCTGAGACGACGACCCAACTATAAAGAAATGAATCCCGGGCCTTCGAACACCAGGGACCCGCTGTCTCCACCGCAACCGGTACTAAATCGTACACCGACTCCAAGGCAGAATACTTCGCATGCTTCAACTTCGCAGAATTTTCAGCCACAGAAACAGCTAACCGGGAAGTTTGTCTTAATTGAGACGCAGCAAAGTGCTTACACACGTTGCGTCCCACAAAAGACAACATTCTCATCTACTTATTGACTCTGGAAAGTTATTCATAATAAATTATCTGAAATTTACATCCGGAAATTGGACAAAAGCCTCTTAACTTCTTATTGAGCTAGAGATTTTCTGTTCTAAAATATTATTTTTTTGAAGCATTAGAAAGAAAAAAATCGGTCAAGTACAAGTCAGACTAGAAAATGTACACCAAGTAATCTCAATATACGAATAAATAATCTCAATATAATAAAAGTTATCAATATTATATTTTAAGTTCATAGGTAAGGGAAATTAAAAAAATTCTTCTGAACAAAATTTAAAAAAAAAGATGATTTTGATGGATAAAGTTATTATCTACTAAACGAGCTATAATCAACGATACCCGATTCGATGCAGTATGCCATTTTTTGTTTCGCGGCCCCCTTTATATTTTGCAGCCTCCCTTAAAACATCGCAGATGATAGTACTGCTTTGATAGAATGTTTGACTACTGTAGATGAATATCAACTTGATATAAACTGCACTCTTGATGACATAGTTAAATGGTTGTGTAAAAATGAACTTAATATCAACTTAGCTAAAACACATTTTATGCAGTTCCATAGTAGTCGTAGACTGCCATTGTCGATTATTTTGTCACGCAAAAATGAAAACATTGCTGAAGTGAAAATTACAAAATTTCTCGGTCTTACAAGTGATAGAAATTGCGGCTGGAAACATCATATAGACGAGTTGTGCTTGTGCACAGGGCTATCTAGATTTATTTATCCAATGCGCAGGTTAGTACGTAACTCATCCGTTGAGGCAGCCATCATGGCTTACCATGGCTATGTGTTCAGTCTAATTTGGCATATGGCATTATTTTTTGGGGTAACTCTACAGACTGGTTAAAGGCATTTAAAATGCAAAAACGATGTATCAGAGCTATAAGTGGTAAAACCCAAAGAGACTCGTGTAGGCCTCTTTTTCCTAAGTATAGGATATTGCCACTTCCCTGCTTATACATTAAAGAAGTGGCTATGTTTGTGAAAAAACATTCCGAACTTTTTGAACGATATGCAAAATATAATCGAAATTTCCGAAATAACGAAAAGCTTTCTTATGTATATCGCAACCAGTCCGCCTTTTATAGAAATAGTACTAATGTAATGGCAATTAAAATTTTCAATAATATTCCTGACATATTTAAGACATACGATAATGTGAAATTTAAAAAGGCTATCAATGATTGGCTGTTAAATAGAATGTTTTAGTGCACACTCGACTTTCTTAGTAATAAGGGAAAGTTGTAATTTTTATTTTTACTTATTTAATTATCTGAGGTTAGGTTTTTTAGGTTTAATATTGACATTTGATCTGTACCTAATTATTTTTGTATAGTTATTATAGTTTCTATTTTATTAAACCGTATTGACTTTGGTAAAATTGCACAACAACTATTGTAATACTTCCTTATAATATGTATGTTAGTCTACCCAATTTAATTAATTTTCTTTGGCTAATTTATTTTATTTTTCAACCAGTTGCCATTGTCACTATTGTACACCATAAGCTTAAGGCTATGGAATGGAATATTATTTTACTGTTAAAAATATTTGCATGCTTCGTTAATTAGGCAGAATGTATTGGAATTATAATATTAATCTACCACATGACATTGTAATACTACATTCTCGCAAATAAATTTATGATTATGATTATGATTGTCCAAAAAGAGTTATTTGTGAACAATTGGTATGACTTTGAGTTAACAAAATTGCTTAGACAAAAATGAGCCAGATGACAGACCGACAAACAGACTTGAGAAATAAAGATATTTCCTTTAACAACTTACGAACCATTATTAAATCCTTTTCTGGCTTCACCAGGATGAATGTAGGTTTAAAATTGTCACAAAGAATTCGTTTGTCAACCAGTTATTACACAAAAACTACATTTGGATACTTAGTGGTAACTTTTTTATCTGTCCATAATTTTAGCTCCGCTCAATATCTACTGGGTCGTAATCTGTAGTATAAAAGAAGGGAATTAAAATTTTTGTATATCAGTTTGCAACTGCACTTCAATTAGTGTACAGTGAAACGAATAAAGAAACAAAATGCAATTCAAGGTATTGGTGTGTACTAATAATGAAAAATATAAAGTTTAAGATATTAATTGATTAAAATACAAATGACAAAAATGTTATAGTTGTGGGTCAATGAATGTGCCAAAGTGAGTAAACTTAGATTAAAAGGAATATGTTCGACAGATTGTATGTCTGTTGGGTCTCGTTGCGGCGGTGGCCGCCCAGCACGGACACAAGTACGAGAAGCACGAGCCCGCGCACTCCTCGCAGTACATCACCAGGCACGACGGCCACCCAGAAGAAGTGGTCATCACCGACAAACACGGCCATAAGCACGTCGACTATTATGTAAGGATCGAAAAACAAAACGTTTAAATTGATTTATAATTAACAAAAACCAAAAAATTACCTAACAAAACACTTTCATGTCATAGGCTCATCCTAAATACGAATTCAAATACGAAGTGTCGGACCACCACACCGGCGACATTAAGACGCAGCACGAGCAGCGCGACGGCGACGTCGTCAAGGGCTTCTACTCGCTGCACGAGCCCGACGGCTCCGTCAGGGACGTGCACTACCACAGCGACAAGAAGACTGGGTAAGACGATAATCACAACCCTTGAATATTGAAGATTTCCTTTGAAAATTGATCCAGTTAGTTCATATCTTTATAACGAGTAATTTTTGTTGCAGTTTCCACGCCGAAGTCAAGCACAGCACCCACCACGTAGTACCTGAACATCACCACCACCACTAGATTTACATCACATCACGATTGATAATAGACAATCTATTTACTACCTGTATTATGTGATATTTTGTAGTTGTAGGTACCCATTTAATAAATTTGTTACTGAAACTTATGAATTTCAATTACGATACCATCCTTTTAGGTGATTTTTGTATGTTACAGAGTCGTGATAATTTAGTGATAGATAAGTAATTATCTATTGAAATCAACGAATTACTAAAATTCTGTTGATTAAATTTGCTTAATTGAAATGTAGCAAAACATTGCCGAAATTGCCGTACAGTACACTACACTCAAAAATAATTTTGCATGTGCAGTTTTATACAAATATCGAGACAAATCATACTTAGTAAGGAATTTTCTTTGACCTTACAATCTCTACACAATGGTATAACAAAACAAAACATTCAGATCTATCCTAAAGGAACATTTTAAACGATACCTTACCGGGCTGTCTTACCGGGCGATATTAAAATTATTTTAAAAAACATATAATTTAAACCTAGGACCTAAATGATTAAAACGTTTTTTAGGAAAATAATTGAAATTGTATTTTTTGGTTTGTGAATAGTTTGTGGATCCAGAAAAAGTAAAAACGCTACTCATGAGAGTTAATTTGCTGGCCTGAAACAAAAGATAAACTAGTTCAGGCTCCAGTATTACATGTATTCTTAGGCCGCCTCCACATGCTTGATGTTTGCCACAAATACCAAACACTTGCCAAACACTGACCACAACCACACAACACAAACACGGCATCCCCAGGCTTGGCGATCATGGCAGGATTGGCAAACATGGCGGACGACGATCTTGTTGTTGCAGTGATTACTTTCGGGATGAACTATTATTATTATAAGGAAAGCAAAATGAACTTAAACGAAAAATAAGAAAACCAAGACGTTGGTTGATGATCAAAATTTACAAGTACACATTTGATATAAATTTCAGCTTGATACCTCCACGCGTTCCTGAGAAAAAGGGTCGTGACAGACGGACGGAAGGACGGATAACAAAGTGATCCTATTAAGGTTCCGTTTTTTCCTTTCGAGGTACGAAACCCTAAAATAACTTTTTTATTTTTTTTATTTTTGTCCCTTTCGTTTAAAATAAATTTAATTTGTCATTAATAATTTTAAAGCATATTTTGGTGTACCTAATATTACGAAAAAACATTCATAAAATATGGTAGCTGTACGTTATGACGTTGGTTTTAGACAAATTTACTATTTTGCACGGTTTTAATATAGCTAGGAAGTAATATCGAAAGAACATTTCTGCGTTCTTTCTTTGTACATTAGGGTTACTGAGTTTTGTAACTTCAGCTGATCACCGATCCAAGGTCGATCAACATCTACCCTTTATGTGTAGGCATCTTTTAAACTAAGCCACTCGTTACGCTTCTCTGTAACATAATTATAGCCACTGTCATTTTGATACCATCGTCCCAACGCTTCCCGAAGGACGCTTTTGCCCCATGGTCGCCACTCGAGTAACAGCTTGTTCTATAAATCAGTGTTTCGTGCCACGTGACCCAACCATTCTCACTTTAGTCTGGCAACGCGTTAAATTATCGGTTGTATTTGTGTTACTTGAAAATGATTTTGCCTTTGATTTTTCATTCAAAGTCAAAAGTCAATCTTTATACGTGAAAAATAAATTTAAGTTCATCAAAAAGTGTCTGCAAGTGCTGCAAATGCTTTCATCTCTGTCGGAATAAGGCTTCGTTCAACGGTAACAATTTGATCATTAATAACGATAGTTATTAATAATTCAATATTTTATTTCAAATTAGTCATATCAGCAGTGTAATTCTGTGATCTTCGGTAAAATTACCCAGCAATATTAACGGTAATCTTTGGCATATTCAGATTATCTATTTAAATCAGCACAAAGTACGATTTTTCTTTTCTGGGTTCTATACCCAAAGGGTAGAAGACTCCGCTGTCCGTCCCTCCGTCTTTCACCAGGCTGTATCTCATGAACCGTTAGACAGTTGAAATTTACACAGATTATGAATTTCTGTTGCCGTTATAACAACAAATACTAAAAACAGAATAAAATAAATATTAAAGGGGGGCTCCCATACGGCAAACGTGTTTTTTTTGCCAACGTCTAATGTTGCATAGATAATGGTACGGAACTGGCAAGGCCAAATAATAACCATCATTAATGGTAGACGTCCTAGTGCTGGTCGCTGTTGCAGCAGTTGCCATCTTAAATTTTATGTAATTAGCCGGAGGGTGTTATTTATCGGGTAGGTATGTGAAACACTCCCCTAGTGTTGTTATGTACGTACGCCAATATCGAACGTCATCTCATGGTAAAAATTAATAAAAAAAGAAATGATATTAAAAATAAGTGAAGATTAAAGTGGAAATAATGAAATATATTCAAAACAAAGATAAAAAAACTTAATTATAACAAATTTTGTACTTAGACGTCTATCAGTTGTCAATTTTAATGGTGATGGTGGTGTTCAGGTACAATGTGGTGGGTGTTGTGCTTGACCTCAGCATGGAAACTGCAACAAAAAATCCTTATGAGTATATTATATTATACTTCTATTCAGTCAGATACCTCCAGGTACAATTAAAACGGGGGAGGCCTATGTCCAACAGTGGACTTCCTACGGCTGATATGATGATGACATTGACAAAACAACAACAAAACACAAAAAGACACATTTAAAAGAGTAAGTTTTTCGAATTAATACATCATTATTGTAGTCATCGTCTTACCCAGTCTTCTTGTCGCTGTGGTAGTGCACGTCCCTGACGGAGCCGTCGGGCTCGTGCAGCGAGTAGAAGCCCTTGACGAGGTCGCCGTCGCGCTGCTCGTGCTGCGTCTTAATGTCGCCGGTGTGGTGGTCTTCTACTTTATACGCGAACTCGTACTTGGGATGAGCCTGCAATGTTCAAATACTTCTTAAGTTTTACTGTTACATTGCGGTAAGTCATAAATATGCTATTGTTTTTCAGAACTTACGTAGTAGTCTACATGCTTCTTATGGCCGTGTTTGTCGGTGATGACCACTTCCTCCGCGTGTCCGTCGTGCCTGGTGATGTGCTGCAAGGAGTGCGCGGGCTCGTGCTTCTCGTGATTGTGTCCGTGCTGGGCGGCTGCCATCGCCACGAAGGCCAAAAGGCACACAAACTGTGAATAGAAAATCGTTTTTATAATGTTTGAATTGACCAAGCTTAATTAAAAATCGATTTGAATGTTATCAATAACTCAAACATAATTTTATTTCATTTTTTTACATGTACCTTGAAGTACATTGTGATTTAATTGTTCACTTGATGAAAGGCAGTTATAAACTGATACGTTTGCAAAATAACCAACTTCTTTTATAATACTCAAGACCTGACTAAAGAAATTCAATTTCAGGCCGTAAAAACTCAAACCTGTTTGAGTTTACATTGCATTATGGAGTGGGTGTATGAAATATTTATTGTGTCAACTGTAATTTTTGCACTAATCAAAATAAGGTGAATTATTTTACTTGATTACACGAAATAATTAAATAGGTAGGTACCTACTGTATTTTAATTATATTATAACGCGATGATTGAAATTAGATAAATCCAATTCGTAAAAAAAGGGTTTAAAAAGTATAATTGAAAAATCAGCCTAAGTGCGAGTCGGGCTCGACTACCAAGGGCTCCGTACAGTCAACGGCAAAATCTTATTGGTATGTATAATTATATACCACCACATATCAAAAATAAAATTTGTCACCTGTTTAAATAAAGTATTTAGAATCAGCCGCTGACAGACAAATTAAAAAAATATATATTATTAATTCCTATTACTACTAACAGAGCACAATAATAGTGTGTGTTGATAAATTAAATTGCACATCACCTAACATATACATAGGTTATGATTAGGTTATTAGGTTACGATAGGCAATTCGTATATTATAGTAATAGGTTATGCTGAAAAACGAACAAGGCATTTGATTTGTTTCTGATAGCAGTAGTCTTTTATACTAAACTTAGTAAATAAGACTTACTTCTTAAACGGTGACTACATTTTTTGTGTAAAAATACGTGAATGTAAAATTTATAGGTACCTAATCCTTTTTGGCCCACGTTGAAACTAGAGCCTTGTATTTTATTGTGTGAAAAGATACATAGAAATAAAACAATAACATATTGACTTTTTAATCAACTTCCCGAAGGAGAGTTATGTTTTTCTAGCGTATGTATGTATGCACGTATATTATGTATGTCCATTTCTTTGGTCCTCGCTAAAGCCTTAACAGCTGGACGGATTTTAACATATGAGCTAGGTATCATTCGATTTGTCATAACTGTCAAAGTGACATAGGGTACCTATATAATATTTCGATCAATATGGCACCCGCAAAAAAAAATGGCGAGGAATTAAAACAAATGTATAGTAAGAAGATGATATCTAAATGAAAGCTGATAATTAGCCCATTCTAAATATATACGAGTGTCCATGTAATGTTTTTATTATTTGGAATATTTGGAGTATTTGTGCTTGAACTCTTTTTTTTTCATAATTAAAATATTGTCAATATTCTATTTATCATTTTCTTTTTGTATCAGCACGTATCAGTATAACTGTAAGTCTAAAAATTCAACAAAGAATTCGCTTTAAGGACCAGTCCTTTGGTAACATTTATATCCACGTGTAAATTGAACTCAGCTCAATACTAACTGGTTCGTAATCTGTTGTATAAAAGGAATGAATTATTTTTTTAATGTATCAGTTTGCAACAGTACTTCAGTTGGTGTACAGCAAAACAATTCAGTAAAAAAAATGTATTTCAAGGTATTTACCATTTGTCATTGCCACGTAATTTTTGATAAGAACATTGAGATAACAGTTTGTGACAATCAAAATTCTATGCCTCCAGTGAAAACTTATACAACTCCACTTGATATTATGTTTTTTTTATTATTAAAAGCCTTTGTTTTTTACTTATTTTTTTCTTGTTTAAGTTAGTAGAAATGCCTTCTACACAGAAGAGATTTTTTTCCTTAATACGCTCTCCTAAAAAAGTAATACATTCCGATTTGTATAACTTTTTACAGGAGAAGCAGAGTAATGGGTCAATAAAATAAAAAGCTAAAATCTTATCATCAGATTGTGTCTTTCGCGGCGTTCATCGCTGTGGCGGCAGCTCAGCACGAGTACAAACACGAAAAGCACGAGCCCGCGCACTCCTCGCAACACATCACCAGGCACGACGGACACGCGGAAGAAGTGGTCATCACCGACAAACACGGCCACAAACACGTCGACTACTACGTAAGTATCAAAAACAAATAAAAAGTGTATTTTTACTAAAAACCAGTAAAATAACGATACATATTTACATTGCAGGCTCATCCCAAGTACGAGTTCGCGTATAAAGTAGAAGACCACCACACCGGCGACATTAAGACGCAGCACGAGCAGCGCGACGGCGACGTCGTCCAGGGCTTCTACTCGCTGCACGAGCCCGACGGCTCCGTCAGGGACGTGCACTACCACAGCGACAAGAAGACAGGGTAAGACGACGATTACAACTTTTGTAAAAAAAATTGTTCAAGAATTTACCTAGAATGTCATCTTTACTGACGAAGCATTTCTTTGCAGTTTCCACGCCGAGGTCAAGCACAATACCCACCACATCGTACCTGAACACCACCATCATCATAATTAAATTAGCAACCGATAGATAAATAACCTACTACTGGAATTATAATTATGTTGTTATTTAGTTGTTAAGAATAAATGTTGTAATTCATTTTCGAACTTTTAATACGTCACTTGTCGTGGAAATATTTTTTAACATTAACGTTTATTGAGATAATAACACTTGAAAATGACTTAAGCATTACATAAAGGAAGGTCTGTATCATAAATTAATGTACTCGTATGTTCAAAATTATTATTTTTGAAAGGAGTTATACTACAACAAGAGCAATTGCAAAAAAAAATACTAAACTGTAGGTATTTAATGTGGTTGTAATCAAACGGATCGATCCAAGATACTATATTTTTATCCTAAATGCAATTCATGGTAGTTTAGTGGCTTAGTTTTTGATCTCTAACTGATCAGGTTTTTTTGTTGACGGTTTGACTACGGAACCCTACAAATCACATTGCGACGTTAAATTCCTTAAAGTTAAACGCAAACGACTTTTCTATTATCATCAAATTTTAGGTTAGTATAGTTAGAAACCCATAATGATATGAGATTTTTAGCCACCCCAGCAGAGAAAGGGTGGGTTTTAGTTCGACTGTCATGATGGTTGTTTAGTTGCATGTTAACCACACTTACTTTTCACTTTGAACGCGAGGAAAAAAAACAACGTTCTGAGCAAAATTACAATATTACTTTTTACAGCTTAACACAAGCAGCTCAATACGAGTAGGTAATGGGATGTCAATTATGTTTAAAATTGAAATAGCAAAAAAATGTACCCGCTTTTTTTCTTTTCTTTTTTTTGTAAAGACGCTCTAAATGCTTGCGTATGTAGCCAACAGATTCAAACTTGAAAACTATATTAAAACTAATAATAGTCCACTATGCATAATAAATTGAATTCACCCATCATTAATTATAATTAAAAAGATTCATATTCGTAATTAGTAATCGCATTTCACGAAACTAAACTTTTTTATATTTAAACATAATTGTCATTTTGAGGTTACCTCTCGCCTTAGATGAATGATTGGTCTCGCGCGCTCGCTCGACTAGATACCGCCGGCGTACTTGTCAAATGCGGCAACAAATAGTACGCCGAAATCGGCGTACCTGAGCCCGAGGCGAGTCAGTCGCGTTGCAAACTGTGTGTAATGTGCATGTCCCGAATTTTTGTTAAATTTTGGTCATAAACCGAAGTAAAATGCCAGTTTTCGCAGTGAAACTGTTTAAAAATAATACTACAGAAATAAGAAGGACACTGGGATCACATACCATCAGTAAATATCGTATAATTTCGAAATTACAAAATAAAATAACATGAACCCTAAACGCCATTATGTGTTGCCGCGTACACAAGAATCAAATTCCCCGTGGTTGAGATTTTAATAAATTGAATTTTATTGTTATCATCATTAAATGATGATAAATTTTAATAACTTATTTTATTTAAGTATCTAACGTAATTATTATATATACATAACCTAGTTCTATATTATTTAATGTTTGTCTTTGTGATATTATACACTGAAGGTGTATAAATTGTTACCCGACACTATTTAATTAAGGGGTGAATGTGTCTTAAAATTAAAAATGTTTTTCGTCTTCCCAGTCAAAAGCCCGATCAGCTGATTTACTTAGGTATTACGGGAAACGAAAAAAATTATTTTCGTATTTCTACCCATTTTCCTGAAATGTTAACTTTTTACCCGACTGCCCGAAGGAGGGTTATGTTTTTCAAGCGTATGTATGTAAGTATGTATGTATGCATGTACCTATGTATGTATATTTTGTAAACAATTATTTTTATTTTAGTCTTAATTAACCTGTACATTATACTAGGTTTAACTATAGGTGCAACGTGTTAAGTACGCAAAACTTCTTAGTTGGTGACTCAGTCCATGAATTTTCAGTAATAATTTGTAAATATTGAATGTCCTTAAATTTATATATATTTTTTAATTAAAAGTGAGGCCTGATCATTGATATTCCGACATCATACCTACAATTTTTTTAAAGAAGAAACCTACGCCTAACCTATACACAAACATATTAATACATTCACTCTTAATTACTTCCTAATTTCTAAGTATTTCCCAAGATACATTTTGTAACCAGTAACTTAATAGACCACATTTTCCCAATAATTCGGGTAACAGTGGAGCAGCTGGCAACACAATTCGTCACGCACACTAGCATCCTTGCAAATTGTCTTACACCGTTCTTACGCACAATACAATATTGAGTTGCCGCATTCACGAACCTTTTGTTTTTAGGTAGGGCGGTATCTAGTCGAGCGAGCGCGCGAGACCAATCATTCATCTATGCCTCTCGCCTTCAAAATGTCAGTCTTCACTGAAAAAGGCGATAATTCTCCATTCACAAACAGCGTGATTGGTTTTATTAGGGGTTTACATAGTAAATATAAAAAAAAATTAGTACCTAAAGACTAATAGCTTCGATATGCAGAGACTAAAGTAACATTTTAAGAGTGACAAATATTTTAATTACGACTGCGTATAGTCTAAGGAATCGTGATTTTAATTTGTTTTGTTGCAGAAAACACTTAGTTTATTTTATGTTCAGTTGAGATTCTGAAATTTGAGTAACAGATTTACTGAGCATAAATCAATATCATAAAAACGGTTTTTTTTTTTATTTATTTATCACCAGGAAATTATAAGTTTAGCTTAGAGACTATTTAGTGCTAGAAGCTGTAGTTTTGCGTGGATAGTTACTTTGATAGTTATGTAACAATTCTGGCGGCAAAGCAATAAAATAAAATGCAGGTAAAAAAAGTTTTGGCTACATCTCATAGAGGTAAACTTAAAAAAGGGGTGATTTTTGCTCGTCTAATCTTAGTGTGGGATTAGATAGATCTTTTGAAATACGACGGTTGAAGGAAAAAATTACTAAGCGCCATTTTTTAACGATGAGTGAATGTTCGGAACCAGTAATTTTTTTTCTGTCATTAAAGCTACGTCACAAAATTTTGTCAAAAATGTCACTTATTTCTCCTTTCAACCGTCTTGGTTTGTAGGAAGGGGCTGTAAAGACGATTTAGTCAACGGTAGTTAGTTATAATAATATCAAATTAACACGGGAGACTATTACTGCTAAGTATGCTTGAGATTTATAAGTAAATTGTTTAAAAGTAAATAGTACCTTAATTTATTATGTTTACCTTCTTGAATTTAAATCAATAAACTTATTATAATGGTAAAAATATGAATTATCGAAACATTTGTAAATAAATTAAAATCTCACTAGAATATTAGGTGATAGCACAATAATTAGGTACTTAAAGTACCTACGTTTCATCTCGGCCTATACACGTTTTACTGCAGGGCACCGGCTTCATCTCAGGATGACAAGGCTGGGGCCGTTGTTCCCGCGCGGATCTACTGCGGAATGGGAACTTCACAATAGGTACCATTGAATTACTTATAATAAACCATCAGAATTCTTACCATCAGGAGACCCACTTGCTCGTTTGCCATCCAGTCGAATAAAAAAAAAATTAAGACAATTATATAAAAGGCGCTAGCCCGGGCTCAAACCTACTACCCATTGCCATAAACCAAACCGTGACTACCGCGACTTACATTAACGACAAAAATAATAATATTAAAAGTAGGTTGGATGGATCCGTTTGATTATAACTACATTGAACAGTTTATTTTGCGATTGCTGATGTTGCAGTATAACTCACGTTCAGGAATAACTATTTGTTCAGACAGTAATCTAGGTTGGCAACGCGTCTGCAATACCCCTGGTGTTGCAGATGTTTATGGGCGGTGGTGATCTCTTACCATCAGGAGACCCACTTGCTCGTTTGCCATCCAGTCGTATAAAATAATAATAATAATAGGTACAACATCTCTTTATGTAAATACGCCATTATCAAATGAGATATCTAAATAAACCAATATTCCAATTCCAATGTAAAACAATATTCCCACAAAAGTTGACTATTTATCAAAAGTCCGAAATTGAATTACAACATTTATTCTTAACAAATAAATAACAACATAATTACAATACCAGTAGTAGGTTATCTATCAGTTATTAATTTAATTTCAATGATGATGGTGGTGTTCAGGTACGATGTGGTGGGTGCTGTGTTTGACCTCAGCGTGGAAACTGCAAAAAAAAAAAACGTTAATAAAGATTTTCACAAAAACATCCAGCATTTAATTTAGTAATGAATCAGTGATGAGTTGCAATTAAACCCGGTCTTACCCGGTCTTCTTGTCGCTGTGGTAGTGCACGTCCCTGACGGAGCCGTCGGGCTCGTGCAGCGAGTAGAAGCCCTTGACGACGTCGCCGTCGCGCTGCTCGTGCTGCGTCTTAATGTCGCCGGTGTGGTGGTCTTCTACTTTATACGCGAATTCGTACTTGGGATGAGCCTGCGAAATAAAATTTTGTTAATTTTTCTGAGTTTTGTTAACGAATCCACTAATTGTTTTTGTTTTTTGGTCCTTACGTAATAGTCGACATGCTTATGGCCGTGTTTGTCGGTGATGACCACTTCTTCCGGGTGGCCGTCGTGCCTGGTGATGTGCTGCGAGGAGTGCGCGGGCTCGTGCTTCTCGTGCTTGTGATCGTGCTGGGCGGCCGCCACAGCGATAAAAGCCGTGAAACAGACTATCTGTTAGAAAAAAATCGTATTTAACTATTGACTGACTTTTTATTAGATAAGTATCAATCGATTGCTCTGACTTTTAATCTTGTCATTGTTTCTTATAACTTAAGAGTAATTTTTGTTTTAATCTTTACCTTGAAATACATTTTAGTTTGGTTGTTCGCTTATTGAAAGACAGTTGTAAACTGATACATTTACAAAATTAACCAACTTCTTTTATAATTCCCAACACCCGCCCATTCCATTTCGGTTTCAGGCCGCAAAGAAACAAACCTGTTCGTGTTTACATAGCATTATGGAGTGGGCGTGTGAAATATTTTATTTCGTCAACAATACTTTGTATTTCATTTGATAATATAAGTCATATATAATAGACGGAGAGCGAACTGCATAATTTCGTACCTACTTGATACCGCGATGAAACGCACAATGGTTTCCCATAAAACTGATGCTGAGGTAAAGGATAAATATTGACTTCAATTGGATAGTTTGAAAATTAAAAGAATAGAATAGAATGTCACCAAGTAACATAGTTTTAGTGCTAGTTTTAGTCTTAGTTTTAGGTGGTACTTAGGGAACCAAAATAAACCTTTCTTTCTTTCTTAGTATAAAAAATATTTCAGACAAATTTCGCAACACTTTTTTTCTTATAATTTAGTTATTTACAACAATTTGTTAATTATTTAAAATCATTGTCAAGATTACCTACTGTAAATGTAATTTTATATAAAAAATTCGCTTACGCACCAGTTATTGCACAAAAACTACATTTGAAAACTAGTGGCTACATTTTAATCTGACCATAATTTGTACTCAACTCAATACTGGTCGTAATCTGTGGTATAAAAGAATTGAGTAAATTTTTTAATATATCAGTTTGCAGCTGCACTTAAGTTGGTTTACAGCCAAACAATTAAAAGAACAAAATGCATTTCAAGGTATAATACCATAACGAAAAAAAATTAGCATTAATATTATTAATCCTTAAAACGCAGACAGAATGTGACAAATAAAATTGTGGATCAGTGAAATGTGCTAAAGAAATTTTAGTTAAAATTACCAACAGATAATAAGTGTTTGTGTGCCACAAGTCTGTGTCTGACCCAAGATTTTTCATAAAATGAGCGATTGACAGCGGCAGATAAACTCTGTTGAGTTTTCGCCCGCTGATGTGGAATTCTTTTTTGTAAAATTACTATTGTTTATAAATATTATAAAAAAAAGTTACAAGGCTTCCATGGCAGTTAATCTTGTGCGGGTGAAAACAAGTATCTTATTCCTACTAATATTATAAATGCGAAAGTTTGTGCGCGTCTGTGTGTATGTTTGTTACCCCTGGAAGCTGAAACGGCTTGACGGATTTGAATGAAATTTGGTATGTAGATAGCTGGACATCAGGAATAACATAAATGCTACTTTTTATCCCTATATTCTTACGGGATAGGGTTAAAATCTTGAAATAACAACCGTCGGGCTAAGTCACAAAATTTGGAATAATGGCTTTTTTTAATGCAATGTCAATGAAACCCACGACGTAATTTTCGGGAATTCCCACGGGAATTTTGTAAGTTCCCGGAATTTCAATTCAACTGCTGTATCTAATGATTCACTCGTGCGAAGCCGCCGGTAAACTGTAGGTAGTATATTATATTCCCTTTAAACAGATCTTCTGTGTCGCGGCTTTTATCGCAGTGGCGGCCGCCCAGCACGGACACAAGCACGAAAAGCACGAGCCCGCGCAATCGTCGCAGCACATCACCAGGCACGACGGCCACCCGGAAGAAGTGGTCATCACCGACAAACATGGTCATAAACACGTCGACTACTACGTATGTTCCAAAAAATAATAATTTAATTATGATTTGCCATAATGTAGCAATAAGACTAAAAAATATTAAAACATCGGCAGGCTCACCCCAAGTATGAGTTTGAGTACAAAGTAGAAGACCACCACACCGGCGACATTAAGACGCAGCACGAGCAGCGCGACGGCGACGTCGTCAAGGGCTTCTACTCGCTGCACGAGCCCGACGGCTCCGTCAGGGACGTGCACTACCACAGCGACAAGAAGACTGGGTAAGACGACGATTACAACTTTTTACAAGTTTTTGCTCAATAATTTATCTAGAATGTCTTTACTGATGAGGATTTTTTGTTGCAGTTTCCACGCCGAGGTCAAGCACAGCACCCATCACGTCGTACCTAAACATCACCATCACTACTGAATTTAAATCAATGCTAATAGTTAATCTACCTATAATCTAAGTTTTATTGTGTTGTTACGCTATTTGTATGAAATAAATCTGTTACTGAAACCTTAGAATTTTCATTGAAAACTCACATTAAAGAGAATATACAAGATTTAAAAAATTCAAGTCAGAAGTATTAGTTCTGAATTAATTTGACTCATTACCTTGTTTTGTCTTGATACTATTGATACTTACGTAATTTCGAATACCGCAATGGTTGTACCGAGAGGTTTAATTGAAATTGGTTGTAAATTTGATTATTGATTGAAAATTAATTGACAAAATTATCGTTTTCAAGGCAAACAAACACTTATTGCAGTACATTGCTCATAATATCTTAAATGTGAGAACAATTTTTCTCATTATCAGCGTAGTTTTTCCCTCTTAGAAGTAAATAAATGTAACTTCTAAAATCGGTTGTAATGTGAAAAAATATTTTGTAAAAAATATTTTCTAGATGACTCCGTCTATTGTAAACCGATTTGGGAATTTATTTTGTGTTCCAAATAGTTCCAATACGTTATGCAATTACTCTTAATCTACTGTCAGATTGGTTACATGCGCATTTTTCAAAATCAGTTTGTCAAGAGGCTTTCATTTAGATTGCAATGTTTGATTGAACGTGTGTGGGTATGTGAATAATATTACCCACTTCCCACTGGAAGTGACCAATTAACTTGAAATTTTGGTGGATAATGCAAACGCAGACGAAAGACGGTCACCAAAAAAAATAGATTATTAAGTTAGGTACCTAATGTTTAATATAATTTTCGCTTTCTGTTGCACACGGGCGCAGCGGGTTAGGGGCGCCGGCCGCGGCACTTTGTACCTATTCCATTTTGACCGCGCGCTTCCTAGATAGCGCTAAAATAATAATTGCACACGGGCGCTACATGGGCTAAAGACGCCGCTGGTTATATTTTTGAATAAAATTTTGAATATTAATCGGCTGTACCAAAAATCAAAAAGTTAGGTATATTTAGTACAAAACAACAAACAACAAATTTAAAAAAGGTGTAGTGATGTTATAGTTATTTTCTCGTTTATATTGGCCGTTAGACTAGTATTACCTCTACGCCCGCATATCCTTTCCAACTCCTTTTTTCGTCGTTATTGCGCAATATGAAATTAATTAAGCAACTGAGCTCAAAACACGAATGAGACTTAATAAAATAAAGTTAGAAGAGTTCCATTGACTGTCTTTTGACCATGTGCGAAGATGTCTTGCGAGGAATGTGTTTTTCTTGACCCTATAGAAACGCTTCCTTTACCTATCCTCGCACAGCATAGCTCTAGTGGAAACAGCTGAGTGGAGAGAGAATAGTTTCTGCATTTCGAGCGTTACTGTTGGTTAATGAAAAGCACATTTCTCGCAACATGTCCCAGCATAATAAAATTCACCTACTGAAAATCAGCGCTGCAGGCGTCTAACACTTCAGCGTAATGCTCAGTTAGCAATTTTCGCGGGGACACATAAAATTTTGTATAATGTATGTAGCTGCTATTGTCATATGTATTTCCGTATGTTTTTTGTTTATTTGTGTAAATTTTGCTGCATATGTATGTGTGTTCGTGAATAAATGTCTTCTTTCTTTCCTTGTTTCTACTGTTGAAGAGTTCTATTGTCCACCTTTTGACTCCAACGTCATACCCTGTTCGTTTACTTTAGTGTATAGGACTCGTCAAAATCAACTACATAAACTAAATCACGAGGGCTTATTATTATCCGCTAAAGAGTTCTATTGTCTACCTTGTGACTCCATCAAAAGAACCTCGTCGTTAACTGAAGTGGACTCGTAAAAACCGACCAAATTAATCCAGCCACGAGAGGGTCTCTATTAACGGTTGAGGAGTTCCATTTACCACCTCCCTGACTCCATCAATAACATTAAAACATCACAGTATCAATTGAAATATTCATAGCAGGTATGTAATTTTTTTATAACGTAACGTACCTAATGATTTGCCGACTATTTTTAGGCAGATCTTTGATTGGCAGACGACGTTTCGCCGAGTAACGGTACGCCGATGTATTTGTACGCAGATGTATTGTTTCGCAGACTAACGTTTCATAACTCAACCTTTAGCAGACTATTTACTTGGCATATGAGTCAGTAAGCCGAACAACTATTTACAGAAATTCGTTTAGCCTATTAATCACTACACATTATGCACATTTGGTCGTACAACATTTCGCTTTTGTAACGGTTGAATTATTATTCAGTGCGCATATCAACTTTTCGCATCTTTTCGTTTCGCATGGGGAATGGCATTCAATACCGCGAATATGTGTGGATTACACTATGGCGTTATTGGCATTTTTACACGCCGTGCTGACCGCGCATTCTTTATGATTTTCTTATGTACCCTCACAAGTTTTAAACATATAACGCAAGTAATAAACGTATTTTTGACCATCATTTGTATTTATTTTGTATTGGAGTCTAAACAAACAATGTCACGATGCTAGCAGTTCGGTTCTGGCACTTCGCCGGCCGCTACCGCGGCACGCTCGCTTCGCTCGCTCGGCTCGTGCGTTGTTGCTCGCAATTCTACCTAACACTCCTCCTCGCTGACGCTCGTCGTCGCACCTAACTTCATTTTGATAAAAGCTAGTATAATTTATATAGTCAACTCAGTAAAATCCTACCTGTCGTTTGGCTGATTGTATCTACGCACATTACGAAACAAAAATCGACTGAACATTAAATCTACTTAACAATATGAATGCCACATGATAACTCTGCTTATTGTGTCTCGACGAACAGTTGCTCGGTTTACTGAAACAATTATGAAACAAAAAATCTACTAAACGTAAATCTGCTTATCGCTATTCTTCCTGCCGACTACTCGGCGAAACGAATAATAGGCGTAACGAAATTATACCAAACGTTGCTCAGCCAAAAGAAAATCTGCCAATAGTTGTCTGCGAAACGAAAATCTACGTAATGAAACTCGGCAAAACGACAGGTCACCCTAAAAAACGACTAAACTGTTTTAATGAAACATAGCTAAAAACTTGGTAGTCAAAACAGTTTGGCCGTTTTTTAGACAAAAATTTGGAAAACCCCCGAATTTGTTACTTCAAAGTTCAATATCGCTAAAGCGGCTGAACCGATTTTGATAAAACATGTCTAAGAACCATCGCTAGACACCCGTTTAAAAGCTACGGTGCCACAGACAGACAGACACACACAAACACAAAGACACACATAGCGGTCAAACTTATAACACCCCTCTTTAACGTAAAAAAACCGCATCGAAATCGATATATCCATTTGAGAGCTACAATGCCACAGATAGACAGACGGACAGACATTGGCGTAAAACTTATGACATCCCCCTTTTTGCGTCGGGGGTTAAAACATCACACATTATATATCTATGTATGTATTAGTTATCGTCATTTATATTTCGAACATACTGTTCAATGCCCGCCAAGTTGTATGTTGAGCTATGCATTCAAGTCTTGATTAAGTGGTAACTATTTCAATAACTCAATATCACCAAAGTACAATGTCACATTCACTCAAATAATGCAAAAATCGGACCACACGAGGTTTACGAAATTATACTACAATCGTTGCACGCGTAAACAGGTTTGATCCTTTAAGGCCTGAAACCAACGTTTTTTTTTGCTGGTTTTGAGTATTATAAAAGAAGCGTGTAATTTTATAAATGTATCAGTTTACTACTGCCTTTTAACAAGTTAACTGCTAAACTACAAAAATGTGCTCCAAGGTAAATTATTAATGATATAATTACAAAATTATGGAGTGAACAATAATAGCCTTAATAAATCGTTGTAAAATCATTAGAATATCATATAAAAACATCATAAATTCAATTTGTTTTTACTTCAAACAGATTCTATGTTTTGTGGCTCTTATTGCTGTGGCGGCCGCCCAGCACGGACACAAGCACGAGAAGCACGAGCCCGCGCACTCCTCGCAGCACATCACCAGGCACGACGGCCACCCGGAAGAAGTGGTCATCACCGACAAACACGGCCACAAACACGTCGACTACTATGTAAGTTCTGATAAACAATAGCTTATACGTAAAAGACTTTACTCAACAATGTCCGTAATAGTTAAATTTATTTGGATAAGAGAAGGCGAAGTGCGTAGTATATGCTCAGCGAAAAGTTAAAAAGTTAAAAAGATTGCTGGCTCGCTAGCTCGACAATAATTTCGCATACTAATTCCATCTCAAACTTTAAAATAAAAATTAAAACGATCATAGAAATGTTGCACAAGTGGTGTAGATAGGTTAGTTCAGCAAACTCAAACGGCCAGTATGTTATTTTGTTGGAACTCCGAATTTTTTGGTGTTTGAAGCAGCTTCTTGTGTTTTTAACTGACTTCAAAAAAAGGAGGTTATCAATTCGGTGGTATTTTTCTTTTTTTTATGTTTGTTACCTCAGAACTCCGTCATTTATGAACCGATTTGAAATATTTTTTTTCGTTCGTCTAGAAATGTTTTCAATTAGGTCCCATAAGCACCAAATAAGGGCCTGATGATTGGATCCTAAGGAAATCGAGGGAACTCTTCAAGTATTGTAGGAACGCCTATGGTAATTTCGATATATTTAGGAGTAACTCGTGCATTTGCTCTTAAAAATCATCATTTGGTGAAGTGGAACTGATGATTAAGACCAAATTTGACCAATGAAGTGACTACTCAATAACAAGTACTTCACGGGTTGAATTTCAATTACTTTAACGCAGTTGCTAAGCAATTTAAGCTCATCGTAATTCATATGGTGAAATGGAACGGGTGATGAAGCACCAGCACTCCTCAATTATGACCGCCTCTGCATCGGAAAAAGCAATTTTCCGTAAAAGGTGACGAGCAGTTGACATTAAACTATTGTATCTTAGATCTTTGTGCTAAAAAGGGTAAAAAAAATATAACAAAAAATGGAACCGACTCCAAAAACCTTGAAAATATTTTTCTACCAGTCTGAAGTCGGTGCCTCAGCACGAGCCAGCAGGAGAGGAACTAGACTCATCTACCTAACCTACATTCTATAAATATATGGGGCTTCAATCACACCTGCTGGCTCGTGCTGAGACACCGACTGCAAACTAGTAGAAAAATATGTTCAAGGATTTTGAAGTTGGTTCCATTTTTTGTTAAAAAGTTTTTTTTCATGATTTTTAGTGATTTGTAGCCAAAGTGCATTTCACATCGATTCCATCAAGCTCAAACGAGGCATAGTTATATTATTTTAAAACAGAGTACCGGTCCAGTTCACCAAATGATACTTTCTGAATGTAAATACTTGACTTGGTGTTAAAAATGCCAAAATCGCTACAAAATTAAATTATTATTAATAATAATTATTGCCACTTTAATAATAAGAGGGTTGCCTTCGATTTCTCTAAGATCTCATCATCAGATCCTGACTTGGTGTCAATGAGACCACCTCGGAACCTTTAGAAAAAAAAAATTGATATTCAGCCCACAATTAGCGGAGTTATCGCGTAACAAACACAAAAACAGGCGAATTGAGAACCTCCTCCTTTTTTGAAGTCGGTTGATATAATGAAATATCATATTAGTTAAACGGCTTCGTATTAGTTAAACTCATGCTCAGCCAGCAATTGCCTACTTCCATTCTACGATAATAATCTACTAAAAACATCGGCAGGCTCACCCCAAATACCAGTTTGAATACAAAGTAGAAGACCACCACACCGGCGACATTAAGACGCAGCACGAGCAGCGCGACGGCGACGTCGTCAAGGGCTTCTACTCGCTGCACGAGCCCGACGGCTCCGTCAGGGACGTGCACTACCACAGCGACAAGAAGACTGGGTAAGACGACGATCAGAACCTTGTAGTATTTTTATTTAAGAATTTTCCCGGAATATCTTTACTAACGATATATTTTCTTTGCAGTTTCCACGCTGAGGTCAAGCACAGCACCCACCACGTCGTACCTGAACACCACCACCATCATTAGGCACTATTTTACTGGATTTAAATTATTTTAGACCACCTATTATTACGTCATATTGTTATATATTGTTACGTTATATTGTCTTATATTGTTCTTTTATAAATAAAAACCTGTAAATACATACTTGAGGCTATTATTGTAAATACATATCCAAGAAATACAAAACAACCACAAAATACCCTTATGATTGTAGATCTGAGATTAGTTATATAATGTGCCTATTTTCTAAAATATTTTTTGTATACATTTCATTTAAGTAATTACATTTTTTATTAATTTATTTAACAATGTCATAAAATCAAATCACAAATTAATGAAATCATTATAAATTATTATGCCAAATAAATAGAATAAAATTTTTGACACTGTTCTAAACTTATATCTAAACATATTGAGCATCACAATTATGTCACTAATTCTGGTGACCGGCTCAGAGATAGTTCTTGGTTTAAACCATTAGAGCTAAAACTTACTTTCAGTAATTTTTGAAACGTGATCTAGATCAATCAAACTTTTTATAGTAAATGAAAACAAGTGGTTTTCCACCATATTTACGTGTGTCATTTTTTTATTTCTGAAATGAATATTACTGAAGTATTATCAACCTACTAACATTTCACGTAGACATTAAAAACAAAATAACTGTAGTATTATGTCTCTGACCATGGAATTTTGAATGCAAGGGTCAGAAAATATAGTTCCCCTTTAGTTTTGTTACATTTTCAAACAGTTTGACTGAACCTTCACATTGATACCGAAAGGTTTTTCATCGGAATTTTAGATTTATTTTATTCTAGTCTGATTTTTGATTTAAAATATAATCACGCCATTGACTCGGTACATTTTAAACATCGATGAATTTATGGACAAACAAGCTGTTTGTTTGGAGTTAGTATCATTTCGTCTAAAAAAAGCAGCTGGTCTAAGTAGCAACTGGCCTAAAAAGCAGCTGGTCTAAGTAGCAAGTGGTCTAAGAAGCAACTGGTCTAAGTAGCAAGTGGTCTAACAGCAACTGGTCCTAACCTGCTTTTGTCGAAAACTCGAAAATCATAGGTAGGTTAGGTTAGGTTAGAGTTGCGTCAAGGCGCGAAGCACAACACAAAATATCCTATGTCCTTCACCGTGACTCAAACTATCTGTATACTAGATTTCATCTAAATCTTTCATCTATAGACGTGAACGTGAACAAACTGACTTACAAACTTTCGCATCCCACTTATCCCACTAGTATTAAAAATGCGAAAGTTTGTAAGCCTCTTTGTTTGTTACCTCATCATGACAAAACCGGTGAACCGATTAAGTTGGAATTCGGTATTCAAATAGTCTGTCCCGGGGAGGGATATGAGTTACATAGTTTTTACCTCGAAAAATTACGGAATTCCCGCGGGATAATGGGGATAGGGAAGTCTACACAGACGGAGTCGCGGGCAATGTGCGGGCAGTTTATAATATTAGTGGGAAGTGGGATTTGTCTACCACTTTTAAGGGGGTACCGAGCTTTCCCATGTGTACTCGTGGATATGGGGGTAGGAGGGGAGGGAGGAAAGCGCGGCGGCTCATGAATGGTTGGTCAGAACGCGCGCGTTTTAGATATTTTCTTCGTATTACTAAAACAAATACATACATATTTTAATGACCTAACCAATAACAAGTTGGAAAACCCCCGACTTCGTCACTTCAAAGTTCAATATTTCAAAAACGGTTAACCCGATTTAGATGAAATATTGTCTAAGAACCATCGCTAGAACCCCTGATTTCAAATAAAAAAAACTGCGCCCAAATCGGTCCCCCCGTTTAAGAGCTACGGTGCCACATACAGGCACACAGACAGACATAGCGGTCAAACTTAAGAGCTTTTACTTTACTTTGAATAGATATTTTCAATTGAACGAACTACAAGTAATCGTGTTTCTGCAGTGTATGATTTATAGAGTAAATCCTCAAATATCTTAAATATTTTATGAGTTTCAAAACTAATGCAATAAAATGCTAAGGAGACGGTGCGCCCTTAAAACATCCTGAAGTTTTAGGGTTCCGTAGTCAACTAGGAACCCTTACAGTTTCGCTATGTCTGTCCGTCTGTCTGTCTGTCTGTCCGCGGCTAAGCTCAGAAACAGTTAGTAATAGAAATCTGTAATTTGCCATGAATATAATATATCAGTCACGCCGACAGTGATAAAATAAAAAAATTAAAAAAAGGTGGAAAAATTTGAAAAAAATCAGAATGGTAGTTAATATACCAAATTTACAAGGAAAATTATAGCGGCTAAGATTGTTGGAGAATTATTAGTTATTTAAGAGTAAATAGCAGCCTAAGGTATAAAACGAAATTCTTAGAAAAATATTACTTTATTTTTACGTAATGGCTACGGAACCCTATCCTGAGCGTGTCTGTGGCCGGTTTTTTTTCGTATAAAAGTTGGTAGGTATTAAGTCAAACTGACCCCAAAATCTGCAGAAGAGTTCCTGAAATCGTGTAAGTATAGTTTTCTGTTATTTTTAGTTTCTTCGTGGGATGTGGGTAAGTAGCGCTTCATTAATATTGTATTGTATTGCAGCTCTTTATTGTACATAAAACATATGAAAATTACAGTTAACAAGAGAAAGAGATATACAAAGGCGAACTTATCCCTTAAAGGGATCTCTTCCAGTTTACCTTTTATTTAAAATGAAAAAATGTGGATGTTTCATTTAAATATGGTGGTACTCGTATTTCCTAAGTGAACCTAGGTAATTAAGTAATTGGTAAATGTTAAAAAAAACCGTGGTAGCCTAGTGCTTTGACCTATGGCCTTTCAAGCAGAGGATCGTTGATTCAAATCCCTGCTCGCAGTTCTTTATGAGTTTTTCAGTCTTGTATGAAATTAATACTTTTCAAATTTACCACCACGAGCATTTTTTTTTTATTTGTGCATTCATGCACAAATTTCACAGGAACGCGTAGTACAAGTATTATGCTGTATCTCAGCCCAATAATTATATTATGTTAATCATCGTTGTTAAACACAATTTTAAATAAAGAAAATGATAGTTTAACGTGATAACAAATTTATTTAGTTCAAATAACAATTAATAACACAGGTAGCAGCTTATAATAGTTGTTTAAATTTGGTGGTGGTGGTGGTGTTCAGGTACGATGTGGTGGGTGTTGTGTTTGACCTCAGCGTGGAAACTGAAATGAAAATTAATCAACAGTTAAATTATATTTTCAGAGGTAATGTTAAATTTATTACAACAAGGGTGATCGGTATCTTACCCAGTCTTCTTGTCGCTGTGGTAGTGCACGTCCCTGACGGAGCCGTCAGGCTCGTGCAGCGAGTAGAAGCCCTTGACGACGTCGCCGTCGCGCTGCTCGTGCTGCGTCTTAATGTCGCCGGTGTGGTGGTCTTCTACTTTATACTCGAACTCGTACTTGGGGTGAGCCTGAAGTGTACAAATTATTCGTTAATCTTACTGCTTATTAATTTTATTGGTCCTAAGTATTGTTCTTTTATTCAGAACTTACGTAATAGTCGACGTGTTTGTGGCCGTGTTTGTCGGTGATGACCACTTCCTCCGCGTGTCCGTCGTGCCTGGTGATGTGCTGCGAGGAGTGCGCGGGCTCGTGCTTCTCGTGCTTGTGTCCATGCTGGGCGGCCGCCACCGCCACGAGACCAAAGAGACATACCATCTGTTGAGAATCAATCAATTTCAATTACATTGACACAATCACTGTCACAGTTAATCGTATCTTAAATGTCACGAAAAAAACTAATTTTTACTAAAGTACTGGACTTTTTTTAAATATGTACCTTGAAATACATTTTGTACGTTTTGTACGTCAAATACGTATTGTATTTTGTAATTGTTTTGCTGTACACCAACTAAAGTACGACAGCAAACTGATACATTTGCAATTTCATTCAGTCTTTTTATAACACAGGCTATAGCCCGGTTCGTATTGATTTAAGAATCAACTATGGACGGATTAAAATTAAACCAGTAATGTGTGCAGTGTTTGTGTAATAAAGATTCCGTAATCGACTAGTTTAACAATATTTTAAACTGTAATTACTGTTATGTTAATTAATTAATACGTATTGCTGTCTTAAAAGCTAGTGACACAAAATCTATGATAACACACTGTTATGAATACCTACTACCTATATCTACGTGAACATACCTAGTTTATCATCTGTATTAGTGTTTACAATACTAACAAAATTATTATTATCCAACAAATATTTTTCTGTAAGAGTTGTAATCTTTTAGTATGGTTTTTTACCTACTGTTCCAGTTGCATTTCATTTGAATCCCTTCCAATTATTTGTTACCTTCGTGTTCAAAGAACCAACTTCTTGATAAGTCTTTGAGAATAGGACATTTCTTTTACCATTTTTTTTTCGGTTTCCTCATTTACCGAAGCTTTTCGCTACTTTTAGCATCATTCTTCTGTCTTGCAGTAAGTAGAGTATCAGCGAAAATTTTGCATGCTCGTAAGCTACACCATATCTTTCTTATATACAGAGATCTTAAACATAATGATCAGTGTTTTTCTTCTTACAGCAGAATATTCTAAAAAAAAATAAAGCAACTTTTTATTTGCTACGTATTTTTCTTAATATCCGTCAGTGATTGATCGGTGGCATGATTAGTAGCCATAATTTTGCTGCGAATTATACGCAATAAACTTCATTTATTAGGTAATAGTCCTTGATTATTCTTACTAAAAATTTCATCCAAACCCAGTTTAGTAATTAGACAATAATCCAGAATTTAATGCGAACCACCTGTAATTGGATGGATGTATTGGATTGGATGAACAATTTCACAATAAATTACTGTTTTGTGCGCGTCATGCGTCTCATAAGTATTTTTTTGGATCATGGCCTAAGATGTGATACCTCAAGTGTCAGTAATTTCACCGGCTGATATATGAAGTCAGTATATTTGTACGTTTGTTACTTTATCACGTAAACCATTGAGTTTGAATTCCGGAAAAGGACACAGGGTAGTTTTTATTCCAGAAAACTTCATAGTTCCCGCGGGATAGCGTAGTATTATTTAATTACGCAATATACGAAGTCCACTGAATTTCCCGCGAATGAACCAAACTGACAGCTATTTTTTTTCTGCTGCTGCGCATGGCAAGAGTCTGAAGCGCTATTCAGCCTCCGAGAGGGCGACAGCCAAAGAGGATGAGAATTAAAAATTGTTTTTAATTCAAAATACTTGCACCTAGTGTTTAAATTTTGGTGATATGTTTTTATTAACTTGTATGTATTGTAACTAGTTATTTTTGTTCGGATGGAATTCATATTTTAACTTAAATTTGATGTGGATATCTTCAACCGATTGAGCTGAAATTTTGCATGCATGTATAAATCCGATGACAATGCAATATTATTATGACGTAGAGCTTGCGATTGTGTACTATACATAAAAGTGCCGTATTCGGCGAAAAATTAATGCCGTCCCTTTTTTTATATTTTGGTGATGATCCTGTTCCACAATACTTTACATGAGTTGCCTCGAATATAATTTTTCTTTCCGAAATCTCGTAACTTACTATCATTCAAAATAATTCAAGTGCAATGTCACGGTGATCACATTCACTAAATGTATGCAATAATCAGACCACGTGGTTTACGAAATAAATATTACGATCGCTGCGTGTGTTGACACTTAACAGGCCCGATCCTTGCGGCCTGAAACCTTTCTCTGGAATCTGGTTTTGATTATTATAAAAGATGCCGCTTCTCTTGCAAATTATCAGTCTACAACTGTCTTTCAGTAGTTGAACAACCAAATCAGAAACATGAACGCTAAGGTAAAAATAAAACTTGAGTGAAAAAAAAAACCATTTAAATTTACTTGTTTTTATACATATTCGCAATATTTATATTGTCCTAATATTATAAATGCGAAGTTTGTGAGTATTCGTGTACTTATGTATTTTTTACGCTTTACATAAATGGCTGAAAAGTTTCGTATGAAATTTAATTTGAAGATATGTATTATATCCTGATTTCCTACAGGTTTAGAGACATGACATTTGGCACGGGAGATTTGTATGCAACGCTAATGAAGACCACGACGTATTTTTTTGATATTTCCATGGTATTTTGTTCAAAATCCAGGAATTTTAATTCAATTCCTAGATTTTACAGTATACGCATCTAAAGCCACGTTGATGGCTAGTCTTATTCAATATATTCAGTGTCTTACCTTACATATATATTCACTTTAAACAGATCATCTATTTCGTGGCTTTCATCGCTGTGGCGGCCGCCCAGCACGGACACAAGCACGAGCCCGCGCACTCTTCGCAGCACATCACCAGGCACGACGGACACGCGGAGGAAGTGGTCATCACCGACAAACACGGCCATAAGAAGCATGTAGACTACTATGTAAGTTCTGAAAAACAAGAGTATACGAATGACTTACCGTAATGAAACAGTAAAACTAACGAAGCTTGTGAACATTTCAGGCTCACCCCAAATACGAGTTCGCGTATAAAGTAGAAGACCACCACACCGGCGACATTAAGACGCAGCACGAGCAGCGCGACGGCGACGTCGTCCAGGGCTTCTACTCCCTGCACGAGCCCGACGGCTCCGTCAGGGACGTGCACTACCACAGCGACAAGAAGACTGGGTAAGACGACAACCCTTTCTAATTACCCTTTCTATTCAAGAATTTACCTAATTACATATTATATTTACTGATGACGAATTTTCGTTGCAGTTTCCACGCCGAGGTCAAGCACAACACCCACCACATCGTACCTGAACACCACCACCATCACTAAATTTAAATGCCGACTGATAAGTAGATAATGTGCCACCTGTATTATAAAACTATGTTGTTATGTACTTGTAATTAATAAATGTATTAGTAAAATTTCATTATTTTATTAACGAATTGACTTTTTATACCATTTATGAGGGCTAGTGACATTTATCGCAGAATGTGTCTAGGCTATCAGCGAATCATAGCATTTCCCTCTCGAAGTCCATCATGTTATATTTAAACAAGATTTAATTTTATTGCCAATCTCAACTCAACGTGAATGGTTAATACCGATTTCTATTTCTAGAATAAAAAACGTTTGGTTTCTGGGTGATAAAAATGTTGCTGCAAGCGACTGTGAGTGAAGTTTTATTAATATTAAAGGAAATTAATCATACTTTTACTGGCTCGAGTTTCTAAATCATTTATCTAAAATAATCAAAATCTGTATACTGTACGCTATTTTCATTGTAATCAAAAAGCAAGTAGGTATTACTATTTAATTGCTACTAAATCTTTGTTCGTATTATTATACCTACTTCTTTGATACGATGAAAGTATAATAATAATAACTACGTGACGTTCACTGTTTATGATGTTCTCTACAAATAATGATTTTAATTTCGATCCGTTTAATGAAAGCTGGTAAAAAGATTTAAGATAATACTTAGTGGCATTTATTTAGGACAAGTAGCTCGAAATTGACGGCAAAAACAAAAGTACTTACCTTAGTTATCTTCTGAACCTCCTCTAGATACAACCATGTCACTCATGAAACCTTAGACAATTTGGTTCAAGACTTAATGTTTTTGTCAGCAATTAAGGTTTGTCCTCAGTTCAGTTGTGTGAGGATACTAAGTATAATCTTCTTTTTGTATTTTATTTCCCAAACGTGTAAACTAATTGAAATACAAACTGAATATAGATGCACAGAAAAACCAGAAAAATCGTCAGTTTTATATACGGAAGTACCCTATTGTGATATTTTTCTGTGCATCTATATTTCATTTCAATGTGTTTTGTTTAATCCTACTCGGTATTATATCAATATTGATATTTTCCTTTAAGTTTTAATTGTACACTCTTTTCATGATGTGTACACATAGTTAGAATTGTAATGATATTTGCCTTAATTATTCTCTGTACCGCATGTTTATTAATTTGTTTTGTGCCCAAAGTTAATAATTAATAAATAAACAAATATAGTTTTAGCAGTACAAAAATTACAGAGGTTGAAAATATCCAGAATAGATTCGAGAAAAGTATACGGCCGTGCCTTTGTTATGCTCGTCATGACGGGGGCACTGCCGTCCCGCAGATTAGATAAGACTATGGTTTAGGTCTCTTCAATACTGATTGATATATTATTAGGATAATATTTTTTCATCTCTCCTGTTTGGAAAGTTTAATTTTCATTGTAGATAGCCGGGTGGAAAATTGCGTAGGGTGGAAAGTTTTTTTTTTTTTATTTTTCGATTAGCCACGGAGTCTAAGATAATTGAGTTACGTCCATGACACTTTTTCCCACGTATTCGGTATGGCCATCTAGATGCACGTCGTGACAAGGAGTTTATGTACAACACTGGAGGTTGAACGCCGAACATCCGCTTGTAACAAGAAATTAGATTTTATTTCGTCACGTAATATTCCATCTTTTTTTTTTAGTTAGGTTAAGAAAGAGATGAAAGTCATTCGTGAATGCGAAGAAAGAGATGGATATATAATAAGTAATAAAGGTCAAACTTCTTCGTTAGGCGTTCAACCTGCAGTTTGTATATAAGCTCTTCGGTGACAACTCGATTTTATTAATAGTCGGCGTGGCAATGGCCAGTCGAAAAGGTACCTTGGTGGTGGATATAAGTTAATTCAATTTATTATTCTCATTTTTTGTAGTATTTCACTTTCCTCACCGTTAAATGAAAGTAGAGTGTCTAACTCGGGTGAAATTACCATTTCCTCGAACTATTGGCGCTCTCACTCGTAGCGCAGAAATATAGGGGTGAAATGGGTCACTTTCCAATCGGTATCAATTTACTATTAAATGCTTTTGAAACTGTCATTTTATCAAATCAAAGGTTAGGTCTACTAGTTTAGATAGTCATTATGTTATTTTCATTTCTTTTATTTAAAATTGCACCGAGTGCTCCAAATACTTTACCGTACTACTAATTTTATTTTGCTTAGGTAAACATGTTTTTTTTTTATTTATTTCTCGTCGTTTTTGTTATATTATGAAGGAAATGATAATGTGCCTACTTAAATCAATCAAGATGAAAAAATCTAAAGAATAATAAGGCAGTGCACGTATAAACAGATTAATGAAAAAAAAAATATCTGCACGATACCGATTCCACATTATTATTATCAAAAGTGTAGTTTTGGACATTTGTACCTACTTATCCATAGAATTGTTAATAATGACATTTTTTTTTTTATATTATTAATTAAAATTGAAATATAACATTAAACGTAAAATTATGGTTAGGCATTGTAAAAAAAAACGCTTACATTTTGTTAAAATCTACATTTTAATGATACTTATTATTATAAACACTTAAAATTATAGGTAATTGACGTAAAAAATCGTGCCAGAACAGAAGTTATTGATGTATTTTAATGTTATTTCCTATTATGAACATAGATTAACGTAAAAATCACGCTATTTTCATGAGCTTTATTAATAGTTTCCAAAAAATACCGACTAAAACATGATTTTGCGTGATTTAATCTTGTGATTCACTGAAATTTCATTTAGCTCGCATTGTTTAAATATGTCAATAAATATATGTCAACATATTCTAATCACTTCAATATAAGACGCTGGCGCATTGAAAACTACGGAAGCGGCACCATCCACAACTATGCAAGAGGCGTTTAAATTTGGTAAGTTCCCACTAGCAACTAACGCTATAGTCTTAGCAATTTCTTCAGGTTCTATAACAGTTTTATTAGGCAGAAAACCGGAAAACATTTCAAATGTTTCTTCGAGATTAACGTTTAAACCGGTCATATAGTTAGTTCTGGTGTATCCTGGTCGAACTGCATTCATTTTTACCCCTTTAGCAGCAAGTTCCACGGCACTTGATCTGGTAAAGGTTTCCATCGCATCCGTAAGCATTGTTAGAGCTAAAAGCCCTGGACGAGCTCTGAGAGGTGCTCTAAACACATTAACAACATGTCCCTTAGTCACAACTAGATGTGGTAAACATTTCTGTGTTAGTTCATACGGAGCGCGAACGTTCAGTGAGGTCAAAGAGAGAATGCGCTCCAGTAATGCCGGCACAGTTGATCAGCACGTCGATCCTCCCAAATGTTTCGACTGTTTTCCGTGCTATTTCTTCGCAGCTGTTTTTTTCTGTCAGATCTAAAAGGAGGCATAGTGGCTGATTTCCTGAGTATTCCGTGCATTCTTTAGATACCGCAAGTAGTCTTTCTTCGTTTCTTCCGACAATTGCTAGCAATGCTTTGCACGCAGCAAAGAGTTTGGCCGTCGCAGCCCCGATCCCGGAACTTCCACCTGTCACGACCACAACTTTTCCGGTAAAATCCATTTACTATTTATATTAGGGCCATTTGCTCACTATTGACTGTCTCTTATTGTCGTAGTATCAAGACTGCACAATTATTTACAGCATATTAAGATAAGGCAATCGATATCTCTTAAAACTGTTATCGCTACACTTCGCCATTCGTACTTAATCTATCAACACGCTTGGTGGTAAACAGATACCCTAAATGACATCACCAAGCAAACTAATGCTTATGAATAACAAAAAATATTGTATACACGCGTTGTGCAGCGATAATCATTAAATAATGCGTTTCGAACATAGTCTTAGAGAAAACGCATCTTACAAAGACAAACATTTGTAACACGCAAATCACACACATTATCGTTTATCTAGGTAAAGTGTTTTTTTTATCACGAATCCTTTCAAATAAGCAGTTTGTTTTTCGACAGACTTCAAAACAAGATTTTTAATTCGATTGTATTTTTTATGTCTTCTTACCTCAGAATTCCATTATTTATAAAGCCACATGTAAATTTAGTGTCAGTATGAGATAGTTTACTTCCCGTTCGGCCCAATTAGAATTTGAAGAAAAAGTACGGCTTCTGGCGGAGTTTTTTGGAAGTCAATTATTTTTACTAAAATTATGTATTGAACAACAACAATGTCACATGCTTATAACAACCCACACTCAATCTGAGAACAAGTGGTTTGCGAAATAATATCGCCAACATTGCGCTTGCGCGCTTTATTTTTAATTGCCAATAAATTAGACCGAAATCACTATTGCCATGCATCGAGTTGGTAATATAAAAGAACAGTGTTTTGGTCAGCCTGTATCAGTTTTTAATCTACTTTCATTGGATTAACAAGCACAAAGTCCTCATCTGAAAATGTTCTTAAAGGTAAAAAGGGTCTACTACAAATTTATATATAGACGTGTATTAAATAAAATAAGGTTTTCTAAAAAATATTTTAACTGACCGTATTTATTATTAAATTTAGATACTTACACTTATCACCCAAAGATCCTTAACCTGCTGGATCCAGGACCACTTGAGGAACTTGAGGACATTAAAAAAAAATAACTACTTGATGTTCGTTTCAAATTATGAAAACAGAAATTTTACGTCGGGCCTCAGAAGGTTAAATACCAAATTTCAAGTCAATCCGATTCCTAAAAGTGTGTCAAATTCAAGTCGCCAGATTTGATTACACACGGACACTGGGACAGGTGAAACTAAACGAAATCTTGTAACAAGACAGTACTGTAAAAGTTATTCGTTCTGAACATTACTATATAGTAAGTGTATTTCAGGTCGCGTGTCTCGCTGCTTTCATCGTAGTGGTTGCTGGTCAGCATGGACATGGGCACGCGCACTCCTCACAACACATCTCCAAACACGACGGTCACGCGGAGGAAGTCGTCTTCCATGACAAACACGGCCACAAAGACGTCGACTACCACGTAAGAAATTTACAGTAAACTGTTTCTATGAAATGTGATGTTTTTTTAAGAATGGTCTCCCAATATTTTACCCACCAATCATATTTGAACATGACGTCATGTTTGGCGGTAACTTAATAATGTATAACGGCAAGATGACAAAGACATTTTGAACGTTGCAGACTCATCCCAAGTACGAGTTCGAGTATAAAGTAGAAGACCACCACACCGGCGACCACAAGACGCAGCACGAGCAGCGCGACGGCGACGTCGTCAAGGGCTTCTACTCGCTGCACGAGCCCGACGGCTCCGTCAGGGACGTGCACTACCACGGCGACCATCACTCCGGGTAAATACTTTCGATATCACACACATTTGAATCAGATAACTAGGCAGTTACTCGAAAGACCCTATAAATAGCTTGACATGTACGTGTTTCTAACAAAATGGCATTCAATCATGAATTGTTTTTGTTGCAGTTTCCACGCTGAGGTCAAACACAGCACCCACCACATTGTGCCTGAACATCACCATCACCACTAACTGTTCACTGTTAATGATTGTTATTGTTTGCTTGTGCCTTTTTCTATTGAATAAATGTTAAAATAAGATTTAAGAGTACTGATTACAAAACCCAGCTTTTGACCCTTCAACTTTTTCAATTATTGACTTACTTACCTATTTTAATAAAAATACCGCATTAGTGAAACATATTGTGTGATGTGACGATATATTTACTAATACGGACACTGCAATAATGTTAAAGATGTACAAAAATATGATAAACTCCCTTACACGTGTCATATCATAAACTACTATTTTATTACGTAACGTGACTTTCCTGATGTCATATATATTATTTGTCTTTTTTGTTTTTGTTTCTTAATGTAAATCTCAGATTTTAAAAACCAAAAATAAGTTATGTTTGCCGAACTAGATTGGAACCTTCTGGCTATTATGCTTCGTGTGTTCTACCAACTTGGTAGATAGATCTTATTGACGTCGAAGTAAATCTAGCCAAAAAAAAGAAAAATGTATGAAAGTTGTAATTACTCAGTATTCTATTCTTACTATGAATATATTTCTAAATAACGCCACGAATATATATTTACCTTTAATTGACTCTGATAACGGATTAACAAAGTTTATCTGTTACGAGTAGGTACTATGGCCAGCAAAAGTCGATGGACAATTCCAAACATAATCGTCTGACACGTGAAACGGCGCCATCTATGTGTTTGAAGTGTATTAGCGGTATTTACTTATTTACTAACTTAGTTAGTTTATTAAGATGCCACTTGATGGTTCTGGCGCTGACCTTAAAAATATTTTATATCATGTTAGAAATTTGATATTTCACTGCCGTAGTAACTAAATTATGTCCCTGCCTGCGAAGCGCGTAACGACATTTTCTGTCTCTTTCGTACTTGTCGTAAGAGAAGGAGAATATTATTATTCGCATTACTATCGTTTCTGTCCTTCAAATATTCCAACGATAAATTCTTTGGTGTGTGTGAAGTTCCCAATCCGCACTGGGCCTGCGTGGAACTACGGCCCAAGCCCTCTCATTCTGAGAGAAGGCCTGTGACCAGCAGTGGGACGTGTATCTATAGGCTGGATGCTGATGATAGATAAATTCTTTATTTACGAAGACTCATGTTGCGAATTAGTGTCAACTTTAGTAATCTCCAAATCTAGCAGTAAATTTACAAAAACACAAACTCAATATTATCGCCTGGTGGGATTTGAACTTGTGACATACGAACGAAGAACGAAGTTCACAACCACTTGACCATCGTACTGTTATCTTAAGCGATGAAAATCGGATCTATATCGGGTCGTCTTAAAATTAATCGGTAAGTCATGCGTGTTTAACGAAACTTAAAGAGGGTAGACTGAAGATCTCAAACTACCAGGCTAAGTTTTTATTACAAAGATTTTGCTACTTGTTCAGCTGCTTGCAACATCGTTTGATCGTCTCTTTCAAGTTGAATCTGCTTATTATCGTAATTATTCTTTAAAATGAGTTCTCATCGCAATATCGAAATGGTTAAACATGTGAAATTATTAATTTATATGAAGAAGGAAAAAATATGTCGGAAATTTCTAGAGAAATTGGAGTTAATAATGTGAGTTTTTATGTTTACGTTCATCCTAACAACTTCTTCATTAAAATTATATTACGTTATATTATTTTATGTTATTTATATTGTTACAGATAAAAACAGTTATATTATGGGTACGACAATATCAAGACGAAGGATCTTTGCTGCATCGTCAAAGATCGGTAGACTACGACTCATAGATGCCCCGCTATGATGTTGCCCACTGTTAGAAATTGTCTATCCAGAAGAACAAGTGCCGTGCATAACGTTCGTGGAAGATAACTGCCCAATACACGGGTCGCGTATTGTGCAAGACTGGTTTGATCAACACAAAAATAATATTAAAGTCGTTCCTTGGCCTGCCAGATCACCGGATTTAAATCCCATTGAAAATGTATGGGGTGTTATAACCATGTCCAACGTTGGGATAACCAACATAAGCGAACTCGGTTACGTTAGAAGCCCACTGGTGTAAAAATAAGGGACAGTTATTCGCGGCTCTAATATGTGGTAAATCTAGTTGCATCGATGCGATTCTTTTTGCAAGCAGTTATCGACAATCATGGTGGTTTACACCAGATATTAAAATAAAATTGATAGTTACGTGTAGACCGGGTTATATACTGAAACAATTATGTTATAATAAAATATGTAAGGTGCAGATATTTTCAGGGTATGTAATTAATAACCTAAGAATCATAATTGACGCATAAATTATTTAAGTATTGTGTGGTAATATTTTTTTGCTTCATACAAAAATACCATTCCGTCCAAAAATAATCATCCTCGCATTAACATTACCTGTATTTTTTAATTTAATTTAAAGTAATTGAAACCAATTAACGACGATGCAAATAATCGATCCTCAAATATCCGCATCTGATTTTCTAGCACACTGTATTATATCAAAATATTTATCAACTAAACCACCAACTAAAGTACGACAGCAAACTGATACATTTGCAATTTCATTCAGTCTTTTTATAACACAGGCTATAGCCGTTCGTGTTGATTTAAGAATCAACTATGGACGGATTAAAATTAAACCAGTAATGTGTGCAGTGTTTGTGTAATAAAGATTCCGTAATCGACTAGTTTAACAATATTTTAAACTGTAATTACTGTTATGTTAATTAATTAATACGTATTGCTGTCTTAAAAGCTAGTGACACAAAATCTATGACAACACACTGTTATGAATACCTACTACCTATATCTACGTGAACATACCTAGTTTATCATCTGTATTAGTGTTTACAATACTAACAAAATTATTATTATCCAACAAATATTTTTCTGTAAGAGTTGTAATCTTTTAGTATGGTTTTTTACCTACTGTTCCAGTTGTATTTCATTGAATCCCTTCCAATTATTGTTACCTTCGTGTTCAAAGAACCAACTTCTTGATAAGTCTTTTGAGAATAGGACATTTCTTTTACCATTTTTTTTTCGGTTTCCTCATTTACCGAAGCTTTTCGCTACTTTTAGCATCATTCTTCTGTCTTGCAGTAAGTAGAGTATCAGCGAAAATTTTGCATGCTCGTAAGCTACACCATATCTTTCTTATATACAGAGATCTTAAACATAATGATCAGTGTTTTTCTTCTTACAGCAGAATATTCTAAAAAAAAATAAAGCAACTTTTTATTTGCTACGTATTTTTCTTAATATCCGTCAGTGATTGATCGGTGGCATGATTAGTAGCCATAATTTGCTGCGAATTATACGCAATAAACTTCATTTATAAGGTAATAGTCCTTGATTATTCTTACTAAAAATTTCATCAAACCCAGTTTAGTAATTAGACAATAATCCAGAATTTAATGCGAACCACCTGTAATTGGATGGATGTATTGGATTGGATGAACAATTTCACAATAAATTACTGTTTTGTGCGCGTCATGCGTCTCATAAGTATTTTTTTGGATCATGCCTAAGATGTGATACCTCAAGTGTCAGTAATTTCACCGGCTGATATATGAAGTCAGTATATTTGTACGTTTGTTACTTTATCACGTAAACCATTGAGTTTTATTCCAGAAAACTTCATAGTTCCCGCGGGATAGCGTAGTATTATGTAATTACGCAATATACGAAGTCCACTGAATTTCCCGCGAATGAACCAACTGACAGCTATTTTTTTTCTGCTGCTGCGCATGGCAAGAGTCTGAAGCGCTATTCAGCCTCCGAGAAGGCGACAGCCAAGAGGATGAGAATTAAAAATTGTTTTTAATTCAAAATACTTGCACCTAGTGTTTAAATTTTGGTGATATGTTTTTATTAACTTGTATGTATTGTAACTAGTTATGTTTGTTCGGATGGAATTCATATTTTAACTTAAATTTGATGTGGATATCTTCAACCGATTGAGCTGAAATTTTGCATGCATGTATAAATCCGATGACAATGCAATATTATTATGACGTAGAGCTTGCGATTGTGTACTATACATAAAGTGCCGTATTCGGCGAAAAATTAATGCCGTCCCTTTTTTTATATTTTGGTGATGATCCTGTTCCACAATACTTTACATGAGTTGCCTCGAATATAATTTTTCTTTCGAAATCTCGTAACTTACTATCATTCAAAATAATTCAAGTGCAATGTCACGGTGATCACATTCACTAAATTACGCAATAATCAGACCACGTGGTTTACGAAATAAATATTACGATCGCTGCGTGTGTTGACACTTAACAGGCCCGATCCTTGCGGCCTGAAACCTTTCTCTGGAATCTGGTTTTGATTATTATAAAAGATGCCGCTTCTCTTGCAAATTATCAGTCTACAACTGTCTTTCAGTAGTTGAACAATCAAATCAGAAACATGAACGCTAAGGTAAAAATAAACGAGTGAAAAAAAAACCATTTAAATTTACTTGTTTTTATACATATTCGCAATATTTATATTGTCCTAATATTATAAATGCGAAGTTTGTGAGTATTCGTGTACTTATGTATTTTTTACGCTTTACATAAATGGCTGAAAAGTTTCGTATGAAATTTAATTTGAAGATATGTATTATATCCTGATTTCCTACAGGTTTAGAGACATGACATTTGGCACGGGAGATTTGTATGCAACGCTAATGAAGACCACGACGTATTTTTTTGATATTTCCATGGTATTTTGTTCAAAATCCAGGAATTTTAATTCAATTCCTAGATTTTACAGTATACGTATCTAAAGCCACGTTGATGGCTAGTCTTATTCAATATATTCAGTGTCTTACCTTACATATATATTCACATTAAACAGATCATCTATTTCGTGGCTTTCATCGCTGTGGCGGCCGCCCAGCACGGACACAAGCACGAGCCCGCGCACTCTTCGCAGCACATCACCAGGCACGACGGACACGCGGAGGAAGTGGTCATCACCGACAAACACGGCCATAAGAAGCATGTAGACTACTATGTAAGTTCTGAAAAACAAGAGTATACGAATGACTTACCGTAATGAAACAGTAAAACTAACGAAGCTTGTGAACATTTCAGGCTCACCCCAAATACGAGTTCGCGTATAAAGTAGAAGACCACCACACCGGCGACATTAAGACGCAGCACGAGCAGCGCGACGGCGACGTCGTCCAGGGCTTCTACTCCCTGCACGAGCCCGACGGCTCCGTCAGGGACGTGCACTACCACAGCGACAAGAAGACTGGGTAAGACGACAACCCTTTCTAATTACCCTTTCTATTCAAGAATTTACCTAATTACATATTATATTTACTGATGACGAATTTTCGTTGCAGTTTCCACGCCGAGGTCAAGCACAACACCCACCACATCGTACCTGAACACCACCACCATCACTAAATTTAAATGCCGACTGATAAGTAGATAATTGTGACACCTGTATTATAAAACTATGTTGTTATGTACTTGTAATTAATAAATGTATTAGTAAAATTTCATTATTTTATTAACGAATTGACTTTTTATACCATTTATGAGGGCTAGTGACATTTATCGCAGAATGTGTCTAGGCTATCAGCGAATCATAGCATTTCCCTCTCGAAGTCCATCATGTTATATTTAAACAAGATTTAATTTTATTGCCAATCTCAACTCAACGTGAATGGTTAATACCGATTTCTATTTCTAGAATAAAAAACGTTTGGTTTCTGGGTGATGAAAATGTTGCTGCAAGCGACTGTGAGTGTAGTTTTATTAATATTAAAGAAAATTAATCATACTTTTACTGGCTCGAGTTTCTAAATCATTTATCTAAAATAATCAAAATCTGTATACTGTACGCTATTTTGATTGTAATTTGACTTCAAATGGACCAAATAGCAAGTAGGTATTTACTATTTAATTGCTACTAAATCTATGTTCATATTATTATACCTACTTCTTTGATACGGTGGAAGTATAATAATAATAACTACGTGACGTTCACTGTTTATGATGTTCTCCTACAAATAATGATTTTTAATTTCGATCCGTTTAATGAAAAAGCTGGTAAAAAGATTTAAGATAATACTTAGTGGCAATTTATTAGGACAAGTAGCTCGAAATATGAAACGGCAAAAACAAAAGTACTTACCTAGTTATCTTCTGAACCTCCCTCTAGATACAACCATGTCACTCAAGACCTTAGACATATTTGGTTCAAGACTCTCTTTGGTATTTTTAAGTCTTTGTAAGCAAATTAAGGTTTGTCCTCAGTTCAGTTGTGTGAGGATACTAAGTATAATATTATTTTTTTGTTTAATTAAATGCATGTATAGTTTCTCGTGTATTTATATAAATATTTGTTACTTGTATTTGTTACAATTTGTTTTGTGTGCCAAAGTTAATAAATAAACAAATATAGTTGTAGCCAGTACAAAATTACAGGAGGTTGAAAATATCCTGAATAGATTCGAGAAAAGTATTACGGCCGTGCCTTTGTTATGCTCGTCATGACGGGGGCACTGCCGTGCCCGCAGATTAGATACAGACTGGTTAAGGTCATCTTCAATACTGATTGATATATTATTAGGATAAATTATATTTTTAAATGCTTTTGACAAACTGTCATTTTATCAAATCAAAGGTTAGGTCTACTAGTTTAGATAGTCATTATGTTATTTTCATTTCTTTTATTTAAAATTGCACCGAGTGCTCCAAAAACTTTACCGTACTATTAATTTTATTTTGCTTAGGTTAACATGTTTTTTTTTTAATTTATTTCTCGTCGTTTTTGTTATATTATGAAGGAAATGATAATGTGCCTACTTAAATCAATCAAGATGAAAAAATCTAAAGAATAATAAGGCAGTGCACGTATAACCAGATTATTGAAAAAAAAAATATCTGCACGATACCGATTCCATATTATTATTATCAAAAGTGTAGTTTTGGACATTGTACTGTGGGGACTGTAACTAGGTAAGAGCTTAGGTACTGGGGATCAACGCGCGTGACTTTAAACTCAGTTCAAAATAAACAACTTCTTCAATCATTTGGATTTATTTTAGAACTTAAAAATACATTTACATAGCATAGCACCAGCCGCTTAGGCTATCGGGAGCCACCTGCTCTCCGGCATGTAATACTCGCTGTCAATCTAACCTGCCAAGTGGTCAGTTTTACCACCTGCCAGCGGTATACAGCCTAGTTCCTACATATCCCTCCTTCCTCACAGAGGTGGGGACCTAATCTACAGCCCTACCTAACGGGGACATTACAGACAGAAAAGGGTCTTTGCTAAAGACTAGTCACATCCTTTTCATGAAATTCTAGTCTATGTTACTACAATCATAAATAGGTTTATATATTTCAAAATTTTCAAATCAAGGATGGGGCTTCGCCGCCCAAAAACCCCGAAACAAAAAAGGTACGGCGCCTTTTCAGTAAAAAGCCTAGCTACTAAAGACGCGTGACATTGCCTGTGCAACCCGGCACGTCATTCTTGCTTCTTGCCCATCATCCTTCATCAGGTGATGAAGGTTCCTCAGCACCCCCTAGCGGAGTTGCCGTTCCACAACGACAGCAATATCCGCTGGGTTTCCATCTTTTTATTATTTCACAGCCATGGATCCAAGTGTGGACCCCTGGGCAAGCTTCATCGGCGATCCCAGTTGGCTGTGTAAACTTCTGTTGCTTGTAAACTATTGAAAGGCACAGAAAATCAATCATTAAATACACCATCAATTAACACCACATATTTCTGGGCATATTGAACACATGAAGGTATGAAGTACTCCCACATGCTGAGATAGACTAAAACTACTCATTCTTTATATATAGAAATTCACATCATATATGATTACAGTTCACATTGGGAGATGTATGAACAGGCAATCTCATATTCGTGAAGTTGAATATGTAAACAATTATACTAAGTTCACTATGTAAATAAAAGTTATCTGTTTGGTTTTCCAGCGATGTCGTCAGACATCAGTTTGACAAGAGCAGCTGGGAGCTGCCATCAGTTTTCATCAGCCACTGCATGGTTGCTGCAGATTGCATCTCATTTCTGCATTTAATTAATTGATCTCCCAATATGAAAACACACGAAAAAAACATATATTATAGTCACATAGTAATATTACAACACGCATTAGTCATATAAATTCATTATATCATTAATTTCCTACCTACTCAAAAAACTTTTAATTCAATTACCTATAATTATAAAATTCAATCGCAAAAATAAATTTACAATGTTTACATTTGAATGACATTGTCAATCATTGGTCGTGTCAATTTTTTTCTAACCGTCGACACAGAACTTCTCGGGTGAACTTTTAAAAAGTTTTCAGTCAAACCATAAAGTTCATTCGGCTTGAGACAGCCATCACTTTCCGTCCCTTTCACTCCTAAATGAACGTTTTTAAATTTTATGTTTCGTTCAGTTAGCGATCCTTGCTGTGGGAAAAACCTTTTATTAACATAAATTAGACAATGACGTGACTTTTTATTACCTTTTCTATGGAATCTATCAGGTCCGTTCGCGTTCTCACGTCCGTAACAACCAAAAGGTGCCTCTCGCTCCTTCATCAGACCTGCCGAACCAATCTGCAAATTTTCCGACTTTCGTACCCTTTCAGGCTTCGAGCTTAACTCGCCTTTTTCGCCATCCTTTTGCTCGATCTTTCTATCGATCCTCGCCGCTTTCCCAATAGACTTCGACTTCCCCAACTTTCCTTCACTCGAACCTGAAGCAAAAGAATTTAAACCACGGAACCCTAACAATTTTTTTACTGATCGCGCTTTATTTTCCACGGTCAAGGAGTTAATTTGCTCGCACTCAACCTCTTTCATGGCAACTTGATTTGCACAAACCTTTTCAGTCAATAATGAAAAGTCTTTCGTGTCACTCAATTTTCGAATAAAATTGACACGGAATTTTTTATTCAAAGTCAAAGTATGACTACTAAAATCAATCATTGCATTATTTGCAGTCAAAAAATCTTGCCCTAGAATGCAAAAATTTGTGCGATCATTAATTACTAACAGACTAATTCTACAATAATAATTATCTATCAAAATATAAGTATTTACAATTCCTATAGGCTGAATCATGGAGCCTCCTGCTACGCGCAAAGGATCACTGAGCTTGTGCTCATATTTTAAGTTTATTTCCTCTGCAAGGGAAACAGATATCAGTGACACATTGGCACCACTATCTACGAGGGCCTTGCAAATCCTGCCATTGAGCTCTACGGGCACAAACGTGTTCAGACTATTTTTCTCAACAGTACAAACATCGGGAAAATCACTAGAAAAAATCGTATTGATTTGGAAACCATCAGTATTTCCTTTATCTCCTTGACGCTGCTGCGGCACCGGCTGTAGCTGCCGCGGCCTCAAGTTATACCTTCCATAAGGCGTGCGTGATGTTCCTTGCTGCATTTCTTGCGGAACTACCATTGTTGGCGGCGTTTGGGGCGTGTTATACTCCGAACGCGGCGTGAATCGAAGAGGTGGAGCGTCTCCTTGCTCCCACGAGTGTTGATCATCTTTTGTAATATTAATCGGCAGTTCTACTTTATGTGTTTTCATGTTTAATTCTGTATTAAATATATCACACAATTGAAGAATCGTTTTCCTTAGCTCCTCCTTTGACGCGAAAAATCTGGACGCTAAATGTGCTTGCCATTGCGAATTGATAGACTTAATAAAATGCTTGATAAATCTTCCATCTTCCGTGATCCCTGCTTTCAACGCTAATTTCTCTAGGTCATAATAAAATGATAGTAGCGGTTCTTTCGGCTCCTGCTTTCTATAATAAAAAGACTGGGCATAGTCTTCTTGCGACGGGAATTGTTCCACCAAACTCTGCTTTATTAAATCATACGACTCCAATGTCGTAAAATTGGCCTTGTACCAGGACAACGCGGGGCCCTTCTAAGTAGAGTGCGATCGCTACTCGCTTCTGTTCTGCGGACCAATTCTTTATGATCGCAATAGTTTCAAACTGGTGGATAAAATCGTCCACATCCGAATATCCTGCGAATTTTTCCGCCATCTTCTTTTCTTCTCCGCAATAAATTCTATTAAACACTGGGATATAGGAAAAAATAAAATAACTCACAGTTGCTTCCTCAAAAATCGATACATTTACCAACTTGCTTCACTTTTCATGCGCTTTTTTTGTCATCAAAGCTCGTCTTTTCTTAACAATCGTCTATAGACCGCTGAAATCGCTGCGGTACTCCGTCGTCCTCTGAAGCGATAGCTAAAACATAAAAAGTACACCGACCGCGCCTAACTCCACCACTTGTGGGGACTGTAACTAGGTAAGAGCTTAGGTACTGGGGATCAACGCGCGTGACTTTAAACTCAGTTCAAAATAAACAACTTCTTCAATCATTTGGATTTATTTTAGAACTTAAAAATACATTTACATAGCATAGCACCAGCCGCTTAGGCTATCGGGAGCCATCTGCTCTCCGGCATGTAATACCCGCTGTCAATCTAACCTGCCAAGTGGTCAGTTTTACCACCTGCCAGCGGTATACAGCCTAGTTCCTACAGTACCTACTTATCCATAGAATTGTTAAAAATGACATTTATTTTTTTATATTATTAATTAAAATTGAAATATAACATTAAACGTAAAATTATGGTTAGGCATTGTAAAAAAAAACGCTTACATTTTGTTAAAATCTACATTTTAATGATACTTAGACGTGTATTGCATTATTATAAAACTTAAAATTATAGGTAATTGACGTAAAAAATCGTGCCAGAACAGAAGTTATTGATGTATTTTAATGTTATTTCCTATTATGAACATAGATTAACGTAAAAATCACGCTATTTTCATGAGCTTTATTAATAGTTTCCAAAAAATACCGACCAAAACATGATTTTGCGTGATTAAATCTTGTGATTCACTGAAATTTCATTTAGCTCGCATTGTTTAAATATGTCAATAAATATATGTCAACATATTCTAATCACTTCAATATAAGACGCTGGCGCATTGAAAACTACGGAAGCGGCACCATCCACAACTATGCAAGAGGCGTTTAAATTTGGTAAGTTCCCACTAGCAACTAACGCTATAGTCTTAGCAATTTCTTCAGGTTCTATAACAGTTTTATTAGGCAGAAAACCGGAAAACATTTCAAATGTTTCTTCGAGATTAACGTTTAAACCGGTCATATAGTTAGTTCTGGTGTATCCTGGTCGAACTGCATTCATTTTTACCCCTTTAGCAGCAAGTTCCACGGCACTTGATCTGGTAAAGGTTTCCATCGCATCCGTAAGCATTGTTAGAGCTAAAAGCCCTGGACGAGCTCTGAGAGGTGCTCTAAACACATTAACAACATGCCCCTTAGTCACAACTAGATGTGGTAAACATTTCTGTGTTAGTTCATACGGAGCGCGAACGTTCAGTGCCAACAAATCATCAAAATTATCCATTGTGAGGTCAAAGAGAGAATGCGCTCCAGTAATGCCGGCACAGTTGATCAGCACGTCGATCCTCCCAAATGTTTCGACTGTTTTCCGTGCTATTTCTTCGCAGCTGTTTTTTTCTGTCAGATCTAAAAGGAGGCATAGTGGCTGATTTCCTGAGTATTCCGTGCATTCTTTAGATACCGCAAGTAGTCTTTCTTCGTTTCTTCCGACAATTGCTAGCAATGCTTTGCACGCAGCAAAGAGTTTGGCCGTCGCAGCCCCGATCCCGGAACTTCCACCTGTCACGACCACAACTTTTCCGGTAAAATCCATTTACTATTTATATTAGGGCCATTTGCTCACTATTGACTGTCTCTTATTGTCGTAGTATCAAGACTGCACAATTATTTACAGCATATTAAGATAAGGCAATCGATATCTCTTAAAACTGTAATCGCTACACTTCGGTATTCGTACGCTTGGTGGTAAACAGATACCCTAAATGACATCACCAAGCAAACTAATGCTTATGAATAACAAAAAATATTGTATACACGCGTTGTGCAGCGATAATCATTAAATAATGCGTTTCGAACATAGTCTTAGAGAAAACGCATCTTACAAAGACAAACATTTGTAACAAGCAAATCACACACATTATCGTTTATCTAGGTAAAGTGTTTTTTTATCACGAATCCTTTCAAATAAGCAGTTTTTTTTTCGGTAGACTTCAAAACAAGATTTTTAATTCGATTGTATTTTTTATGTCTTCTTACCTCAGAATTCCATTATTTATAAAGCCACATGTAAATTTAGTGTCAGTATGAGATAGTTTACTTCCCGTTGGGCCCAATTAGAATTTGAAGAAAAAGTACGGCTTCTGGCGGAGTTTTATGGAAGTCAATTATTTTTACTAAAATTATGTATTGAACAACAACAATGTCACATGCTTATAACAACCCACACTCAATCGGAGAACAAGTGGTTTGCGAAATAATATCGCCAACATTGCGCTTGCGCGCTTTATTTTTAATTGCCAATAAATTAGACCGAAATCACTATTGCCATGCATCGAGTTGGTAATATAAAAGAACAGTGTTTTGGTCAGCCTGTATCAGTTTTTAATCTACTTTCATTGGATTAACAAGCACAAAGTCCTCATCTGAAAATGTTCTTAAAGGTAAAAAGGGTCTACTACAAATTTATATATAGACGTGTATTAAATAAAATAAGGTTTTCTAAAAAATATTTTAACTGACCGTATTTATTATTAAATTTAGATACTTACACTTATCACCCAAAGATCCTTAACCTGCTGGATCCAGGACCACTCGAGGAACTTGAGGACATTAAAAAAAAATAACTACTTGATGTTCATTTCAAATTATGAAAACAGAAATTTTACGTCGGGCCACAGAAGGTTAAATACCAAATTTCAAGTCAATCCGATTCCTAAAAGTGTGTCAAATTCAAGTCGCCAGATTTGATTACACACAGGGACACTGAGACAGGTGAAACTAAACGAAATCTTGTAACAAGACAGTACTGTAAAAGTTATTCGTTCTGAACATGACTATATAGTAAGTGTATTTCAGGTCGCGTGTCTCGCTGCTTTCATCGCAGTGGTTGCTGGTCAGCATGGACATGGGCACGCGCACTCCTCACAACACATCTCCAAACACGACGGTCACGCGGAGGAAGTCGTCTTCCATGACAAACACGGCCACAAAGACGTCGACTACCACGTAAGAAATTTACAGTAAACTGTTTCTATGAAATGTGATGTTTTTTTAAGAATGGTCTCCCAATATTTTACCCACCAACCATATTTGAACATGACGTCATGTTTGGCGGTAACTTAATAATGTATAACGGCAAGATGACAAAGACATTTGAACGTTGCAGACTCATCCCAAGTACGAGTTCGAGTATAAAGTAGAAGACCACCACACCGGCGACCACAAGACGCAGCACGAGCAGCGCGACGGCGACGTCGTCAAGGGCTTCTACTCGCTGCACGAGCCCGACGGCTCCGTCAGGGACGTGCACTACCACGGCGACCATCACTCCGGGGTAAATACTTTCGATATCACACACATTTGAATCAGATAACTAGGCAGTTACTCGAAAGACCCTATAAATAGCTTGACATGTACGTGTTTCTAACAAAATGGCATTCCATCATGAATTGTTTTTGTTGCAGTTTCCACGCTGAGGTCAAACACAGCACCCACCACATTGTGCCTGAACATCACCATCACCACTAACTGTTCACTGTTAATGATTGTTATTGTTTGCTTGTGCCTTTTTCTATTGAATAAATGTTAAAATAAGATTTAAGAGTACTCATTACAAAACCCAGCTTTTGACCCTTCAACTTTTTCAATTATTGACTTACTTACCTATTTTAATAAAAATACCTCATTAGTGAAACATATTGTGTGATGTGACGATATATTTACTAATACGGACACTGCAATAATGTAAAAGATGTACAAAAATATGATAAACTCCCTTACACGTGTCATATCATAAACTACTATTTTATTACGTAACGTGACTTTCCTGATGTCATATATAATATTATTTGTCTTTTTTGTTTTTGTTTCTTAATCTAAATCTCAGATTTTATAAACCAAAAATAAGTTACGTTTGCCGACTAGATTGGAACCTTCTGGCTATTATGCTTCGTGTGTTCTACCAACTTGGTAGATAGATCTTATTGACGTCGAAGTAAATCTAGCCAAAAAAAAGAAAAATGTATGAAAGTTGTAATTACTCAGTATTCTATTCTTACTATGAATATATTTCTAAATAACGCCACGATATATCTATTTACCTTTAATTGACTCTGATAACGGATTAAACAAAGTTTATCTGTTACGAGTAGGTATATATGACAAAATAATCATCAAGCACTTTTATTTAGTTATCAAGCTACTTTTGAAACAGTTTTTCTTTACAAAGCTTTATTTACATTTTTTATTTTTTTTGTCACTTCAAAGTTCAAAATCTCAAAAGCGGCTGATCGACCATCGCAAGAAAACCAGGTGACAAATAAAAAAACCGCATTCAAATCGGTCCAGCCGTTTAAGAACTACGGTGCCACAGACAAAGAGAAAGACACACATAGCGGTCAAACTTATAACACCCCTCTTTTTGCATCGGGGGTTAACAAAGAAGATGACTTACTAGTAGTTGCACTTAACAACATCTAATGTCCTCCGATTCATCCAAAGTCATAAGTTAATTTTGATATTTGATATTTTGATCTGATGACATTGGACTAAAATGTTTAATGCCACCAGCCGAGCGGGAAAGTACTCTCACTACTCAGATAGGAAAATTTTATCAAACGAAGTGATCTTTCCTTGTTTAAAAAGGAAAAATCTGCATTGAAAGTTTTTTGTTCCTTATTTTTGTTTTTATACGTTTAGTTAAAATAAAATGAATGATTACATTTCAATGAACTAAAATAATTTCCTTGCTCACCCGCGACCTTACAATAGCTAAGCTTATGCAAAATATGCGTGTTCATGCAGTTCCTCCACCTCCACACTGTAAGAACACACACAAATCACACAAACCCATCTATCACCACCACCACACTACACTGACGCGTTTCGAACTCAAACAGAGCTCATCTTCAGAGTGACACAACCGTACACCATGCTACCAGTTGTTAGACTAACGAACCACAACCACCGTTTTAACTTGTCACTGTAACTCCCCAAGTACCCACATACGTTTTATGAAACAAAACAAAACTACCCACCAAATTATTAATTAATTTTTAACCGTCCTTCAAAACTACCTTGATTTTTATTTATTACTGTCAAGGCATGTTTTATTAACTACCATTGCTGAAATTAGATCCAAGCCGTAGCAAGGGAGATGAAACTAAATGTACCTGCTCATAATAATAGACCCCATACTGTTGTATCTAATTATCTCCATGCATTCTAAAACATCGAGACGAAAACCCTTGCCACAATAATGTAACACTTCATACGAATCTGAGTCCGATAAAGAATGATTTAGTTCCAACAAAATGTTTGGCAAAATTCGACTTATCAGGATGCTCATTCCTATATGCCGAAACATGCTCTTTAAATCTAGCATTTAAAACTGCGTCCTGTCTGACCAACATATACTTTACTGCAGTCATTACAAGTGAGCTTGTATACACCCGATCTAGTTCCTTTATCTACCTTCTCTTTGTGGTTACAAAGTTTTAGAGTACAAAGAGTTTTAGTCTTAAAGGCTACCTTAACATTGTTTGATTTTAAAACCACAAATTCTATCAGACAAACGACCAACGTATGAATGCTACACCTATATTTGTTAGAAGACTGCGATGGTAACACGGCGTAAAGCATGCTATTCACTATCCGTGCCTGCTTCTTCTGAACCAAACTATTGACCATTGATTTCGTATAACCATTCGACAACGCTATCTGATAAATAGTATTTAACTCTAAATCAAAAATCTTCCCTAGAAAGAGGTACAGTTAACAATCTATGTACATAACAATGAAAAGCTGCTAAATTATGCTGCCAGGTGATTAGACGATGCTGGTATCACGGCATCTGTGTACGTGGCTTTCGGTAAATTTTGAATTGTGTTTATTATTAAATCTATTAATAGTCAAATCCAAAAAGTTTAACGAAAATTTTCTTCTAATTTTTTTTTAAATTTTATTTTAAACATGTTTGTATTTAAACCATTCACAAACAAGTCGAGCTGTCTCATACTTCCCCTCCAGCACAGAATTAAATCATCAACGTACCTATAATAATACACAATATTATTATTACCCACTATGTACCTATTTTCAAAGTAATCCATAAAAATATCTGCCATTAATGGACTCAGAGGTGATCCCATTGCTAAACCATCACTCTGTAAATAATAATAAGGCGTAAATATTGCGCGGCGGGTCATGTTTTTGAAAAGTAAAAAAAACTAGATATTTTCTATCGCGTATAATACGTTCATCATCCAGTCTATATACGTCCCACTGCACAGGTCTCCTCTCAGAATGAGAGGGCTTAAGCCGTAGTTCCCACGGATGTTCAGTACCGATGAGGAACTTAACAGACTCCATTGAATTGCTTCGTAGGTCTGTGCAGGGTACTCCACGATGTTTTGCTTCACCGTAAAGCTCGTGGTAAATTTCAAATAAGTATAATTTTATTACGTACATACTACATACTACTTTACATTTTTAAAATATTTATTTGTTTTAGTAATACGAAGTAAATATCTAAAAATGCGCGCATTCCAACCAAACTATGTTGAGCCGCCGACCTTCCTCCCTACGAGTGCATAGAATACCTAAAATGTATTATAAATATTTGTTTACTTTTTTCTTTGAATAATCGATCTAGCATGATTTTAGGTCTGGGAAAACGCGTGTCCAAACGAGTTTTAGTCCAAACGAAGTATTTACTAAACTTAATAGTTTGTTTAGGGGTGAGTTTCCGTGAATCTATTCAAGAAATTACACTATTCTCCCGCACTAGTATTTTTCACCGGCGAGGCGTGACGAGGCGGGGCGAGACGAGAATACAAATTTGTATGGCATTGCCCGCGACGGCGTGCGGCGGGCGCGCGAGAATGCATACAAATTGCAATTCTCGTCTCGCCCCGCCCCGTCTCGCCTGGCCAGTGGGAAATCACTTTTATTTCCCGCGGAAGCTCAAAATTCTAACGAAACGCAGACGGAATAGCAGGCAACAGCTAGTAATGCATAAAAATAGTCTAAAAGTACTGAGTATCAACAGTTTATTAAATGTAAGATAGGGACTACTAATTGTACAAAATTCTTTGGAAATCATCACTTAATAATGGTGTTCAGGCACGATGTGGTGGGTGCTGTGTTTGACCTCGGCGTGGAAACTGTAACAAAAACAATTAAAAATTGAATGCTATTTTGTTAGAAACACATGTCAAGTAACTTATATGAACTAACGAATGTTATCTGATTCAAATGTGTGTGATATCGATAGTATTTACCCGGAGTGATGGTCGCCGTGGTAGTGCACGTCCCTGACGGAGCCGTCGGGCTCGTGCAGCGAGTAGAAGCCCTTGACGACGTCGCCGTCGCGCTGCTCGTGCTGCGTCTTGTGGTCACCGGTGTGGTGGTCTTCTACTTTATACTCGAACTCGTACTTGGGATGAGTCTGCAATGTTCAAAATGTCGGTCATCTTGCCGTTTTCTTTATTAAGTTGCCGTCACTTTTAACATAATATCCATTTATAATTTGTGCTAGTCGATGAAAAGGCGTGCCAAAATGGCTTAGTTGCAAATTACTTACGTGGTAGTCGACGTCTTTGTGGCCGTGTTTGTCGTGGAAGACGACTTCCTCCGCGTGACCGTCGTGCTTGGAGATGTGTTGTGAGGAGTGCGCGTGCCCATGTCCATGCTGACCAGCAACCACTGCGACGAAGGCAACGAGGCATGCGACCTGAAATGGTTTGTTGATCAACTTAACATCGATGTATATAGAACGATCATAATAATAGATAGATATCTAATGTAAATAAAACGAAGACAGCCTTTCGGAAAATTTGTAGTAAAGCTTTTAAGGCTACAGCTGCCTTTCTCGTATTACATTTTAGTTTGTAATTGTACGTCATTTTTGTAAAATATTTGAACTAAATATTCGTTTCAATATTAGGTACTCTGTAAGTATTTGGATTACCTAGCAAATAATTTTAAATATTCCTACTCTTTACGCTTTTTTTATGCCAACATTTTATTGAGCCTTGTTTACAGAAAAAGGTCTTGCATTGTTTTATTAGTTATTACAATAACCTAAATAACGATGCAAAACTTGTTTATCCTAGCCTAAGGTAAAGGCGCCTATTACCGGGGTATCGAAATCGACGGTCATCACCGCGGCAATTTAAAATACGCATTTTATAATCAACCGATAGATTTCTTAAAAAAATATATTTTACAAGATAAAAGCTTATTTAGTCGACTCACGGATCTATTAGCGCTAGTGTATGTGAATGAATCAAACATCTCGCAATTCGTGATTTTTCGAAATGGCACCGACGGGAGAGGATTTGCCATACTAACGCGTGACACCACATACAAGCAGACTCGAATCTTATTTAGTGTTTTACAAAATATTTATGGCAATTGAACTAATGTTATGGTTTTTAAATGGCTTTTTATAGTTTTTTGTACGAGTTCTGAATACTTTTTGTACATTTTTTGGCCCGGAAATACGATTAAAATGGAAAATAAAATACAGCGGCGATAGGCGCCATTTTTAACTGTTGATTGTAATACCGTGGTACATCACGGTAATAGTTAAAGTGGTAGTTTTGGTTCTTCAAGCTTTATTTTTGGTATAAATTATCGTTTATATAATTTGTGCAGTTATTTCAATCTTGATCTATTCACGCTTTTAAAAAACTATTTCCGTGGTATGAAAAGTATTAACAAACTCTTAATTTTTAGCAAAAACTTCAATACTGAATTTGTAGTTTCTATAGAAACCGTTATTTTGCCAAGTTGTTTAAATATTGCGATGAAATTTTATATTTACTTACCAGTTATGTAATTTTGGTTATATGCCAAGGATGTAATAAGTATATTTGATTTGTAATTCAAACACAACTCTATCCTATAGTTTTTATAGGTCGGAATTAGATTTTACAATACTCCAAATTAAGCCAATTAACGATGGTATGATCGCATAACCCTCGGTAATAGAATGTTTGGGAATCTATTACCGACCCATTCAATTGTCTTTGGGTCGGTAATAGGTTCTTAAGGAAGTCCCTATTACCGAGTGACATTTTATTTTTCTGTTAAATAATTCACATTTAGGGTACCGTAAGTGCAGATTTTTTTTGATAAAGTTGTGACTTTTACTCAGCATGCATACATCAAACTATAACTGGTGGCATAAGCATAATAAAAATACAATGGGCTGGATACACTATTCGAATCATACTTTAGTTTTTTATTTAAATTTTCTCAAAAAATATTTGATGTACAATTTATTATACAGAACCAAAGCCATTACCCTTTTTTAATCCCTCGGTATTAAGTTCCAAAACATGTGTCGGGTTCCTTTTACCGATGGTAGAAAATTGCCGTTTTTTTATACCCTCGGTAATAGAAGCTCAATTCGCGTAATGGAATCACAGCCTGTCCATTACCACGGTAATAGAAGATTTGGGTATTTTGATTTCAATAATTATTTTATCAAATACTAATAACTAAAACGAGCCCAAAAAGTTAAGACACTGAAAGTTCAATAAACGCTCTTAAATAAAAAAAATATTCTCGTTTGTTAAGGAGCTTTGATACCCTTAATTTTTGGGACTCATTTGAAAACTTCCTTAAGTACCACGGTAATAGGCGCCGTTACCTTAATTCAAGTTACGTGGTATTTTTTTTAGTATTTACCTTTAAAAACATTTTTAAGTTTTGAATATGGAGCTGTTTATCCAATGAAAGCGGATTGAAAACTGATGCAGATAAAACAGCACACTGTTTATTTATATCACCGAGAGTATGTCGATAATGCTTGTGCTCTAAATATTGGCAATTAAAAGTTAAGCGCCGGAGCGCAATGCTAACGATATTGTTTCTTAAACACTTGTTTTCTTATTTTGGGTTGTTTATGGAATCTGATATTGGTGTTACATTCAACAGATTTGCGAAATATTCTTTTGTCAAAAATTTCATTTTTAATACACGCTTTTTGCTGTCTGTACTTGCATTATAATCCAAGTTACTTATAGGCTTGTAATAAGTTTTGCTAAGAATTTAATTTTTAATCCAAACTTTTTTGTTGACTGTACTTGTATTGTCATCCAATCAACATATTTATGACACATTTGCAAAATTTTGTATTGACCAATAATAAAATGAAATGAAGTAAAAAGCTAGTAAAAAGCTTAAATTTTTCGTTTGTTATAAAAATACGCTAGGCATCAACAGAACAGTCAAAGCCCCTTGTATGGCAAATAAGGTTTCACGCTTCCTTCTCCAAAACAAAATCTATAAATAAGTAGGTATGCACTAGGCCCAAGTGAGAATTACGGGTCTAATCCTCAAATTCAAAAGAATGCCTCTACTCGGATGTAGGACGTGTATTATGCCAGCGACGATGATAAAGATCTTATTCTAAATAAATCATTTTCAGTGCCCTTAGTGTAAGTTTTCGTTACAAAATACGTCTCGATCGCGTTCGCGTTAAAATCTCAATTTGTATGGAAACACGAACATCGCAAACGTTCCGCTAGAGGCGCTGTTCGTCTTTGCATACAAATTGAGATTTTAACGTGAATGCGATCGAGACGTATTTTGTAGAGAAATTTTTCATTCCGCGGAAAGTGCGTGAAGCCATCGAGATTAGTCGTCGGCCGAATTTCAACCGGGATTGTGGTTGGACGGTACCTCCGAGTTGGAAAACGGTGTTAAATACTCGTGCTGCGTCATCGGTGTGTGTGAACGTACCTTTACAGAGCGATGTTGTTAGTGTTGTGTGCTACCCTACATTTGACAGTTGTAATGATGATGAAAACGCGGGTAGTTGTGTGCCGGTGTCAGTTTCGTCGGGTAGTCGCGCGAGCAGAGCGGCGGCGCGCAGTGCGCGTGTTGCAGCAGCCGCTGAGTCGCGTTGCTCCGAAGACGAAGGGCTACGGATTAGCCCGAAACATGTCGAGCTAAACTCGATTTAAGACGTGAGTTATCCGGGTCATTATATTAATTATATCATAATTATGTATTGTGATTGGTTATTTGGAGTCTTCTAGTATTTTTTATTTCAACTCCTAATTTGTTACTTTTACGGTCATTCCGTAAAACCATATCGAAAATACAAACTGAGACATGGATACACAGAAAAACCAGAAAAAGAGACCAGCGCTGGAAATCGAACCCAGGTCCTCAGCATTCCATGCTGAGTGCACGTGCGTGTGTATGTGGTATGGCAATAAAATTAGTAATAGACTTAATCATAACAGGCTTACTCAGCAAAATCAGTACCTAAGTATTTTAAGAAAATTTTAAAAACAGTGAAATTGTAAAACTTAAACTATCTTCTGCATTTTGTTTGTTATTTTATAAAAAAAAGCAAAACTTCTCATGAGCATGAAAAAAAAAATTTTCGTTGAAATAAAATAATTTATGATAATTTAAAAAATTATGCAGCGAAAATTCAGACCGTAGCTACGACGAATAAAGGGAATAAGTACTGCAACAATAAAGATAAGTAACTTCTACAAACATTGTCAAGACAAGAGGTGACAGCAATTTCGTCTCAAGCGCAATTATTATACCTCTGAAATAGCGTGTAATTAATTACCGTCTCTTACAAGTTTATTAATAAAAAAAAGTAGTTGACACCTAAAGCGCAATACAATGTAACACTGAGCTAAATAATGTGGGTATGTAAATTAGGCTTGCAAATTTTGACTTACGAAATTATTAAGAATGTGTATTTAGTGCTTGTACTAAACGTCGAATTCTTGAACCAATAATGGAGTGAAATTAAATTGCCCCCGGTTATTACGGGTATTATAAAAGAAGCTGGTTTAATGGACATGCATCAGTACACAGCTGAACTTCGTTTCATAAGGATATCTACTGAAAAAATTAAAACGATGAATCTGAAGGTAACATCAATTCAATCGAAAATAACAGAAGTGCAAAATATTTAATATACTAAAAAATTATAATAAATATAACGGTAACGGTAACGTTTCGTATGTGCTCTGCCTACCCCATTTGGGAATACAGGCGTGATGTTTCTGTGTGTGTGTGTGTGTGTGTGTGTGCAAAAGATTTGTGAGATTATATCGGTGTATCATAGTATTATTTACTTACAATGTTTCTTCTATGCTTGTAAATATAAGTATTGAAGTTAGCTGCCAGTTTTTTAACAAGTGAAATTTGAAATTCGCCCACTCAAAGTAGTCGGATTGATTTAAAATTTGATGTGCATGTGTGAATTTGATAACAATGCACGTAGGTATGGTTAAAAAATATTAGCCCGAAAACGTTAATTAAAAATGTAATAAAATTATTTTTCAGTGTAAATATCTGATTGATAAAGTGCAATTTAATGCCTGGTATTTATAGTATTAAGCCTGATAAATCTCAAAAACATATTCAAACGCAAAATGATGAAATCGAATCGTCAGAGATAGGAGCACTCTCAAAGGCACATGTGCACCCAATCTTAGATTTTTCGGTGTCCAACCCTTACCAGCTCATTGTATGGATCATCGCTTCTCATGACATGGAACGTGTTCTCTTACTCGATATGTTTATTTACCTCGACATTTTGATATTTGATATTGGTTCAGCATACCTATTTACAAATCCACTGCAATGTTTACAATACAATAAAGCACATAGAGCTGAAATAAGTAGGAAAATGAACCATGGTTGTCGGTTAGTTAATAAAGACTCTGTGTTGCTAACTTGACTTTCAGATCGTCTGTGTGTTTGCCCTCATCGCGGTGGCTTCCGCACAGCATGGCCACAAGCACGGACACGCGACTTCCTCGCAGTACGTCAAAAAACACGACGGCCACGCCGAGGAAGTGGTCATCACCGACAAACACGGCCACAAGCATGTTGACTACTACGTGAGTACAGACACCATTCATTCAACGGAGCCAGACAACAAGTATCATTTAATGTTACTGTGTCTATTGAAACGTACCTTACCACTTTGAGAGTTTTGGTTTGGGCTTAATTTGTTTATCTTTGCTTGCTGCCAAATATGATTTATCATTCGCAAACACAGAAATGCAAGCGTTTTCATCCTAGTTTGTACACTGGTAACCAGTGCATGTTAAACTTGCTTGAATTATAATCTCAAGAAAGACAATTTAATATTTCACCGCTAGCTTATGCATTTTGTAAGCTCCTGTAATGTTGCCTTTATGAACAAATAAAAAATATCCCTTGTACAAAGACTAAGTGTGCACGGGTGACACTTTAAGAAAAAAAGAAAGATTTTTTTTTGGAAAAAAGGTTTTTTTTTGGTTCGATCATTACCATCACCTACATGATATACTTTGTCACGGTGACACTGACACCATGACAAAATGTCACCCGTGTGCACCTAGTCTTACTTACTATTTGGTCGACTACGGACTGACCTACTTTTTTAGTTCTACCAATAATAGATAATAAGTAACCAGTGCATCCTACGCGACTAGACCACTTGGCCCTAATTTTTTGGCTACTTTTTGGTAATTCCTACAATTTAATGGTTTTTTTCTAGACTCCCCCCAAATACGAGTTCGGGTACAAAGTAGACGATGACCACACCGGCGACCATAAAGCTCAGGAGGAACACCGCGACGGAGACGTCGTCAAGGGGTCTTACTCTCTGCACGAGCCCGACGGTTCCGTCAGACACGTAGAATACCAAAGCGATCATCACTCTGGGTGAGTTTCTGAGTTTAAAGCCACGTGGAAAAATATTTAATATTTTAATGTTTATTTGGGTACAAACGGTACAATATGGCTGATTACAAATAAAAACTTAGCTAATACACCAACCAGTAAAATTACCACAGATTAATATTACATATTACTAACCTTAGGAATAAAGTAATAATTAATAAAGTAAAGTAATAATTTAAAAATGTGACATTACTTTAAAAGACTATGGATACCTATATAGGCAGAAAACTAACATGAACATGCGAATGTGTAACATATATAATAACTAAGTAACAATTTGATCCCTAACTAGGGACGTAAACTCTTGGAGACATGTGTTAAATATATCAACTTCAGAAAAACTGAAATTATACATTTTGCAAACTCTGTTAACAAAAGAATTTCTAACATATTTAGGACACACTAAAATTACACTAAGTACCTAATAATGTAATAATCAATAGATATATTTGACGATACCTATAATAAACGAAATCGTCGTCCTTGGAAGCTGTATAACGGTGAACGCGTACTTATAATCTCTTGCAGCAAATACAAAGAATCTTGTTGAAAGCGAAGAGCCTGGCTTAAATTTGACAGTTCTGTACACTTTGGTACAATTAAACCACACTTAAAACTAAACTTTGATTGAATTTCCCGCTGCTTTACCGATAGGGATAATGTATCAAACCCAAGTATGGTTGTTGGACAATTGTGACTTGTTTTGGTTCTTTTAATCTGGTTTAAAATGCAGGTGCATTCTCCTTTACGTATGATACACCTAATCTTTTTTTACGTGACAAAGGCAATCCACGGAATAAGAATTATCCCATACTTTTTGACAAGTTTCATTTATTTACTTAAAATTATCAGGTTCTAATGCATATTTTCTTGTTTCAGATTCCATGCCAATGTCAAGCATGAGACCCACCACATAATTCCCGAACATCATCATCATCATTAGCTCAAAAGTTAACAGAAATGTGATATGCTTTCTACCTTGTTTCGATTATTGTTGATTTATTGTTGATTATTTCTACTCTTTTTCTTTATTGTAAATAAAACTGTATTATAAAAATGTTCTTAATTTTATCTTTTATTTCTTTATTTTACGGTCGTTGTTGTTTTTGTTTTAGAGATTCTGCCTTTAAACCATGAACTTATTATTGTTAAATATATGATATATCCTTTTACAATCAACCTTACAAACTGTGTAGCATAGGATGTCAAACAACACCCAAATAACCAAAGAAGATAATAAGTATAATTATCAAAAAAATCTAAAATAATATAGCTTTCTTATTTTAACAACTGACTTCTAAATCAGATCCTAACCCTGAAGTGAGACCGTAGTAGTCTTTTTTTTGGATTCCGTACCCTGAAAGTGACAAAGAGAAACCTATTAATCAGTAATTAGTCATTTATTTGCTTAAACATGGTATACAGAAGATAATTTGCGGACAATTTAGAGTGCTACGTGTTTTGACACAATGGCATGCAATTTTCTCATTTATTATGTCTGGTGGCTTTTTACTATGTGTGCTAAGTCCGATAAATGTAACTGCTGTACTTAAAGACATCAATTTACATACCAACATATATTTATTAACATATGTTTTACTTGGCCTAATTATAAAATACTTCACGGAAATGAGATCAATAAATAGAGGGAACATTTTTTAGGCAACCAGGATAGTAAAAGAAGCGTAAGGTTAGTATGTGCCCTTCTGCAGATTACCATGATGGCGAATGAGCCCGGGAAGCGGAAACCACCTAGACGTAAGATGTCTTGGCTCCGTAATATCAGGGAGTGGACAGGGATTAAGACCATCAAGCAACTGTTCAGATTGGCGCTTGATAAGAAAATAAAACAAGGAGCTGACTGCCGCCCTTCAGTAATGGAGTGGCACTTGAAGAAGAATATGGTTAGTAAGTGCGTCTCTACAGTAACTTCTCGCAGTTAGCTTAAACAACCTTAGTCATACCATAGTAAAAGAGAAGTAAGTCCACTCCGACCCTTTAGGAGAATTAACTGCCTACTCCGGCGCGGACGCTTAGGGTTGTCGACGTCTATTTTAGATTAATTACCTACCGGTAAATAATTTTAGTACGACAGTCAACTTAAAATTGTCTAATGCCTGTGTCTAGAGAAACCAGACAGATTCTATGCCGTTATATTATTATTCTTATACTAAATTTAAAACTATTATTTTTAAATTCGCCGGAGTGGTGATAGCGAGTGTATACATACTACCTACTCATGTTTACCTACACATAATACTATAACTAGGTATATTGTTTGTAGGTAAGTAGTTATCTGTTATTTTTTATGTGTCCTTGCACGGAACTATTACACTACATTTATATACCACTAATTAACAACAGCTATACCTAATACGTTTTATCGAAAACGATAATATCGAATATTCAATACTAATACTTTCTCTTGGAGTAATTTCACTTCATCGATTAGTCATTACATATTAAAACAATTATTAGAACAACAATCGGTGATTTAAAAATACTCATTCTAATCATTCCAGGTAATGAATATTTGACGAAATTAAAAAATATGAAACCTTGACTTTTAAATGACATTCGATTAAAAGTATGTCGACATTTCAAGAGTAAACTCTAAAATTGAAACGTACGGCACCGACGGCAGCGCAGCTAAAGAAAACTTAATCCTCCTTAAATTACCAGTGTGTGCGTGCGGCGGGTGCATGCGTACCGGCGCCAACCAGCGCGCACACGTTTAAGCCGCGCGATGTACTTCTGTTCGTAGTGTAGTGCACCTACTTGTCCTCTTTTACTATGGTCATACTTGGCATTACTAACGTCATATAGAAAAATTAGACTTTACAATTAAGTTGTTACTGCGCCACGCCACTGATTAAATCATAATTAAATTGACTGATCCCACCGTTATTTTGCAGAAGTCTATGCAATGAAATACAGCCTAAGCAGCTAAATCTGTGCGATACATAAAATGTTACTATGCAGAACCTGCCTCAAAATTAAATAATTACAACTTTTCATCTTTCTTTACAACCCAAACGTTAATGAGACATCAAAATATTAATCTGGTCAAACTAAAAGTTAAAATAAAACACGTGGGAGTATTAAATGCATAAAAATGCAAATTACGCTCTACAATGTACTCAATTGTGCTCGTATTTAAAATCCAAGGACAACTGAATACGTAATACAATTCCAGTTGCGCAGGTTATGGACGTAATTAACGAGACAGGTTAAGCAGTTCATTCACACAACGTTTGAACATAATCAATTGAGCCGTTACACCAATAAAATGTGTCGATTTGACAATGAAAAATGTCTGTAGAAAAATATATGAAAATATCCAAATCATCTCTGTCTGAAACTATGCTCCTGATGATCCAATGGATATGCGTATGTTTCATTATTTATATGAATAAATAAACATAAAGTTTACAAAGAAAATATACAAAGAAGCAATTAAAAATCATTCCCGGTTCATTTAATTTTGTCGCTACGTCACTTAGGTAATACCTATAACCAGAGGCACGAAGCACTAAACATCTCATGTTCACTTCACAGCATGGAATCTGAAGCAGACCATCCTCCAAGATTTTTGTTTTTTATCGGTAAAAACAATGTGCTTCTAGTATTTTTTCACAGTTGTAAGAACTCTTAGTTACACTATGGAATAGTTAAAGTGAGAAAAGTTTATAGGTAGAGTCATTCACGATGACGCGTACCGTAGCTCTTATTACAATGTCATTAATGTCTAATTTTGACAAAATCACGCGTCTTCGTGGATGGCACTAGGTATACCCATGTTACAATTTTTAATGACAATGATTTGAACTTAGATGAATGATTGGTCTCGCGCGCTCGCTCGACTAGATACCACCGGCGTACTTGTCAAATGCGCAACAAATAGTACGCCGAAATCGGCGTACCTGAGCCCGAGGCGAGTCAGTCGCGTTGCAAACTGTGCGTAATGTGCATGTCCCGAATTTTTGTTAAATTTTGGTCATAAACCGAAGTAAAATGCCAGTTTTCGCAGTGAAACTGTTTAAAAATAATACTACAAGAAATAACAAGGACACTGGGATCACATACCATCAGTAAATATCGTATAATTTCGAAATTACAAAATAAAATAACATGAACCCTAAACGCCATTCTGTGTTGCCGCGTACACAAGAATCAAATTCCCCGTGGTTGATTTTAATAAACTGAATTTTATTGTTATCAACATTAAATGATAATAAATTTTTATAACTTATTTTATTTAAGTATCCAACGTAATTATTATATATACATAACCTAGTTCTATATTATTTAATGTTTATCTTTGTGATATTATACACTGAAGGTGTATAAATTGTTACCCGACACTATTTAATTAAGGGGTGAATGTGTCTTAAAATTAAAAATGTTTTTCGTCTTCCCAGTCAAAAGCCCGATCAGCTGATTTACTTAGGTATTACGGGAAACGAAAAAAAATATTTTCGTATTTCTACCCATTTTCCTGAAATGTTAACTTTTTACCCGACTGCCCGAAGGAGGGTTATGTTTTTCAAGCGTATGTATGTAAGTATGTATGTATGCATGTACCTATGTATGTATATTTTGTAAACAATTATTTTTATTTTAGTCTTAATTAACCTGTACATTATATTAGGTTTAACTATAGGTGCAACGTGTTAAGTACGCAAAACTTCTTAGTTGGTGACTCAGTCCATGAATTTTCAGTTATAATTTGTAAATATTGAATGTCCTTAAATATATATATTTTTTAATTAAAAGTGAGGCCTGATCATTGATATACCTACATCATACCTACCATTTTTTTAAAGAATAAACCTACGCCTAACCTATACACAAACATTAATACATTCACTCTTAATTACTTCTTAATTTCTAAGTATTTCCCAAGATACATTTTTAAAACCAGTAACTTAATAGACCACAGAATAATTTATTTTCCCAATAATTCGGGTAACAGTAGAGCAGCTGGCAACACAATTCGTCACGCACACTAGCATCCTTGCAAATTGTCTTACACCGTTCTTACGCACACTACAATATTGAGTTGCCGCATTCACGAACGTTTTGTTTTTAGTTAGCGCGGTATCTAGTCGAGCGAGCGCGCGAGACCAATCATTCATCTAAGGATTTGAATATTGAATATTGTTTTTTTCTCAAAAATGGTATGAAATGTTGCCATTACGTCATCAAAAACGTCTACTAGTTGCTAGTGTCCAGGAAGTAATTTCGAACTGTCCAGGAAGTAAGTATGAAATATACGACCATTTCCCGTTTATGTTACCAAACGAGAGTACTACAAGCTTAAATATTTTTTTAAATAATGACATCAAACTATGCAATAATTTGAATGAATTGGTGTCAAGTGTCCCATGATATTTATTAATTTTATTAATTAAAATTTTGCATGCATTCATGTCATGAATGCATATTCCGAATACAAAACTGACATGAAAATTTGTACCAACGGTATGTTTTAGCAAAATAAATGAATGTAATGAAGTAGGAAAATACGGATAGGAGGGAGGAAATAGGTATTATAAAACTGAAAAGACGTGTGACTTAAAAGGACATCTTGCGGTCGCAAAATAGACCTTCCAGTGGGCGGAATGGTGAGCATGTTCTCTGTTCATTGCGCGGCCGAGACGCTCCCCATACCGTGGTTACACACACGCAATGAACAGAGGCAACGCTCGTCGCACCGCTGCCCGCTGGCGTCCATTTTACGGCTTAAGAGCTTGTTCCCACTTGTCGGATGTCGGGCCCGGATTTTAATCGGATGTTCTAGTAACAAACTATTTTATATGAAGCTATTCACACTTGTCCGACACGATTATCTATAGAAATAACCGACATCCGCCACGAAACGGATCCGACTCCCGGCAAGTGGGAACGGGCTCTAAATTGAATAGAATCGTAACCTGTGCTACTTATTCACAGAAAATATGATTGAGGGATAACGATGCAATAGCTTTACAGGACGATCATTAACACTTAAGCCACTTACAGGATAAAATAAACCTAGATTTAGTGTTTAAGTTACAAAATCTAAACTGTCAAGTTTAAACCAGGTTTGGTTGATTGCACTGGTGTGCTTGCAACCGTACGCACAATGACGTCGCGTAGTTTTACCGATTTAACTTTGCTGATTTCAGTATCTGGATCTTTTTAGTTAATCTGAGATTTATCTTAAATTTCACAATTATGAACACCTAATCAATGTTTTAAATAAATAAGTATACGTCTTTTTGTTTAGGTAGCTCTTACACCGAGATATATTTCTTGGAGACATGAACTGCAGGGATCACTGATATCATCAACATTGTGCGTACTGTACACAACCGTTAATACAGTATTGAGAAGGTTTATATTTTTTTAACATGTATGGAAGCTTACGTGAGCTCACTGAACAAATGCATTACAAAATTATTACACATTCTCCCATTCGGTTATCGAATTGTTTTAATGACTTTTGTCAATAATGAAATCAATGTGGCCTAATTGTTCTCAGTATTATAAAAGACGTGGTATATTTTTTTAATTATATCAGTTACGAACTGAACTCAGTGTCTTAAAGACTGCTTTAATATATAAAAAATAATGTTTCTCAAGGTGACATTTTTAAAATTTTAATTTTTTTTTTTTTATTTGTGCTGATAATGTTTTTTTATGGAGCCTATTAGAGGCTAGGCCTCCCATTTTTCTTTTGTTTTAGTGAAGTTCTAAAAGTTTAACAACCAAAAAGCTCTATCCTTTTAAATTGATCTAATCACTCAAGAACTTGGCTAGCTTATACTTAGGAAAACCGTATTTGTAAACATTAAAGTTATCAAAATTCTATTTCTTTCTCAGGTGGCTTGCCTCGCTGCTCTGGCAATCACAGTGGCTGCTCAACACGACCACAAACATGCTCACTCCTCGCAGCACATTTCTCGGCATGATGGTCATGCCCAAGAGGTGACCATTCATGACGAGCATGGCCATAAAAAACACGTTGATTATTACGTAAGTTTTATCAACATTATACATAATTTATTCATCTGTTTATATAGATAGATAGATAGAATCATTATTCAAAACAGCATACAAAAATCAAAGTACAATAGAATATAATACAATAATACCTATTAACTTAAAACTAGCACCAAAATAAAAATAAAGTTCACTTACAATAAAGCATTTTATTCTTGTACGCGTGTAAATTGCAATAAAATTAGTGGACGGCTCGCACATATGCCTGTACTTACGCACTTTTATATTCATTGCCTATAAACTGTTGTTTTACGTTCGTCCTCAATATCCGGTACCTGCTCTTATCAGCTACACCGCTAAAATCCACATACCGTGCTATTCAGATTGCACAAAAATCCTTTAATTAAGCCGCAGCAACTTTTATCGAAGAAGACAGCCAGGCACTTTTTTTTATTAAGTTAACTTTCTGAGTCATCACTTTTAGTAATACCTATTTAATTCATGCAACAGGGTTAATCACTACTGACGTCAACATCATCATCATATCAGCCATAGGACATCCGTGTATCTCGTTGGTGGATGTCATACGTTGCGCATGCTGATCCGCGGTCTCCATCCGAGAACTTTTCGGCCCCAATGGACATCTTGCTCACTTAATTACCTAATTATTTTCTTTATTTTCCCAGGCTCATCCAGAATACAAGTTCGAGTACAAAGTGTCTGACCACCACACTGGCGACCACAAGACTCACAATGAGCATCGCGAAGGCGACCACGTCACGGGATTCTACTCCCTTCACGAGCCCGATGGCTCTGACAGGAATGTGCACTACCACAGCGACAAGCACACTGGGTAGGTACAAATTTTACGTTTTTCAACTCTGTGATGTCTGCTCGACACCTTTTCCAAACACTTCGATAACAAACTGTCAAATCCTTTATAAGACCATTTGTACACACAGTGTCAATCCATTAGTCATTTATCTACACTGCGATCCCGGTCCATGATCTCCAGAGTCAAGGATGTTCAAAACCCCATCAACCATTGGTTCGATAAACTAATGACTTATACACTCAGTCAAACGCCAATTCAAGTTGCAAACTTTAAGAGTTTCATTTACGAATTGGGTTGTGCTAAAGATTTCATCATTTGTATTCCTTAATATGACAAACACATATTACAGGATATTACAGAATTCATCTTTAAAATTACATTTGTATTTTACCACAAGCTTTACGGTGAAGGCCAACATCGTGGGAAATCTACACAAAACTGCGAAGCAATCCAATGGTGTGTGTGAAGTTCCCAATCCGCACTGGGCTCGCGCAGAAACTATAGCCAAAGCCCTCTCATTCTGAGAGGAGGCCTGTGCCCAGCACTGAAAGTATATGATAGATGATGTTGATGAATAATTTTGTTGCAGTTTCCATGCTGATGTCAAGCACAGCACCCATCACGTCGTGCCTGAGCATCATCACCATCATCATTAAAATGTGCATTGTTTTGTTAAACCCGTCATTCATTCATGTATCTAGAAATAAAATTGTTAATTTTGACCAATAAAATTGTTATAAAAATAACCATTTTCTCTTTTTTGAACATGTTGTGCATTTTAATTAAAATTATACATTCTACTAGAAGAACAACACTGTTCTCTAAGGATCTTTTATCACTCAATTTTAAGCCATCAAAATTATAATAAACAAGAGCGTTATCTTCATGCTACATACTAACTATCTTGTACTTCTATAATTTTAAAAGACTGTGTATGATCTATTTTATTATTTGTTTTTATTACACCTGGATAATTGTAATAGAATTATCGATTATCTATTACAACACTATGCAAATTATCCAGTTTTACAATAATTATACACACTTGACTAGCGACCCACCTAGCCCTACTCGGGTTCTACGGATTATGTTAAAGATTAACAAATTAAATAGAAATATTGGCTACGGAATGTAGATCGCAATTATGCTTAATGAGCCACCGGTATTTCGAAGCAGTTGCATGCATGAGGCAGGCTCACGGCTATGGGTAATCCCAGTCTATGTACATCTCATACCTAACAAAATATATCTAGAGTAAACAACCGTAAACCATTAAAAATGACAAAACAAATTAAATGTTATAAACATTGTAATCGTGAACAATACGGTGAACCAGTTTTGGTTCATATCGCTATTATCTGACGAATAGCACTTGGTTACTTCTGACGAATAAAATTACATTAAAAATTCTACAAGTTTGTATGGGACAGCGTGATTCCTTGGTCTACTCTATCTACTTCAAATCTTGCATAAACATTCTTTAACAGAATAGATGGAAGACGTGTTTCGTATTTTATTGAAATTCAGCCCCTAAAGGAGTTAAAAAGGGGTAGAGAGTTATTTTGGGGTTGATTTGCTTCAAAGTTGATATTTATTGCTTTTGATTTAAATTACACTTTATTTTGATATATAATAGTTATGTTTGAAAACTCAATCCGATTTTATTCAAAAAAGGGTTGAACTCACATAAAAGCTTGGTGCAATGCAAATAAAAGTCTTCAAAGTTTCATCTTCATTTTTACTCTGAGATCAATATTTTAGGAACTACAGGGTATGTAATGGCGAGACGAGAATTTAAATTTGTATGCGTTCTCGCTTCAGGAGAGATCAGCAACGTTATTAAATCATTGTTGTGAACACTAAATAATAAGTTTTAATAATGGTTTGTAATTTAAATTAGTACTTATTGTAAAATATTTCAATTTGTTTTATAACTAAACAATACTTTAAACACACAAAACACTTGAAACAGTAAGACAATATAAATAGCCATAATAAAACTGTGGAAATATTATTCTAAGAGGAGGCCCGTGCCAAGCAGAAAGATGTATGTAAGCCGAGATGATGTCAAATTTAAATAATTAAAAGTAAAGCATTCGAAACCCCAGGTATAGTTAAACATGTTAACTATGGTAGGTACCTACTAGCCGACTTGTATAGAGAGAATAGTAGCCCGAATTTAAAACAGTCAATTTTGTACTCTACTGGTTTTGGTTCTAGATTGCTCTTTCAGTGTTATGATTCAAAATTTTCACTAAAATATAACAAACATAATAAAGTAGATACCTACCTCGATAAGTTACTTACAGAAACTTTACCAAATTCTACCATCAACAATTGCTAGTAAATTTATGATGAAAGAGCAAGATTATGTGTACTTTACTTATCTACTAATTTTGCTCCTGAATGGGTGGACCGATTTGAATGCGTTTTTAGGGTTCCGGAGCCAAAATGGCAAAAGCGGAACCCTTATAGTTTCGCCATGTCTGTCTGTCTGTCTGACCGTCCGTCCGCGGTTTTGTTCAGGGACTATTGAAACGGAACAAGAGACACCTTGTACCGCTTCGTTCACAAATATATGAATAAATAAATAAATAAACATAAAATTAAATAACTACTGCAAAGTTCACAATGTATTAAATAAGCCTCTGCTGTTTACCATGTCTGGTCTCTATTATTCGGTTAATCGCTTATTTATTTACCTAAATGATCACATTAAAAGAAAGGGTGACTATATTTAATCACAAGTGAATACATGGATTCAAAAGAAATACAATATACTTGATGATAAAACAATAAAGCTCTTCGATTTTCACAGCCCCATACATTATTCAAACTTAGAAACTAACCTTCGCTTCCATTCATCTTACGGTGTTAATATGACTATCTCATTACAACCTTTATGAACTGTATTTCCTTCGCGTTCTAACACTTTCATTAATAAAAATGGGTAGTTCTCCTATTAGGCGCTGCCTCCCTAGTGATTCATATTGTAAATTTACTTTAAATGCATGGGATTTGGCCATAATCACAAACAAATTAAAAGCGAATAAAGAAGAATGTATCGTGCGTCTCATTGTCTGTCTCTTTTACATATGTTTAGAATCAACCCTTAGGTTAATTCTTCATTCATTATTCAGAGTCGTTCACCTGTCTCGCTCTTACTCTTACAAACTCTATTTCTTTCGCACTCTGGCGACTCCATTCAAGCTGCAATATTCTTCTTTATCGTTCGGAACTGACAGCCATATGTCTGTCTCGTTCTGACCTTCGCAAACTCTATTACTATCACACTCGAATGACTTAGTAAAACCGCGTAGTACTCCTGTTAGGTGATGCGTTCCTGGTGATTTATACTGAGAGAGATCCGGCTGGAAGCGCAAACATGGAGGCATATAGGGCCGAGAAAGTTGTAGTTCAAGTACTTGTATACTCCTTATGACTCCTATTATCCTGGTAGTTAGTGAGGTAGGAAATGCAGCTAGGTGCTTAGCTCGAGAGAGCGTTAAGCATAAGGAGATTGAGTTATATATATGTGACGTCGTGAAATGTAGGAATATATGTAAACGCCGGGATCGCGAGAGAAACCGTTGACTTTGTAATAATTCTTGTGGCAGGGGGCGCCGCGGTCGCATAGTATTACGCTATAGTATAAAGACTAGCTGTATGAAGAAGTGTAGAAATTAACTGTAACCCTTTAGGCGGTTCTGTCTCCCTGGTAGTCGAAGACACAGTTAGAGACACAGAAGCTTGAATTGTAGGAAACCCTTGGGCCACAGCTAGCTTGTAAATAGCTCGTGTGACAGGAAAAGCCATTACGGCCGTAGAATCCTTAGGTTTACGAAACACGGGAGGCATCGTTGTCTCTGGAGTAATAGGAAATATAACTGAAGTTCAAGTAGCTCGAAACTCGATGCTTAGAACGCCACGGCCTGTGTAATAGTCCGTACGCTAGGAGATGGCGGAGGAGGCTTAAGCGTTTCTGGCTCTCGGAACACATAGTATGAGACGTCGATATAGTAGGGAACGTATATGTGCGCGTAGACACCGCTGCCTCGTAACAATTCGCAATAGTATTAAGTCTAGCTGTTTGCCAAAGTGTAGGAGTTGCCTGTAACCCCTTAAACGCTTCTGTCTCCCTGGTAGTTGAAAGCGCGGTTGTAGGCGCAAGGGCGCGAAGTGTAGAAAACTCTCGGGTCGCTACTGTCCCAGTAATAGCTTGTATGATAGGAAACGCAGTTGCTCTAGTAAAAGCTCGGAGTTTACGAAACGCATGAGACACCGTTGTCTTTGAAAGAATAGGAAGTGTAGCTATTGGTCAAATAGCTCGAAACGTGATACTCTAAACGCCGCTGTCTCCGCAGTAGGACGAGCGCTAGGAAATGAAGGAATTTACTTAAGCTCTCCGGGACGCCGGAAACGCATAGCACGAAACGCCGTTGACGCAGCAGTAGTATGTATAACAGGAAGTGTAGGTGTACGCGCGGGAGGCGCTGCCACACGGAATCGCGCTGTAGTAGGAGTCTTAGCTGTGTACGTAAACGCCGGTATTACATAAAACCTCTTAAGCGGCTCTGTCTCCTTAGTAGCCTAAAACACAGGTATAGGCGCTGCAGTATGGATTGTAGGAAAACCTTGAACAGCAGCTGTAGTTTAAAACGCTTGTATGATAGGAAATGCAGTTGTTCCAGTAAAAGCTCGAAGTTTACGAAACGCATGAGACACCGTTGTCTATGAAAGAATAGGAAGTGTAGCTGTTGGTTAAGTAGCTCGAAACGCGATACTCGAAACGCCGCTGTCTCTGCAGTAGGACGAGTGCTAGGAAATGAAGGAATTTACTTAAGCTCTCCGGACGCCGGAACGCATAGCACGAAACGCCGTTGGCGCTGCAGTAGTATGTGTAACAGGAAGTGTAGGTATACGCGCGGAGGCGCTGCCGCACGGAATCGCGCAATAGTAGGAGTCTTAGCTGTGTACGTAAACACCGGTATTACATAATAGTAGATTATTGTCGTGGCCTGGAAGTAGGCAATTGCTGGCTGAGTATGAGTATTTAAACGGATGAGCTTGCGAGTCCGTTTAACTAATACGAAGCCAGCAATTGCTATTCCAGCCGAGACTAATATAAGCTTTTCTCAAAAATGGTGAATAATTCTGAAATAGAATAAACTTTTTCTCAAAATATATTGTAAAATTTAATTTTATTCCAATATTTTTCTTTGCTTTCCCGCCTTTTTCATTAAAAATAAACTGCAGGTGTATTTTTTCACCGAAAACACCACAAGCTATTTCAGACCCAATAGAAAAAGTCCGGAGTTCCAACAAAATATCTGATACCGGCCATTAGACTTGGCTGTATGTTATCGACTTGTGCCAATATTGCCATGGCCTTTTTAACTTTAAAAAAAATGTGACTGATTGCAGGCGCGCTAATTCATTATTGTCGAGCTAGCGCGCCTGCAATCGTTTTAACTTTTTAATTTTCGCTGACCATAAACTATGCACTTCACCTTCTGATATGTAAAGAATAATGTCAACTTTTACGGTCATTTTTGAGAAAACCTCTTAAGCGGCTCTGTCTCCTTAGTAACCTAAAACACAGGTGTAGGCGCAGTCGTATGAATTGTAGGAAAACCTTGAATAGCTACTGTAGTTGTAGACGCTTGGATGTTAGGAAGCGCAGTTGTAACCGTAGGAGCATAAAGCGCGCGAGATGCGCGAGACTTAGCTGAAGCGATATGCGGAAGGGCCCGAAATGCACGGAAACGAGGGAACGCAGGCGGCCGGAGGCGCAGCAATATTAAGAAAACTCTTAACGGCGCTGACGCCTTAGTAGCTGGGGAAACAGGAAGTGCTTATAGAGCAGGAAATGTAGGAGTGTTAGCAGTATTAGCAGGTGGGGTAGATGTAGTTATAGCAGGAATACACGCTGTCGCACAAAAAAACTATAAAAAGGGCTGCGGCTCGTAGGAACGGATAGTCAACTTTGGGTTCTTTCAAGTGCAGGTCGTTACGCTGCTGGGTAATTGATCTACATAGTAACTACGCGATTTTATTTGTATATAAGCTGGCGGGCTGGCAGTGTTAGGCCGATGTCGCTGGGGTTACCACGCGTTTTGTTTCGGTCTTTTCGCTGTTAGTTCTCCAGGCTTCATTTTTGTGTTGTGAATAGCTGGCGGGATGGTAGCGGAGCCGATGTCGCTAGGGGAGTACCCATGCGTTTTGTTTCGGTTCCTTTGCTATTAGCCCTCCAGTTTTCCTTATTCTGTGGGATCGGACCGTTTTATATTCGCTTGAAAGTAGGGACTGTACGGGACGAGGTTCCCGGCCTCTAAACCTGATACCTAACGGTGATATACGAAAGTTTAGAGGTATAACGTCCTTCGGGACGGGACGGAATTGAGGAGAACGATTCCGCGTCTGACTATAGTCGCCAACTCTGGCGGTCAGGCTATCTTCTCCCCGGCGCGTACCCGGGCACCGTGTATCCGCAGTGTCGGTGCACGTGAGTTCGGTGGTGCTGGACCCCCCTTTATATATGTATATATTCGCACAATTATCTCTCCGCCCTACTCCACTCGCATCCCTGACTTCGGTCGCGGGTGGGGTTATTACACATGGCGTAGGATTAGGAATAGGTACACTAGAGGATGCCACCTCGATCCCTTAGTTAGTTAGCTAGCAGTTTTCCCTGTCATTCCGGAAAACTTTGAACATTACACACCACGCAATTAAAAATAAATGTGAGGTGCTCGCCATCTCTAGTTTTGGGACGTAAGTATTACATTTTAGCCTAGGGCCTAGGTAGATCGATACAAGGTTAGGTTTGTTAGGGCATCTAGGTACGTTGAATAGGTTTGTGGTAGGGAAGGTATTTACTAGGCGGTATTTCATAGGTTTATAGGGCGTAAAACCAAACTTCATGAGTTTGGTAGGTTTTACCACTTTATTGTACTAGGAGACCAGAACTAGGCAAGGTCCGTTAGGTTTGATCGTACGTCGTCTAGGTTAACACGCGTTCGGTTTATAGGGCGTTGTAGGGAACTAACGGTTATCATTAGAAATTCGCCGGTGAATGTATGATGCTGCTGCTGGGGACTCGCTTGGGGATCGTTGTCTGACTGAACTGGCCATTCGGTCGGATAGTGATTCCTAGGGAGAGTACCGCACGGTGCGCGATTTTGCCTAATCTTAAGATTAGAATTAAGTCTAGATTTAAGGAGCGCTTAGGGACATCTAATACGAAAATAGAAAATTAATGATAAAATAATCTATTAAAGTTTCTATGTCTGATGTTGACACAATTATGGGATACCTACTGATAATTCCATTCAAAGAAAATTCTCGACATTTATGTGTTATATTTGGTCAAAGCTAGGCATGTAGCAAAGTTCTATTCTTGACAGGGGAACGCTATTCATGTACTGAGAGCCAGACTGAATTAATCATAAATGTATAAACTATCTGCTATCGACAGATTCTTACAAAACAATAATATAATTAATTGCAGTATTCTTAAAGTGAGTAACTCATATTGTGTTTAACTGTACAGACGGGAAGACCATTACCTCCATCCAATAGATATTAAGTTGGCTGGTATTCTATAGGTAGTGAATGAATACTACTTACCTGCAAATCTAACAATCTGCCTTTACTTGGTAAGATAAGAATACCCGATTTATTATCTACTAACCCGGTCTATAAACGGTGGGAGGTAAGGGGGGTTTATACATATAATATATATATTATTACTTTCTACATTAACCTCAAGCTTATATTAATCGTTGAAAGTGATGATGTAGATTATTTCTAAATAAATCCTATAATTCTTCATGAGTATTCAATCAATACAAATACAAGCTAAAGTAAGAATAAACCTAACACATAGTGCATTAATACATTATAGGAAAGGAAATATATTTCATCTACAAACAACTGGCAAGCATTATTGCTGGTGATTATATACTTTACCTAGATACAACATTTGAGCTTGCATTTGAGTCTAGAATCCCACCGCTGTGGAACTAACATAGCTAAAAATTAGAATTGATAGGCAGATGAGATTTGCTGTATACTATTAACTAATTAACCACTTCATAACCACGCAATTACCAAAATTATCAACTCTCAAGTCTTGAGCAGTAGGCTCCTCTCTCTCAGGGTGATCATATAAGGCGATAGGTAGTGTTATTAAATTAAATACTGTACCACCAATCTTCACCTTTCACTAAAAGTACCGTATGGGTTACCTAGGACGGACACAACGAAGGGTCTATCATTTTATTTAGGCACTAGACAACCACTAGACGATCACATGGCCAATTCACATCATCGCGCTATCATATAGTAGGTTTCAGACATCTCAGTAGGACTCATAAGCTCTAGTTATATAGGTAGGCTGTATATAGGTAGGTCATAGCTTGAGCTTAGGAGCTTTTGATTTAATTACCAGTTAGCTTCAGGAGGTTGAACTTTAGGTCGAACTTTGGGCTTTTAGTTTTGAGCTGGTAGAGTAGGTTAGCTGAGAGAGGAAAAAGCTTTATTGGGGGGTTTTGTTCAGGGACTATCAATGCTAGAAAGCTGTAATTTTGCACGGATATATATGTAAACTATGCCGAAAAAATGGTACAATAGAAAATTTAAAAAAAAAATTTTAGGGTACCTCCCATAGACGTAAAGTGGGAGTGATTTTTTTCTCATCCAACCCTATAGAGTGGGATATCGTTGGATAGGTCTTTTAAAACCATTTAAGGGGTTTGCACAGACGATTTTTCGATTCAGTGATTTTTTTGCGAAATATTCAACTTTAAAATGCAATTCTTCATTGCAAATCTAACGCCCCCCCCCCCCTTCTAAAATCTAAACCGGTGGGTGGAAAATTTTACAAAAATTCAGCATGTTAGTAAGTAAGTATATTGAACTTTCATGGAAAACTAAAACGGCTAAGTTTGCTTGAGAATTATTAGTAGTTTTACTCTTAAATTTAATAGCAGCCTAAGGAATAAAATATACCTAAACTTGAATGATTCCGTATAAAATACGAAATCCTTAAGAAAATATTACTTATTTTTTTCCTAATGGCATAATATAAAATTAACCATAAAAAGTTACATAAGCTACAAAAAAATAAAAAAACTGTCCAAAATAATAGACAGATAACATTAATACTCTCTCATTACTCGTTATACTCGTGAATTCATATTTCATAGTATTGACGCTTATAGTTAGTTACAGCTCACATCTATCGAGAAAATGTTGACTTATCGTGTTGTTTGCCGCCCAATCTACTGGAATTTATAATAAAAATATAATTCCTTGCTTAAAAAAAATATAAAAAAATGCCTCGTTTTAACAACCTCATGCCTAATTATGTTTAAATACACAATTCTGTCACAATGTCAAATTGTATGATATTTCAATATACGGGTAAGTATAGTATTTTTTTTAGGTCTTACTTACAAGTTAACCATAGTCGATGGCGCGTCCACATTAAATGCAGTGATAGTAGCGTCGTTACTAGTTCAATCTCGATCCTGCAGCTACAGCTATAATTTCTGCGCTTTGAGATTACGAGACAAGTAAACTCATTTTTTTTACTTTTTAATAGTTGAAATTGGTTGGTTCTTTATTAACCATTTTTATTGAATCGAAAATAGTTTCTACGGCTTTCTAATAGGAATTTATGTGCGAAATTACATTTTATATTTACCATGAGCTTTATGCTGATAGAATAACTTCCGGAAAACACACATACTTACGAATCAGTTTAATGATCTGCATAAATATTCTTAACGTATTTACTGGGAACTACAGCTTTAGAATTATTATGAAGAGATGAGACCTGTGCTAAGCGGAGCGACATATACGAAGTTTATTAAACAGGAGACGGTCATATTCTATCAGGATGACGTTCAAGATACATTTCAATGGCACTATCTATAACCCATAACGCATAACGCGTTTTGAGCACAGCCTAGTCAACTCTGGTTTGTCTATTTCCAACACCATTTTCTTTTCGTTTCATTTATCTCTTTGAATTGTGAATTTAAAATATTTATCTGTTTATTTGGTAAGTCTATTACTTTCGTTAATCAAGCAATTTAATCGAAACAAAATGCACAATTGGCCAAGAATGCATAACAGTATAATGAGATTTCGCCTTCGTTTGTTATGATATTTTTTGTACAAATGGTTTACGAAATGATTTCGGATTGGGCATGCTTTTGGTGCATTATGTTAACGACCCATAATCGGGAATGAAATCAATATGGTCGGGATCGTTATCGATAATATAAAAGAAGTGGATTTTAGTTAGTTGGTATCAGTTTACAGCTGAATATTGTCTCATTAGGACCACAGCGACCAAAACAACCATGTTTACTAAGGTAAAATTTGGGCAGTTTATTTCAATGTTTAATTTGATTACTCTGCAGTTTTTTTTTCTGAAAATAAGCATTACATTAGGAAAAATAGCCCTCCATTTAAGATTGCAGCGGACATTTTTGGATGTAAACTAAATTTAAATTTATTAACAAGCAAAATAATGTAACATTGAATTATCCGTTTAGATACATCAGATGGGTAAATAAAAAACAACTGTAAATGCTAATTTATTTGTACATTACAGGTGATATGCCTAGCTGCTCTAGCGGTTGTAACTACAGCTCAGTGGCATGAGCTTGGATTTGCTCACTCTTCTCAGCATATCAGCCGTCATGATGGCATACCACAAATAGCAACGATCCACCATCACGGACACGAGCATAACCACGAACATGGTCATGACCATGGACACGGACATGAACACAAGCACGAGCATAAACATGAGCACAAACACGAGCACACGCATCAGCCAGAACATAAACATGAGCACAAACATGAGCACAAGCCTGCGCACTCCTCACAGCACATATCCAAGCACGATGGTCACGCACAAGAAGTCACTATCAAGGATGAGCACGGTCACGAAAAGCACGTCGACTACTACGTAAGTGATAAGACATTAAAAAAAATCTGGCATAATTATGACCTATTCTAGCATATTTACGTTGTTTTTACAGACTCACCCCAAGTACGAATTCGAGTACAAAGTGGAGGACCACCACACCGGAGACCACAAGACACAGCATGAGCACCGTGACGGCGACGTCGTCAAGGGCTTCTACTCTCTGCATGAGCCGGATGGTTCTGTCAGGGATGTCCACTACCACGCAGACAAGAAAACTGGGTAAGATTCTTACTACCTGATGTTTAATTTTCATGAACCTACGCACAAATTATTTGTTTATTTTTTATCATAGGAACATTTGATTGACGAGTTATTCTTATTACAGTTTCCATGCTGAGGTTAAACACAGCACTCACCATATTGTACCTGAGCATCACCACCATCACTAAAATTAAATTTCGATTAATACTTTGTAATCACTTACAGTTGTTGTTATGTAATATGCATACTTGTTATTATTTGTTATATTTAAAGGTGTTATGAAATAAAGTTGTTAATAAAACGGTGTTTTTCAATGTATCATCTTTTATTTAGAGCAAGCAATATTCCATATTTCGAGTAGGTAGTTTTCTTACAAATCTTTCAAAATTCTACCATTTTTCCAATGAACTAAATTATCGTACCTATCTGTAATACTAGAATACCTACTAGAAATATTAGAATAGAATTATCTTGAACACCCAGTTCCAAATGTTAAATATTTTTCTAAATTTATTATCCCAAAATACAGCACCGTTCACAATGAGGGCTATCGCGTATGAATTCGCCACTAGAGGCACTAGTGTAGCGTGAGGTCTCCGAAATGTCAAATCTCATAGATTTTGGGTGAGCTACGCGGGTTTATTTATAATTAGAATAATTTCGGGAATCTGAAATTAATTATGGCAAATATGCGTTCCGGGGCAACGAATGTCTGTGTTTTGAGACAGTTTTGTCTTTCGGAAACCTTTGTCCTCCCTTTTTTCCGAACTAAACGGGGACTATGCAATACTGTGGCATGCTCGATATTTTTAAAGTACGGTTTTAAGGTGTATTAAATTATGATTTTTATCTAAACATTGTTTTCACGTCCGTAATAACAGACTTTGAAAGCCATACTTAAAAACCTCACGTAACAGTGCGCCATCTAGTGAGACAAAAAACGATAGCCCTCATTCACATGCATAACAGATATATTTAAGACACATGTCTATTTTTGGAACAGAATGACATAACTGTTAAATTTATTTATGTTAATCAGTCTGTAAGTCAAGGACATTAACTCGCTCAATATGGTGCATGTTTCAAGTAATGAACTTACTGGTTTGACACTTATTGCACTAAAAGCAATACTTATAAAAGGCTCGTAATTTAACGATGCAGTATCAATTCTCATTGAACAGTTCTGAAGAAAGTACAACCATGTCCATGAAGGTAGTAACTGTTTAAATCGATTTAGTAATTAGCATATTGAAAAACAAATAAAACATTTCGTGGTTAACATAGCTAAAAGCGTATTGGGTACTCTACTGAAGACCACGTAAAATGATTAAAAGGGATATTATAATAGCTTAGAATTTTTTGACGAATTATGTAGTGTCGTTTTGGTTATGGAAACTTATGATGGCGCTACATTTTATTGCAGATCTTCATACTGGCTGCTTTGGTTGCCGCAGCTGTGGCACGGCCGCAAGAGGGACACGGACACCAGCACAAGCACGCGTACTCGTCACAGAGTATCCAGCGCCACGACGTGCCTGCCAAGGCTCCCCCGGGACACTTCGAGCACTACGTGAGAACACATCGCTCATGGCATCCCCAACCAATTGTCTACTTGACGACATCTGTCTAACTGTTGTATCGTTGTTGTGTCCAGAGCCACCCTAAGTACGAGTTCGAGTACCAAGTGAAGGACCCGCACACCGGCGACCTGAAGACCCAGCACGAGTCCCGCGATGGTGACATCGTCAAGGGCTACTACACCCTGCACGAGGCTGATGGTACCACCAGGATCGTGCACTACTCCTCAGACAAAAAGACTGGGTAAATATCTATGCGTTTAATATCACAGCTACGGCTTGAGCCGGGTAAACGGGGTTTCTGAAAATTTTTGAAACATACCTACTCAAAAAATTTCAGAAATTCCGTTTACCCTTACCGTCTACGAAAATCTAAATCTCTTTTAAGGCGTAAGCTGATGGATAAGTTTGTGTTTCATTATGATGGTAAGTACGCTAGATTGTGGACACATTCAATTTATACCTATCATCCCTTTCCAACCTGTAGACGTGTGCAAATACGGATGAATTCGTTACATCAGCGACAAACGGTACTGTCTTATCACGCTTTGTTAAAATAACCTTTTTCATTAGAAACCAAGTGAAGATCTCACACATAGTCAGGGAATTCAGGCGTCTAGACAGGACAACAGTGGTGGGTTGAGGAGTAGACCGTGGGCCGAGACCCCCGTCGTTAATTCACAGTCCTAATTTCGTTCGACCCATATTGCGCGCCGGGATTCGGCCGATTCTAGGCAATTAACGGTTAGGCAGAGAGTAGTGTCCACTCTTAGAAATTACTACACCATGCTCTAAAGCGGTAACGTAATAAAAAACCTTGTTAAAATAAGAGGTCGTTAAGTAATACAAAATTAACACGAATGATAAAGTTCGATTACTTTTTTCAGATTCAACGCTGATGTGAAACGCGAAGGCCACGCGATACACGCCGAGCCCAAGCACCACCACTAAACTGTTATTGTTACCTACCTATTTATTGTTATCATACTAAAATATAACTGTTAGTAACTGCATGGACTATTTTACTTTCAAAATGTTCCTGGTACACAAAAAGACTGTGATAAACAATATCACAGCTAAATAATATTACATAGCTCGGACAGGTCATCGCAAACACTGATATGGAAATAGAACAAGATTCAATTGAGTCGTCATACCTCAGATTATGATTAAGTAAAGCGGATATTATCGTAATTTAACATTTTACCTTTTCAACCTGGCATTCCTGAAACAGTTTTGTGACAGTTGGAATTAGTAAAATTATTTACTTATGGTTATTTCTAAATAATAATATGGTGAAATTAGAATCGGTTAATAATGTTAATGGAATACTTTCACAACCACATGGTCAGTTTTTGTTTACCGTTATAAATGTATTTGAAACGTATAATTAACTAATACTGAAGTTATTTAATTTAACAAAAATGAGTTAATCCCGAAGTACGGTTCAAAAAGGGTTATATTAGACTGTACCTATACATAAAGTAGATATTAAAATTTACCTAATTAATAAGTTTAATAAAATCATTCTAATCACCTCTACAATCCTATTAAAATATAAACCAACAATCAGCTCTAGGCTTCATCAACAAGAACTGTAAACAAACGCATGTCACTAAAACTACACTTTAATCATACAAAACATATGACCAACCTAAAAATCCCCCTCCCCTGCATCGTGCCCGATTTAAAGGTCCCCATTATAATGGCTGCCCCTCTGAAAATGAAGAGGATTTTACTCAGTGTGTATTTAATTCTAGAATCCCCAGCAACAGTGCAATCCAGTGCAACACTGAGTGGATGTGGGGTGATTTGATTTGCCCTCTGTACCGCAAGATAGATACCTGTTAAACCGTCAAGACTCAGACCCCCCGGTCGGGAGTTCTGGATGTTATTAATGTGTCACAAGACTTAATTTAAACAGTAGTTCTAAATTTTTTTGCGTACTAATTTAACTCATTTAATTAAGAATTGATACTATGCAATATCATATGGCTAGTAGTATTGTACATTGTATCGTGAACAAATGGTTGACGAAATACTTGCAAGAACTTTGCATGATTTAGTAGGCTAACAAATTTAACAGCCAATGGGTAAGTGAAATCAATATTGCCTTGATACTCTTATCGACAATATAAAAGTCGCAGGTTTAGCAGAATATGTATCAGTCACCTGTTGTGCTTAGAATCATTAGCATTAGAGCTAAACATACAACAATAAAAAATGTATTCCAAGGTAATTTTTGACTACTTACTTATACTTCATACGCAAAATTTTGTCGGAAAAAAGTTTTCTAAAAGTGAAGTTTTCAGTTTACTTTAAATGGAACTTGGACGAAGGAAACTTAACCATATACATAACGTTAGTTTCGAGTACCTATAATGACGAAAATTGCTTAATTGTAATAAAAAAATGTACATTTTACCTACTCGTACCTACAATTATTTGTAATGTGTTTTTAAATCTACTTTATTACAGGTTCTGTGTCTCGCTACCCTCTTCGCTGCGGCCGCTGCCTACGGACACGGTTTCTCATCCCAGCACATCTCCCGGCACGATGGTCCGGCGCACGTCGTACCGATCCACGGCCACGGGCACGAACACGGTCACGGCCACGACCACGTCGATTACTACGTAAGCGTAAAAAATGGAATACCTAATAACGATTCCTATTGACGCAAGCAGCGGTTTCTCGCGGTTCGTCTGTATTTATTCGTTGTCCATGGAAGCTAGTGTGAAAAAGCTAAATCAGGCCATTCACGTCCTTGCTTAAGTAGTTTCTAATCAATAACTGTGACTTGTGTAATCGGTACGCACTGTTACGAATAATAATAATCGAGTATCCCAATTAAACAGGTACGCGCGTAATATTGACCAGAGTGATATTGGCCAGGGCAGGAAATTAGTTATTGCTTGTTAGCAACTTTACGATATAGCTACAAGTTCTTCATTTTTTTTTACATAAATTGTACTGTGGCTTATTTGAGCTTTTAAAGTAATATGATTTATTTTAGTAGAGGACATTTAGACTGACAAAGCTTTTAAAGTCTTAAATAGCATATTAGCACCATATTTTAAAACTATGGTAGCCCGGGCTTTAATAGCCTTTCATGCAATGGGTCGTAGGTTCGATTTTTTTTTAAGTATTTAATTATAGATATAATTTAATGACGGTATGAAGTTTTTAGTCTGCACTGAGACTTTATGACAATTAATAACCCTTTACCTCTCATTTGAAGAGGAAGTCTGAAAGATGAGTTGATTGTATTCATGATACAACAGTCAATGATAAGCAAGACTGTCAATCTTACTCTCTTTTATCCCTTTAGGCTTACCCGAAGTACGAGTTCGCGTACAAGGTAGACGACCCTCACACCGGCGACCACAAGTCGCAGCACGAGCACCGTGATGGCGATGTCGTCAAGGGCTACTACTCGCTGCACCAGCCTGATGGCTCCGTCAGGGACGTCCACTACCATGGTGACAAACACTCCGGGTAAGTACGACTGCTACGCTGTCAAAGTCTTTACGTACAATAGTATAATGTTTCACAAATCTTCAATACCTACGCAAGTACCCGAATATAGAGGTTCGAAACAGGTATAGTCACCAGCAGGTCTGCACCAATGACACAACAAACAATTTCTAGTAGCAGTAGGACGTGCACATTTTTTTGCATGCTCCGCAGATACTAATGCTTTCGCCAAAGTAGCTACTAGTTAAAAATAAGTACTTGGACTTCCTTACAAGAGCGCAACAAATGGTCGCTGACCTTCCAGAGCAAACAAAAAACAGAAGAACAAAAAAAAATTTAAAAAACATTGTCGATCGCCATCACAGCAACAGGCCTAGTTTTATTTACAAAGTTTAACGTGGTATGTGTTTTTGTGCTTACTTCAATAATTAGGTTGTGACGACAATGAAGGTTTTGGCCGGCCATGTGATTCTTGTAACCAGGTCTGTAGTGATGTCAGGGCCTTTGAGACCTTCGAGATAGTTATGATATAAGCCAAAATTACTCTTTATGACACTTCAAATATTTCATTGTGAACCGTCTTACTGAGAGACCTAGACTAACATAAACACTTATATCGTTCCATGTTCTGTTGTATGCATATATAGGTACTAAAAACACTATTAATTACTGATAAAAACTGTTAATCTTACAAGAGTTTTAGACCTCGTTCTCTATCATCGAATAACTAAAAGTTAAGTTACTTAAATAATTTGTTTTTCACTCACAACTTTTTTGCTAGTTTAATACAGTATCCCACTGCTGCTCCCTCCTTTTGACCTTAACAACACCCAATCGGACGCAATGTCAAGCCAATATTTTGCATACAAGTCCAAATCGACCCGTCATCTCCTTAGTCTGCCAAGGCCAAAAGGACGTATAATTCTATAATTTGATTAAATTTTACTTTTTTATTCTAGATTCCATGCTGACGTGAAACACAGCACCCACCACATCGTTCCTGAACATCACCACCATTACTGAATACCTCACCACATTCTGTTTTATTCTGTGATCTTATTTTCATAATATTTGTTACAATTGACTGTTTTAATGATTTCAATACGTTTTTACCAAATAAACTTTGATAGAAAATGATTTTATGTTTTTTTTTTTCAATAACAATTAGTTTAACATTTACTTAAATAGATCGGCGATGCTGATGGATACGGGTATGGTAAATCAAATATAATGCTTAACGACTTAAATTAAGAATTAAACAATAACTGTCTGTATGACTATAATTTGGTTGGTGTATAAAATCTGGTAATAAAGCTCGCACCACAGAATGATGAATGAGGAACTATACGAAACCCTATTAATATCGCTTCCTTGCCTGTTTGTCTGCTTGTTCCCGCTAAAACAATAATTATGTAGCATATTTACCTCTTCTATCATTCCGAGTTTGGGGTTTGTATGTTTAACCATTGCAAATAGAACAAAAACAAAAAAAAAACAGGGGAGCAGACTGGACAAAAATCTCTTTAAATATTGTTTCTACTTAAAATTTTCAATAAGTTATATTTTTACAATTTAACATTTATTTATTACAAATAATAACAATTTACAGAGAGATATCACATTTCTTAAAAGTTAGAAAACAACAACTGTTACATAAATACTCCTAGGAAATAAAGTCCTCAATGGTGTTGAGACTGGTGAGTGGGGGCAGCGTGCTTAACGTGACCTTCACGCTTAATTTCTGCGTTGAATCTGAAAATAATGAAAACCAACATTAAAACTTTCTTTTTAACTACTCTACTCTCTCTTTCTTTTTTACTTTCTTTATTTTTTTATTTATTTTTTGTTAAATAAATGTATTTTCTTTCTTTTTTGACTAAAATGTCCAAAATATTTATTTGAGTCTCCTCTCTCATTCTCTCTCCCCTGCGGCACTACAACCCTTTGAGGGTTTTAGCCTCCTCAAAGATTTTCCACCATTTTATTCTATCCCTGGCCTCATTTTCTCAAGATGCACTATTTTTTCGAGTCACGTGATTTCAAAAAATAGTCTCCTGAGGAAGTTTATTAAACAAAACCAATATAGTCACCCATTCTTATCGGCTGTGTAGTGCACAATCCTGACGGTACCGTCGGCCTCGTGCAGGCTGTAGTAGCCGGTGACGCGGTCGCCGTCGCGCGTCTCGTGCTGCGACTTGCTGTCGCCGGTGTGAGGGTCCTCCACCTTGTACGCGAACTCGTACTTGGGGTGCGCGTAGTGGTCGTGGTGGTCTGCCGGCGCGGCGGCGGGCGCGTCGTGCCGCTGGACGCTCTGCGACGAGGCCGCGTGCTCGTGCTCGTGCCCGTGGCCCTCCTGAGGCCGGGCCACAGCTGCGGCCAGAACAGCGGCGATAAGAATGACCTGGTTTAAAACAGACAGGAATTGTCTATAAAGCTTTACCAAGAAATTTTTTTTTTTTATTGCCTGTACATTTTTTTTTATTCGATTGGATGGCAAACGAGCAAGTGGGTCTCCTGATGGTAAGAGATCACCTATCTGTTCTATCTATTGTTTTTTTAGTAGTACCTTGGAATTCATTTTCGGTCAATTATTTTGTATTAGTCCTTTGAGGTACCTGTGGTGACTGATGCCCAAAGTGCTCCATTACTTTCTTTTATACATTAACTCAACCGGTATGAATTGGTAACCACGGCAAAATACTTGAACCCGAACCAGTTTGTTACATTAATTTGAACAGGTGACAAGTCAAAAGGACAACCTTCGTTTGAATTTGCACTTTTTCCACCAAGATACAAAAGAGTTGATATTACTGCCATGGACGTACTACCTAAACGGGACCGAGTACAGTAGAGAAAGTATTTTTTTCCACAGCGCGTAACACAGAGGCTAATAAATCGTGATTTATACAACCGATGCCATTTGTCTTGTTCTTTCATCTTGCCAGCCAATAAAATACCATTATTTAAAATGTAACGAATATGTTGACCATGATTTTTGTATTGTGTGTTCTTACTCTAGTACCTACTATTATTAAATAAAGTAGCTGATTTACTATATTAGTTTGCAGAGTAATCAATTTAGAAGATAATATAATTAGCAGTAGCTGAGTTATGTTAATATTATTGTTCTTAAGTTGGAGCACGATTTTTCATAATTTGTTGATATTGTAAAGATGGCATATTGCCTTGCATAAGCAATTTTATTGACCCGTTGCTTAACTACATACAAAAAAAAACTGCGTTGCAGATTCCAAAGAAAACTTTAGTCACTGCACTTATTATTTCACATTTGTATTATTTATTTCGTAATCCATCCCATTAACACTGAAGTTTTTCATTAGCATTCCATAGCTAATGAAAAACTTCAGTGATTATAATAAACAATGAGTAGGAAGATTGAACTTGTCTCACAAAAAATCTTAGGTATGGTCACCCTATTGAAAGGGACAAAGGGCATAGGTACTAGCTATCTCGTTCGTCCTGCTTTTGAGCTTTAAGTGCTCGGTCCGTTTGGGTAGTATGTCCATGATTACTGCATACAATAAAATATTCCAGATTACATATCAAAACAAACAAGATTGTTGGGTATATTTAAATTTTGAAACTGTGGAATTATAACTTAAATGAAATTGAAAACTGGCATATTTAGTGGAATACAACAATTAAAAAAATACTAATTGTTCGCAAAAAGGTCACCTAGTGGAAAAAAGTTACGGATAATTAGTATTAGTCACAACTTTTTCCCGCTGATCGGTTGAAGAAGTATAATGCCTATTTTGGTAACTATCTGATATCAAGCGTACGCCCTAATTTTAAATTTCGAGAAAGTATAAATAGTTCTTGTTTATCTATAAGTTAAAATTCACGTTTTTGCACTGTAGTTAACTATTTTGTCACAATAGAATAGAGACCAAAGTATCTCGTAAGAACAAACAAATACGCCAAACAAATGTGTACGGTGTACGTAAACATCTTTCCCATTCGACATTTCAATTGAGGGAAAGTAAAGTTCAAGGGCAAATCCACCCACGAATTTTTACTTTAACTGGGGCAAAACTCAGTCTCCAACATTTAATCATTATTGCGAAAAAACCAAAACCAGTAGGTATGCCCCGTAGGTATGGTTTAAAAGCATAAAACTGAATACTGCTATTCATAAACCATCAGTCACAATTTGACTTCCAATTAAGTACACAGCTAGTCAATACTTAAACCTAAATCATGTACTCTAAGGTAAATAGAAATCTTGACACCTATATATACCTAAAAGCATAAGCTCACAGAATGACTGACAAACTGAGGTTATTAACCAGGTAGCCCAAATTACTGTGACTCGGACATTAAAACTTTCACAGGGTTTCTCTTTCTCGCAAATTCAACTCCAAAAAGGGGTGAAACAGGAATGAAAATTTAAAATAAAACAATTGCATCTAATATTATTCAAGGCAGACGTTTTTTGTGATTAATTAATTGCTCTATATTTTGATACTAATAGGGTTCATTTTTTGTTAGATAATCCTCGTTGCCGCTGTTCTGGCCGCAGCTGTGGCCCGGCCTCAGGAGGGCCACGGGCACGAGCACGAGCACGCGGCCTCGTCGCAGAGCGTCCAGCGGCACGACGCGCCCGCCGCCGCGCCGGCAGACCACCACGACCACTACGCGCACCCCAAGTACGAGTTCGCGTACAAGGTGGAGGACCCTCACACCGGCGACAGCAAGTCGCAGCACGAGACGCGCGACGGCGACCGCGTCACCGGCTACTACAGCCTGCACGAGGCCGACGGTACCGTCAGGATTGTGCACTACACCGCTGACAAACACACCGGGTAAGCATTATTTAATAAATTCCATATTCGAATATTCTGTAATCAGTAAAAACTTAAATATCTACAAGCAAGATACAGGGGTGTTAAAGTATCAAGAAAATTATGATACGGCCTTGTTTAGCTTGCCAGGAGTACGACCCTGCCCTCGATGAATATAGTTACGAATAGTATTAACCTCACGCGTTACGAAAATAAACTTAAAAATAATTTTAATTTGTGAAAAAAACAAAATGGGTCGCCTGCGACTGGATGCTTATTACGTGAGATGGCAAAAACTTACGTTCAATAGACGCAAAAGGGTTAATGAAAAAAAAAACGTAAAATAGAAAGTGATTGTTTTTTTTTTGTCATAATTTTAAAGAAGTCACTTCATCCTTTTTACAAGCTTTTATTTAGTTTCACCTGTCCCGTTGTCTGTCTGTCTGTCTCTGTCTGTAATCAAATCTTTCAAGTTGAATTCGACCAACTTCTAGTAGTTGGATTGACTTGAAATTTGGTATACTTATGTAAATTACGCGACAATACAATAATCTGGTAGTGATATCCTGGTAGTCAAGCCAGGATTGTCTGCACAGGACGGAACTCTTCAACAGTTAATGCCATCGACTTGAAATTTGGTCTGCAAATGTAGTTTGGGGACATTACAAGTACAATCAACAAAAAGTACAGTCAGCAAAAGAAGCATGTATTAAATATGTATGTGTGTTGTATTAAATATTTTTTTTAACAAAAACTTATTTTACTTCCAGATTTAATGCGGTAGTTACTCACGAGGGCAGTGCTAAACACGACATTCCTTCCAAGCATCACTGATCTTCTTGTTATTGTTTCGTTTAATTTGTTGACTATTATGTAAATATAATATTAAGACAATGAATGGTCAATAAATAGCACTTTTATACTAAGAAGTCGTAATTTTATTAAGTTTTACCTACATTAGTTATTGTTGAGACGGGCAGTTGTGCCTGTTATTTTGTTAGTTATTACACAATAACTTGTAAAATTTACTGGTATGTAATAGTTATTCTATTAAATTGTATTATATACAATGTATCAAGCCAGTTAGATATTTGAAAAAATATATATTACTAAATTCTAATATTTTACAATCGGATCACTAAATCCAAAAATGGCTTGAACAAACGTTTTCAAAACATAACGGTGTGTACAAATGTTTAAAAAAAATCTATCTAACATAAATCATCCCCACTTTACGTGGATGCACTTTACGTCATGCAAAGTTACTGCTTTCTGGCACTAACAATCACTAAGCTAAGCCGCGGACAGATATGGTGAAACTATGAAAGTTCCTTCTATGGCCACGGAACCCTAAAAACAAACCTACTTACATTATACTTAAAAACATTTAAAACGGAATGGATTAATGCATGGCTCTAATTACAGCCTTTTCATTGTATAATATGCCAATAATCTTGTTTTAAGCAATTTCAAGTCTTTGGTACATAAGACACATTTTTTGTAGGTATGGTCAGCATCAAAAGTAGCCGGTTACTTTTTTACTCTGTCACATTAACACATTGTCAATCTTGTATGGCGCTAAGTACGTGGCTGTAAAACGACAAAGTACAAAAGTAACCAGCTACTTTTGATACTGACTGTACACCTTTCACATGGTGTACATAGACTATATCTATTCGCTTTGCACACTTCACCATACCTAAAGTGTCAAATAGTGCTAATAAGGAAAGTTGTATTTTTATACTAAAACTAATTACGCAGTGCTTCTTTCCCATCGTAGGTATCACCAAACTATTTTGTGCATTTCTGTGTATAAAATAACTTAGTGTACCTACCTAATCCATTACTTTATAATAATTTAAAATTGTTCATGCTACAACTTTATACCAAAACCTAAAACGTACCGTATATTTTTATACCATTTGTTTTATGCAGTATAAGCAATGCTTGCATTCACTATCGCTTGAACAAAATCAACTCATTACCTTAACAAAGGTTTACGAAATAGTTGCAAGAACTTTGCATGTCTCAGTAGGCTAACAATTTTAATAGGCAATGGGTAGATAAGTGAAATCTATATTGCCTTGATACTATTATCGACATTATAAAAGTCGCAGGTTTTACCGAATATGTATCAGTTGGCTATTGAGCTTAGAATCATTAGCAGTCAATAAACATAACAACTAGGTACAAAATGTATTCAAAGGTAATTTGTTCTATTTTTATTTGTATTAACAATTTTTATTATCCTCTGAAGTCAAGGGTTTGAACTCGTGTTTTCACCAAATAGTTTTTTCTCGTATATTTAGAATGTAATAAAATTTTGTATATAGCAATATACCCAATTGGTGCGTTCAATTTAATTTATTTTATTTCAACTAACCATAGAAAACCATCCTTTATCATACCATTAACCATAGAAGATACAATGAAGTAAAAAATATATAATAATGATAATGATAGAAAATAATCCCTCGGATCTCTCATTATGATAATATGAGATTTGGTGTTCAACACTGTGATAAATTGTAACGTCTTCGGACGACAATACAATTAATGAGATTCCACTTTTGTGACAAAAAAAAAGTTTACTGTTATTATTTTACAATGAATTACATTTTAGAAAACTATTGATGACCGGATGGCCAAGTGGTTAGAGAATACGAAGCTTGAGGTCCCGGGTTCGATTCCCGGCCGGGGCAGATATTTGTATGACTAATACGAATGTTTGTTTTCGAGTCTTGGATGTGTTTTTTTATAGATGTATATATATTTAAGTATGTATTTATCTATATAAAATCATAAAATTTGTTGTATAATTCACTGTAAAAATAAAAATAAAAATTATAATTTCTCATATCCGCCCAATAGGTGTTGTGTCTCGCTACCCTCTTCGCTGCGGCCGCTGCCTACGGACACGGTTTCTCATCCCAGCACATCTCCCGGCACGATGGTCCGGCGCACGTCGTACCGATCCACGGACACGGACACGGACACGACCATGTTGATTACTACGTAAGCATAAAATCGAAACTAAAAGCGTATTAAAACACCTCCCAGGCATTCTTGGATTGCTGGCAGCATTTCTTTTAGTTGATATTGTTAGACTTATCTTTAGGCATAGGTTGTAGGATGAAATATTTTAGGTCTTTTTTTCACAATTTTAGTCACAATTTTGAATATTCGTATCGTGTTATTATTTTCGCAGGCACTTTTGCGAATAAAACAGACGGCTCTTAACTTAAATAATTTAAGAGTCGAATCGACCGAATAAAAGAGTCAATGTTTCAAGGTTATTATTAGGATTATTAAACACAAAAGGGAACATCAGTTTCCACATATTATTAATTAAATAACACCATATATTTGCAATTGCCAAATATAAATTCATTATCATAAAAATGTCGCCTGGAAGAGATCGCTCTTTTTCTCTCTTACCTTGTAATTTTCTCTCTGTGTATAGGTAGAGTCATTCACGATGACGCATGCCGTGGTTCTTATTACAATGTCATTAATTGCTAATTTTGACAAAATCACGCGTCTTCGTAGATGGCACTAGGTATACCTGTTTTCTGTATCGCTTATTATTTCTGTCTACAATAAAGAGTCATTGTATTGTATTGTATCATATCAGTCGCAGAACGCCCACTGCTGAACATAGGCCTCCCCCATAGAACTCCAGTTTCTTCGGTTGGAAGTGAATCCGCGATATAGATAACAGTATTATAATAATCAACACGTAGGACATCCATTCCTCTATCTTCTCAGTTTGGCTGAACCATAGGGCTGATTCTAGCGTCCATTGCTGTTCCAGGCTTACCCGAAGTACGAGTTCGGGTACAAGGTAGATGACCCTCACACCGGTGACCACAAGTCGCAGCACGAGCACCGCGACGGCGACGTCGTCAAAGGCTATTATTCCCTGCACCAGCCTGACGGTTCCGTCAGGGACGTACACTACCATGGTGACAAACACTCCGGGTAAGACAAACTATTACTATACTATACTAACAATGTTGATTGAGTATTGAGTTGGTCAGTGTGTATCACAACTACCAAGTCGAAAACTTTATTACTTTTTTCTACTCCTATACTGTAATCTGTGATTTACTTAATCACGAACAGTAATATAACAGCATACATTAGACGACCAGATGGCCTAGTGGTTAGAGAACCTGACTACGAAGCTTGAGGTCCCGGGTTCGATTCCCGTGTCGGGGCAGATATTTGTATGAAAAATACGAATGTTTGTTCTCGGGTCTTGGGTGTTTAATATGTATTTAAGTATGTATCTATCTATATAATTATATTTATCCGTTGCTTAGTACCCATAACACAAGCTTTGCTAAGCTTACTTTGGGACTAGGTCAATTGGTGTGAATTGTCCCGTGATATTTATTTATTTATTTATACATAACAAGATTCTGGAAAAGTCTATATTGTCTATTCCCCATAACAGCACTGTATCGTAATGTTGCTAAAACGATACTGCAACCACTTACTTTTTTTTCTTAATTCGTACATTCGGGCATGCTAAGGTGCAGCCAGTTATATTACATATTTCATATGGCTTTTATACAGAATAAAAACTTTCCGAACATAATCCATAGCCTGCCAACATAAGTAACGCGTATTTTAACATCATCACTGGCAAGTAAACGTTAATCAAAAACAAAATTTTCATATTTATCTCTTGTTTACCTTCTTTTTGCGTTTGCCATACTTTTTACTAAAGTATGAAAACGTTTAAAGTTTACTATTTCTCTAATTTTGTATTGTAATTACTAAGTACCCAGTCGAAGAAAAAGTATTGTATGCAACGTTGTATAAGTAAGTCAAAAAAAGCTCGTGGCGTCTTTTTCTTACGATGTTCGCTAAAGCTCACATCGTAACTCGCGCCACTCACCTTTTTTGAACCCTGTTATAAAATACAACTGTTGCATAAATACTATTTTGATCTATCAAGACAAGTGCTGATGATGTGATGAAGATCAAAACGATACCTACTTGAGGCTATTTCGAATACCTAAGTAGATACGGTTTTTCTTTTATAAAGTTTTCCTCTATTGTACCTCGAATAACAACACTAATTTCTTCTCTTTTCTTCAGATTCCATGCTGACGTGAAGCATAGCACCCACCACATCGTCCCCGCGCATCACCACCATTACTGAACATCTCGTCTCAGTGCGAGTTGCCATTTCATGTATTATTCTGTGATCTTCCTTTTTACTTATGTTTGTTACGTTTCACTGTAAATATTGAAATAAGTTTTTTTTACCAAATACATTTTTTTGCAAAGTACTTTGCAGCTTTTTATTTAAAGTTATTCTTAGGTCCATAACATTAAACTGGTTGAATGAATCAGGCGTTACTTTGCGGAGGTCCATATCAAATTTTGCACGGATATATAAATAAAGTATGCCGACAAAATGGTACAGTTAAAAATTGAAAAAAAAATTTTTTAGGGTACCTCCCATAGACGTAAAGTGGGGGTGATTTTTTTTCTCATCCAACCCTATAGTGTGGGATATCATTGGATAGGTCTTTTTAAACCATTAGGGGTTTGCAAAGACGATTTTTCAATTCAGTTATGTGTTTGCGAAATATTCAACTTTAAAGTGCAAATTTTCATTAAAATCGGGCGCCCCCCCCCCTCTAAAATCTAAACCGGTGGGTGAAAAAATTTGAAAAATTTCAGAATGGTAGTAAGTATCAAACTTTCAAGGAAAACTATAACGGCTAAATTTTCTTGAGAATTATTAGTAGTTTATGAGTAAATAGCAGCCTAAGGTATAAAATATACCTAAACTTGGAAGATTTCGTATAAAATATTACTTGATTTTTCCGTAATGGCTACGGAAACCTATTTTGTGCGTGTCCGACAAGCTTTTGGCCGGTTTTTCACTTCTCATTCTCTTAAAATGTTACTTTAGTCTCTGCATATCTGCGGGACTAAAGCTCCTCATTAATCTCTGGGGATTAAAGATTTTATTTTAATTTACTTTGAAAACTCCTAAACAACCAAGCACGGTGTTCGTAAATGGAGGATTATCGCCATTTTCAGTGATTGAGTATAGACAATTTTTGGGGCGTGGAAATAACCTCCAAATGACAACTGTGTAAAAATACTTAAAAACACAATTTAATTTTGTGAAACAATTAATAATTACGAACATGTTTTTTTTAATTATATTTAGGGTGAATTCATTGTATTATGCATATTCCAATTAGTTTTTAATTTTGAATGTGTTGGCTAAATATGCAAGCATTTAAAGCGACACTTAGATAGTATAAAAACTAAAGAAAAAAACCAAGGAACAATTTTTTTTGCTATTTGAATTTTGAACTAATGTCCATTAGTCGTATTGAGCGTACGTTTTTAAAAAGTAATATTGTAATTTAGAACAGAACTTTTTTCTTTTCCTTGAATTAAAAGTGTTGTAGTGTTTTTAACGCGAAACTAAACAACCTTAATGCCACTCGAACTATAGCCATCAACTATAATCATCTCCTGTCATTATGGCTTGTTTTAGTCCCTTGTTGAACAATTTACTATGCTCACCCGCGAGCTCATGATAGCTACATCTATGGAAGAAATGTTGTGTTCATGCAGTTCCTCCACCTTTACACTGTAAGAAGACACACAAATCACACAAACATATATAAAGCCGAGTTTAGACTTAAAAGAAAAATCATGCAAGTTGCATTTGATTGCGAGTCCGTAAAGCCAACGAGTTTGTAGTGGGCAATCGAGCACCGCAATGAAATGCAACTTGCACGATTTTTTATGTATTGCTGTCTATCAACTTTATTACCCATAACCGCAATAAAGACATTTTGATTTTTGATTTTTGATTTTTTCTTGCAACACTAAACTCAGCTTAACTATCATAATAAAGGTATCATATGTGATAGATATTAAACTAAAATTACCACTTTGATAATTGTCCCTGTTTAATACCGACACAAAACAACAGATTCGATAATATTGTATGTTAAATAGCTCTTTCAAAATAATTCACGGGTAATCACTTATTAACTGTTATTAAATGATAAGTCTAGATGACTATTGCCATCCAGTCGAATAAAAAAAAACTACATATTCGATGCTTAAAGAAAATTATCTTATTCTATCATTCATTAGCAGTAGAAAAGCGTATTTGAACGGCGGAGCTTTTGTAAGGTGTCGAACAATTGGAATGATGACCCAGGGTGGATGGAACCTTTTAATAATCAATTTCACTATGATTTCCTTGACAAAAGTATGAGATGTCAACATGACATTAGTAGCACAAAGGCTCCACCCTGGTTCATGATTCAATTTGTTCGACAGTATCTATTATGTATCATGCCGCAGGGTCCATTTTTAGATTTATTATAGTTTTAGTTTATTTAATTTTATTGTACCTAATATACCTTTTTTATAGTTGGACCTGTATTGTTCTGGAAATAAAATATTATGTAAGCACATTCGTTCGCAAATTCACTGAGCCAAATAAAAGGCACATAATATATCATAACGAACTTACTCGCAATTATACCTACTTCAATCGCCATAATATCAACACATGATTAAAAAAAACACTTTACGCTTCAGTGCATTTTTGTTAATATTAACAATTCTAAAATAAGCCATATTTTTTAATATTTACCTATATAAAAGAAATCACATTTTAATTAAAATGTAAACGCCTAATATATACGAACGAGCAAAACTCCGATCCGGTAATTTATTACATCTATAATGTATCGTAATTATATTAGTTCATGGTAATGAGTGGAAGGAAATTACATTTTTAACGTAGCCTTCATACGAGTACTTGTTTCAGCATTGAACCTGAAAGAGAGAAAGTTTTAGAGAGATGGAATTGATGTAAAATGATGACATGCCTATTTTAATTACGTTGTTTATTTAAACCCTGTTTGACTATTTAAACATGACCAAAAGGGTTATGATTTTTGCAATCTACGAGTACGTACGTTTTTGCACATGGTTACCACATAGTTGTCCTATTTCAATAAAGGAAATATCCATTTAGACTATCCGGGTGACATGGGATACATTTTATATAAAATAATGGTTTTATCGTTCTTTGTGCAAAAAACCGCGATTTTATTTCCGTGTTTCCTTAAGTAGGTGGTAAAGGGGTGGTGTGATGCATGGTTAGAAGTCTTTTGAAAATTATATTATTTTTAGCTACTTTTTACCAGAGATGCATAAACTGCGTAGGAAGTGTGTATTTGAAATTTACCAACAATATAACGTTTTACACTTTTGTGATTTTTCACTCCATAATCAAAATACCATAAACAGGACTTATCACGCTTAACACACGTGTAATATTTACCTCGACGTTTCGACCACATTAGGGGAGACCAAGGAGAGTAGTGACAACGTCAATTTTTGGTAAACTATTAGTTAATAGTTTACCAAAAATTGACGTTGCTAGCAAGCAGCTTTGCTTTGCTAGCAAGCTCGCTTTGCTAGCAGTTGCTAGCAAGCCCGCATCAAGGCGTGTGTCCTAGCTCGAGACTTGAACTAAAAATCGCGCGCTATTGCGAGCTCGCTAGCAGTTAATAAGTTTCAAAAAATCGACGCTGTCACTACTCTCCCCTTTCACAACTCTCCTCGGTCTCCCCTACAGTGGCCGTGGTCACGTGTAGACTCGTCGAGGTAAATATTACTCGTGTGTTAAGCGTGATAAGTCCTGTTTGTGGTATTTATATAAATAATAATCGTTTTTATTTGTACCTACCTTAGCCTATCGTTTCTACCAGCGTTAAAAAAGTCAACAATCCTATTGGTACATTCTTATACCTACTTACCTAGAGGCGACTGAGGACATAGGTTAAGGTACACCGTAGGCGACAGGCTAGCAACCTGTCACTATTGTACCGTTTTTGTCAAACTTAAAACCTAAAATTGCTAAAAGTGGCTCCGAAGCGGTAACGTTTCGTGTGCTCTGCCTACCCCATTTGGGAATACAGGCGTGATTTTTATGTATGTATTATGTATATACCTACTTATTATACTTAACTACGCAGATGAAATAGCTAAACTATAGATGTAAAAAAATTTGATGCTTACTGGGTGTACACGGCTGCAGCAGGGCTTCTACGAAACTCGAAACTCGAAGTTCGTGTCGTGCGGTCCCTCTGACACTTATACAATTTAATACGAGAGCGAGAGGGACCGCACGACACGAAACTCGAGTTTCGAGTTTCTTAGTAGCCCTGCAGGTGCGCACTCTGGCCGTTTTTCACTGTTGAACGTAGAATAAAATTAGAGCATTAAAAAAAAGGCAGATGGAAAATTGAAGTGTCCAGAAAATTGAGCGAATGAAGACACAAAGTTGTAAACACCGAGTTATTTCTACAATAAACGAACGCTTCAACTTTTTCTCGTTTGGCGCACATTTTAAAATAAGAAAAGTTCAAGATCAAGTTAAAGTTTAAAGTTTAATAATTCTGTGTATTTAAAATTGGGATAAAAAATATTTTAATTTTTAACCGAGTACTGTTGAAAAATCATGCAAAATCGAGTATGCTTAGCATGGTTTTAGAATTTCGGGAAAAACTCATCCACGAAAAACCTCTACTGATCTCTACGCACTACGCATGGATAATGACAAAATTGTGTTTAACATAGATAAACAATTATAATTCTACTCTGATTAATTTACTAAACATAGTACAGTTACTAACTTATTGTGTATCAAATTTCAATATAACCGATCCTGTAGATTTAGAATAGAGGTAGTAGCTGCGTGTTAGAGACGCACAAAATATACCAACACACGAGTATTCTTATAAAGGTTCTGTTTTTCATTTGACGGTGTAACTTTAAAAAATAATAAAGATTCAATACTTGAAAAGACAAGAAAAGAAGAAATGACATTTTTATTTTAAATTATAAATAAAATAATAAAATTTTAAAAAATAATTGTACGACTACATTTTTACATAACATATTATTGTTATAGATAGAGCATCGTATAGAAATAAAATCTATCTATTATTATTTTCCTGAAAAAAATTGCTCATTACCTTAACAAAGGTTTACGAAACAATTGCAAGAACTTTACATGTCTCAGTAGGCTTACAATTTTAATAGCCAATCGGTAGATAAGTGAAATCTATATTGCCTTGATACTATTATCGACATTATAAAAGTCGCAAGTTTTACCGAATATGTATCAGTTGGCCATTGGGTTTAGAATCATTAGCAGTCAATCAATACCTATAAAATGTATTCAAAGGTAATTTTATTGTATTTTATACAGTATTTAGTTTGTAATTATTATTTACCAGCTGTTGCCCGCGATCCATCCGCGTAGTATTTGTTCAACGCTATGCCGCGGGAACAGTGCAATTTTCCGGAAAAAACTATTCTAAGTCCTTCTCTGGGATTCAAACTATCTGTATAGCGAATTTCATCTTAATCGGTTCAGCGTTTTAGACGTGATTGACTGATTGTGTAACAAACATCCAAACATCTTCACAAACTTTCAAATTTATAATATTAAGTAGGATTACTTAACTTATTTGTCGATCTGTCTGTTTATTCGTCTGACAAGACGCTTTTTCTCAGGAACGCAAAATTAATATCAAATAATTAAATCAGTTACCACCTTAAGCAGGAAGTAAATAAATTAAACTTCCAAGTCTACGCAATCAAAATATATAGGTAGCCATTAAAAAATGTTTCCGTACAAATAGCCGTACTTAACACAAAAACCTATAAGTAGGTATGATACTTTTGGCTTCCCTAGAAACTTAAAATTTGGTATGAAAGTGGTTTTTCAGGGCAACTATTAAGAAAAGTCTGATAGTCTTTTCTTCTTACGTCTGTCTGTCTATCTATGTCAGTAATTATCTAAAATTACGCAATAATGTATATTTTGCTAAGGAGAAAGGCTCTGCTAACAATGGATATTCAAAGACACCCACAAATTTGTAGGAAATACTCAGTGCGCGAGTTCAAGTCGTACTGGACCGATTTTTAATATGTTTTTATCAGGTGCTGTGCCTTGCTGCCCTCTTCGCTGCGGCCGCTGCCTACGGACACGGGTTCTCATCCCAGCACATCTCCCGGCACGATGGTCCGGCGCACGTCGTACCGATCCACGGACACGGCCACGGACACGACCACGTTGATTATTATGTATGTAACATTAAAACTAAAATCATCTTAAAACTTTATGGCAGGCAACATTTTTCTGAGAGTTATTTTGTACTTTTACGTTGTAAGTCGTTGCTGGTGTAAAAAAAATGTCTTTGTTTGAGTCTTTATTTATTATGGATCTTTAAAAATTAATTCAGTATATTTCTGCAGATGTTTGGGTTAGTTTGACTGCATACTTAATAATTGGGTTTACATGCAAAATATTAACCTTACAAAGTCAAGTCAAGTCAAGTCAAAATATCTTTATTCAGTTTAGGCTATAACAATTAAGCACTTCATCATCATCATCCCAGCCTATATACGTCCCACTGCTGGGCACAGGCCTCCTCTCAGAACAAGAGGGCTTGGGCCATAGTTCCCACGCGGGCCCAATGCGGATTGGGAACTTCACACGCACCATTGAATTGCTTCACAGGTTTGTACAGGTTTCCTCACGATGTTTTCCTTCACCGCAAAGCTCGTGGTAAATTTCAAATGTAATTCCGCACATTAAGCACTTATGCATGTCAAAAACAAATCTACCACCGGTGCGGAAAAACCTCTGTTGTGAAGAATCGGGCAAGAAACTCAACAAGGTATATATATTTTTTTTCAAGTGTCATGATAAACCTATGAACGGTTACTTAACTCAAAAATATTTTAGTTTATAATACCTACAATGTTATTTATAACCAATCTTGTTCTTTTGGAAATTTCTTAACACTTCACTTTTTATAGTATCTTTAATTAATAAAAGTGTACGCTATTCCTTCAGGCTTACCCGAAGTACGAGTTCGCGTACAAGGTAGACGACCCTCACACCGGCGACCACAAGTCACAGCACGAACACCGCGACGGCGACGTCGTCAAGGGCTTCTACTCGTTGCACCAGCCTGATGGCTCCGTCAGGGACGTGCACTACCATGGTGACAAACACTCCGGGTAAGAGAGATTGACAAATATCAAACGCCACGAATCGCTTTTTCATAAGTTCATACATAATACCCCGAATATACTGGGTGGTACCAAATGATGTGATGATACTTAAACACAGGTGATAGTGTTGCTTAAACTGAACAACTTTTTCCAAGAAATATGGGACGAAAACGAATTTTTTTCGCCTTACAAAGTAAGTCAGTCAGCCAAGCAATACATTTTGTATGAGAGTATGATTTATGTTTTCGTTTTTCGACCTATGTTCCTTGGAAAAAGTTGTTCAGTTTAGGCAACACTATCGTCTGTTTAAGTATCATCACATTATTTGGTACCATCAGCCTAATGTGTGGTCTACCACCCTAAAGTTGATAATCGTTTGGATCATAAAACAATAATGCCAATAGACGTGTCTGTCAACTGGAAAGTTCGACCTTAGCGACATATTAATTTGATAGGAACTTGTTTAAAAATTGATAGACCACTTATTTGGCTGATGGTACCACCCTTTATACGCAGTTTTATACGAGGCGTCTTAAAAAAAACTGGAATTTTTTAGCTTATTAGGTTAGTTCAACTACACCCTTGTAAAAGTTTTTCACCGGATTTTTGATTCAAGTTGAAGTCACATCTATAACGCCAATTTGCACATCGACCAATGTATGGCAACATTTTATATACCACAATTAAAATATCCTGAAGGGTTTCAATCAGACAAATACAACAATTTTCTTAAGTACCTATTCTGGATTAATTCTACACGTTGTATTGTACTCATATTATATACTTAACTACTCCCCCCCTCCCTACTACTACTCCCTTTACTTTTATAATGCTTAATGCCTACTCTATGAGCACTATGCACAATCACCTGTCATCACATACAAACAGAACTTAGTTACGTACGTACCCATTTCTAACTTTAATTCATCATTTTTTAACACTGCGACCGGCTTAGGTCCGCTTTATTCAACTTGATTGTTTCATGCTTGTTTGATTAACTGGGTTGAGAGGACATTGAAGGTTTTGTGGCAGTCATTTCATAATTAGGTCTACGCTAACACAATGTCAATGTTTTAAGACGTTTGAGGACAATCTTTCATGTTCAACTGACATCCATTTTCATAACTCAGAGGTATATTTTTTTACAGCGACAACTTGAGCGATCGATGGTGCTTTATTACGTACAAGCATAAATAACACAAAACTTGTTCCTTATTATTCTAAGGCCGGGGGTGTGATTTTTATTTCCAAATTTTCCATTTAATATTTATCTTTGTTCTAGATTCCACGCTGACGTGAAATACAGTACCCACCATATTGTTCCCGAGCATCACCACCACTACTAAACTTTGCTCGCCTCAAGTTTGCCATTTTATTTATATTCTGTAATCTACGCCATCTAATGAGTGTACCAAATGATTTAAATACGTTTTATATCAAATAAAATTTGTTAGAAAATTACTTGACAATATTTCATTTAAGTTAGTTTTTACTCGTATCTAAAACTGAATCACGGTCAATATCCCGTCTAAAATTAAAAAGAAATCCCTACTTAATATTATTAATGCGAAAGTAACTCTGTCTGTCTGTTACGCTTTCACGTCGAAACCACTGAACCGATTTTGATTTAATTTGGTATATAGGAAGTTTGAACCCCAAGGATCAACATAGGATATCTTTTATTCTGGTAGTGGGCGCCACCGCGCGATAACCTAGATCCGCGCAGATGTAGTCGCGGGCATAAGCTAGTTTTAATATAAATTTAAATTCGGTCCGTTTTCAATGCTCTCGTGAATAAATGAATCTAATTTTAATAAACTAGTTATACTTACAGCCGAAGAAATTGATTTGCATAGGTACGGTTGGTTTCCTAACTTATGTACCTATCCACTTTTGGATATACAGGTACTTATGTTAGGGCAACGACGTATCACTGTGTAACCTTTTGCCGGCAACTGTATAATGGACATACCATAAATCTGAGATGAAATCATAGTCAAACAGTCTGTAAAAAGATTCTACGAAGGTATTTACGCGATTTAATTTCCTTGGCTGGACTTACAGAAAGTGTAATGTTCCAAAAAATACTTCCTCATAGAACAGCAAATATCCCAATAAAAAAAATTGGATTTTTTTAATATTTAAGTAATTATTGAAACAAAGTATATCACGGTTTTCTTACGAATTAGAAAACAAAGCTTAATAATGAAGTAATTTAAATCGGTTCACCTGTTTAAGAGCTACGGTGCCACAGACAGACAGACAGGCACACAGACACACATAGCGGTCAAACTTTTTGCGTCGGGGGGTTTATAAAACACATTTTGCCCTTGATAGTACAACCCCCACCTGCAGCTTGCGTGGATAGAAACGTCATGGAAAACTCAGGTAAAATAATGCGCCTGTCTTATGAACTTGTTGTACAATAAGTATACTATTAACTTGCGTTGCAAGTTCAATAGTTATTTTTTGAAATTTAAAAGATTTTTATATTCCTCTTTTTAAGCTACAAACAAATATTTGAAAATACGAACTGAAATATAGATGACATATCTATACTGTAGCCCTCAGAAACTTTCAGCACCCCATTGGAACTAAACGCTCACCCGGCCAATAAAATTAAGATTGTTTTTTTTTTTAATCTTTTTTTGTATTATTTATTTCAATTCCAATTTTTTTTGTTACTTTTACGGTCATCCCGTAAAACCCATCGAAAATACAAACTGAAATATAGATGCATAGAAAAACCAGAAAAATAAGACCGGCGCTGGGAATCGAACCCAGGTCCTCGCCATTCCGTGCCCACCACACCACCACTGGATACAGACACAGAGACACGAATTTCTCCTATGCACCACATATCTCAGCTTGTTTGTTTTCTTATTTAGTCACTTAAGCAGCGACACTAGCTGGTCTTATTTTTCTGATTTTTCTATGCATCTATATTTCAGTTTGTAATTTCGATATGGGTTTTACGGGATGACCGTAAAAGTAACAAAAAAATTGAAATTGAAATAAAAAAATCCAAAAAAACATCCAAAAAACCAATCTTACAAATATTTGCACCTTGAAATGCATTGTTAGGTTGAAGGTGTTAACCGGTTGGTGAATAATCAGATACTAATAAATTGTCAAGACTAACGTCCACTTTATATACCTACATTTCATTTTAATTAAACACATTATTTGAACCGGTTTACAAGATGAACAGATGGTTTGGTAAAAGCCGCAGCTTCACGGTGGATGCAGGTTGGTTCTAACCAAAGCAACTGGAGGGGGATCCCTTTGTTTCCCATACATTTTTTGTTCCGAATTTCGATGGTCAGAAATTGATATCCGTCTAACTTATAAACATAAACATCACTAGTCATAATTTTGTTCAGTATAATGCTTATTAGCTCTAATATTAATGGCATATAATATTAAATTCTATAATCACAAAAGTCATACATTTTTGACTATTACGTTCAAAGATCTAACGATAATTATTCAGAAATAGTTTAAGCCATATATTTCACCGTACTAATGGTTGTTACTCATATCGTTTTAATGCCTAAAGTGTGTAGGTCTAAGAAACCAAATCCATAATATTGATAGGCATAATAGATAAGTACTCAGAAACATTTCCAGGGATACATTTGAAACTGCTAATTCATTTAACTACGACTTTAGATATAGTACGACTTATAGAAATTATGTTGAAAACAATTTGATTTGTGCGAGCGAGCAAGACTGTTCGGAGCAGAAGCGACTCGGATAGGTTAGGTTTAGAAGGCTAAGGCGGAGGCGAAGCGGTGCGTAACTCCCGCCTTAGCCTTCGATGTTAGATGTTTTTTTATTTTATTTATTTATATATATATATTTATTTATTAAAAAGTACATTTCACAGCATTAGTATTGACCAATACACTGTGAAACTACACAAATCACATCTTAAACTAAAGTACAGTGAGAAACTTTACATAGGAACACTAGTTTTCCTGTCATCCATCATCTCGCAGAACATTAATAATTGTCGAGACACAGCAGCCCAACGCCCAGCCAGCAAGTCGCACTCCGGAGTGGACTCCAGCAGCCATTCAGCATCGCCAGAGCGCCGCAGCCCGGCGAGTGCCTGTGCGACACTGTGCGAGCCGCAGGCACGGCTAACAGGGAGCGCATACGCGGTCTCAAGGTTATCCTCGGCACGTCAGGGACAGAAAATCTAACTAGCTGCTCAACGAGCTCTGGACAGTCTGCCGCCCCACGCAAGGACCCGAACAGTAAAAACTAGAAGGGCTCAGGTTGCGCCTCACCTCCAATGAGTTAAAGCCTAGAGTGCCAATTAAGAATTTAGTAGGGTATAAATACGGGTAACATCCATATATTTTTTGTACAGCGTTCTCAAGAAAGCCTTCTGGACCCTCTCTAACAGCAAGATGTAGGTCACCTCAAACGGGTTCCATACAATGGCGGAAGCCTCCAGCTTGCTTCTCACTAAGGCATTAAATAAGACTTTATAGCCCCTGGATCTTGGAAATCCCGGATGTTTCGAATGACAAAACCTAGTCTACGAAACTACTGGCGGCACGCCCTTATATGATCGTGGAAAGTAAGACGCGTATCAAATATAACACCCAGATCCTTAAAAGAGAAAGACTCTGTTAATGGGCTCTACTCCCAGAAATATTCGTTATACTGGGGAAACAAGCACGACTGAAGGAGCACACACTTAATATATAAGCATAACTTGTTCTCAACCACTCACCGCCACACAGAGTCGAATCTGCCTGCAAGGAGATACGATCGGCAGGTAATTCGATCCCGTAACTAACTTCAGGTCGTAGCGTAAAGAAAACATTTTGCATTTTTTACAGCCAATTCGAGTCGATTCACCATTATACGAAAGAAAAGGCCCAAAATAATCTCCTGGCTTACGCAGATCGGGTATGGTAAGGGGCCGAGATGAAATGACCATGTTGAACATATCGCCGATCGCGTAGATAACTTGCAAAAATATTTAGCAATTTTGGAGCCGAATCCAATAATATCCAATTGCAGCAACACTCGTTATCCACGCGATCAAAAGCCGCAAAACTATACAGCACATCAACCTGAATGCCCTTATCAAGATGTTCAGAATGATATTGGTCAGGATTGAGAATTTGTGTCGACCGACCGATTGTTCTGAAAACCATGTTGCGCGTACTCAGGAATGGTTTTAACTGTACAGATAGCGCTCGGTGGAAGTATTCCTCATAAACAACTTCGCTGGCTTGAAAAATACGATAGGTCTATGACTCTCCACATTATTGACGTCACTCGTTTTAGGGATAGGCTTAACCCTAGAAGTCTTCCATTGTGAGGATCGAGGCGGTAGAGAGTGCCAGATTAAACAAAGAGTGTAGTGGTACCCCAAGAAATCAACACATCCCTTCACGATATAAGCAGGTATCCTGTCAGGCCCAACAGCGCTTGGCTTTAAATTCT